>NC_090375.1:189145485-189515485 GCF_036365525.1 Heterodontus francisci | reverse complement strand
GGGTTGTAGGATTGGGTCCTAAGCAAATTAAGGTAATATGAACATGGCACCTGTATAATTGGATAATGGAGTTTTGACTGTAAGGCAGTGAGATTGATATTTTTGGTCCACAGTAAGGTTATAAAAAAAGGAGTGGTTGAGAGAATGTGGGCATGTAATTCTGCAGTCACCTAGCCTCTGTGTATGCCAATACATACAATGTGGCTCTGTATTCTGAAAAAAGAAAGATCTTTGCTTGAAACAGAAATAAATATGTATGTAACTACTTTTGACATGTTAGCCCCAGCAACAGAGGCACTATGTACGGACATCACTTGCTAATGGCCTGTGCATTGCTATGTTTGATTTATGGTTTGCTATGCAATTTAGAGCCAGGAGGTGGTGTAGAATGAATACAGTTAACCGGTGGAAAGGATTTTGAGCTTGCATGTTGTGCAGTCCTCAGCCAGACATGGTGACAATCATACAAAAATTGCTGCACTGCCATGCCTTCAGCTGTCTAAGCTCTGGAATTCCCTCCCTAAACCTCTCCAGCTCTCCTTTAGGGCACTCTTTAAAACCTACCTCTTTGACCAAGCTTTTTTGGTCGCCTGTCCTAATATCTACTTACGTGGCTCGATGTCATGTTTTGTTTGATAACGCTCCTGTGAAGCGCCGTGGGATATTTTACTTCGTTAAAGCGCTATATAAATGCAAGTTGTTGTTAGCCTTGTTGTGATGCACAAGGTCTGACTGGTGTTTCTGGATCTCAGGCAGTCTGACTAGTGGGCACTGAAGCTGGTGGTTGCTCCAAAAAGACCTGAGAACTGTTGAAAATATTTGCACTTCGTGGAGTTGGATTAGCAGAGGTTATATGGAGGGAGACCATGAAGGTGCAGGCAGTGGGACATATTATTCACTTATGTAAACACAATAGGTACATTTTTTGGAGCTTCTGATTCTGAGAGCCTTGAAATCGTCGGTAGATGAGTCATCTCAAAGCCTCTGTCCTGCTTTTGTAGCCACAGTCCTGATATGAAGGTTCTAGTCAATGGTGACTCCTAGGGAGTTGATAGTGGGGAATTGGTGATGATGTACCAAAGTGCCAGTTGGATTATGTCCTGGGGACTGAGGCTTGAACTCATGAACTTCTGATTCAGACGTAAGAATGTTATTATGGAGCCAAGCAGGTACTTATAATGAGATATAATAAAAGCAGTACAAGTCATATTTACATATAATTAACTTGCTGTTTCTATGTCACTTGGTTTTGGACCATAGCCAGCATTAAAATAGCCAAATAAGATGTAATTTTATACAGTTGTACCAAGGCTTCCTTTAGTATAAAACTCTGCTCAAATAGGTCACACAGGGGCTAATTGTAATGCCCAATATGCTTGACGGCATCTGTTTTAACCACCTAAATTGGATCCTGCTCCATTTTGCATTGGAAGCTATCAGAAGATCCCATCCAAAGCAAGCGAGAGCTTCAGTGAGATATTAAACAGTGAATGTGGAGGAGCGCTGCTCCAGTTTAGGAACATATGAGCAGGAGGAGGCCATTTAGCCCCTCGAGCCTGTTTTGCTATTCAATGAGATCATAGCTGATCAGTGACCTAACTCCATATACTGCCCAGCCTACAAGGTCTCCTGAATGCCACAGGACCTTCAGATCCCTGGCAGCGAGGGAGTTTCCGAGCAGACTTTCAGGCAGGAGGGACAGAAAGTTAGGTACTTCTGGACCTTTCCTGGGCCTCGTTCTTGTTAGTTCTTTCTCCCTACAGGCACTGAAGGCTTTTGGGAGTCAGTTGTTGTTCATTTTTGTCCTCGGTCCCAGTTATGGGAAAAAAAGGGATTTTCTGACTGGATTCCTTTTGGGTTGATGTGCTTGGAAGAAGGAGAGGGTGACTCGCAGATGGATCAGGCTGCTGGAGAGGTGCTTGCAGTGCTCACATTGGTAACCATGTCCTTGCCCTTCTCTAAACAGCTGAAATTGCTTTTGATGAAGCTACAACCACAAGGGCATCTCTAAAGAAAGAAAGACCTGCATTTATGTAACATCCCAGGGCACATTACAGCCAATGTTGTAATGTAGGTAACACAGCAGATAATTTACACACAGCAAGCTCCCAGAAACAGCAATGAGATAAATCACCAGGTAATATATTTTTAGTGGTGTTGGTTGTCAAATAAATATTGACCAGGGCAAACTCCCCAGCTTTTCAAATAGTGTCATAGGATGGTTTACATCCAGCTAACAGAGTCTTGGCTAAACATCTCACTGTATAACAGCACCTCCCATAGTGTAGTACTCTATCAATACTTATTGGGACTGTCAGCCTGGATTATGGGTTCAAATCTCTAGAGAGGGACTTGAACCAACAGCATTTGAACTTAGAGGCATGAGTGCTAACCACTGAGCCACAGCTAACATCCTTCACTTTAGTGGCTGATTCTTCAAGTGTGTTGGTGATTTTTGAATTGCAGGGACCATCCAGTGGAGTGCACATGGACAGAAGCACAATGCATCGACAGCGTGTGTTTGTTGTATGAGGTGACTGAATGGCCATGTGAGAAGTTTAAATGAGATGCAGATATACTGGCCAAGGCTGACAATGGAACATCTGCTGGAAAAATGGTGCTTGCCCAGGTAAAGCGCAGGTTATAAACATTCCATTGCATCCTGCGCACATTTGAAGCAGAGCATGTTCATCTACATTTCAATTACTGTAACAAACTGGGTTGGGATACTATGATGGTGCTTTTCTATTGTGTGTCTGCTGCTCTGCAAAAATTCATCTATTTGCTCTGCTTTTTAACATAGTCTTTGTAAACACAGGCGCTCCTCAATGAGAGACTGGTCCTGTTCCAGTGAGTGGGTCGAGGGCGCGATTAGATTGCATCATGTTCCATTTTGTTCACTCTTTCTCATTTTGATTTTCAGAATGGAAACATTTGCAGCCAGACCTTAGTTAACCTTTAGCTGATCACAATTACTGCAGATGTGTTTTAAGCTGAAGCATTTTCTGTGGAACTAAATCTTCCTGTGGTAGCCACCCTCTGGCTGCAATGGCTCCCAACGTTAAGGGAGGACAAGACTCTAAATTTAAAAAAAAGCATCCAGTTTAATTTTCCCATGTCAATACTGGGTGCTACACTCTTCCTCAGGAATAAGAAGCATGCTATGCTTACACACCAAACAAAAGAGTTCTCTCTTCCGATCGAGAGCACAATACAGTGAAGATCATGAACTCAAACTGAGAAAAGCAGAGAAAATTCAAAACAATGTGGGGGGCCTGAGTTTCCACTTTGAACGCAATCAGCAAACTGGCCACAAATTGCGCTTGATTTCCGAAGTGAAGTGATGGTACAAATTTTCTCTGAAAGCCGTTTGCATAGTCACAAGTGCATATTTTCAATGAACCAACGCAATTGGCCAACTTTTCAGAAAGCAATCGTTTATTTTTCGTCCTTTAAAAAAAAAAATCCTTGATGTTTTTAAGGGTGGTTAGCTGGTGCAGTTTGATTAATACAACTGAAAATGGGTTTATCACAAAAAAATAAGCATTTTTCATGAGAAGGTCTAGTCTAATCCTAAGTGACCTGGAAAAACTGTACTGAACCATTTACTAGTTTCATTGGTGTATAAAATTTTTTTAATATTTAAAAACTTTTAAAGTACTAGCACCTAAATAAAATCTGGCTCAATTTCAAGAACCTTCTCAAAGTCTTGAATGTTGTTGGAGCTGCACGCATTCAGACAAGTAGAGAGTATTCCAACAGACTCCTGACTGTGCTTGTAAGTGGTGGAGAGGCTTTGGGGAGTTGGGAGGTCAGTCACTGGCAGAATATCGCAGGATACCTAATCTCTGACGTGCTTTTATAGCCACAGTATTTATATGGCTGGTCCTGTGAAGTTTCTGGCCAATGGCAACCCCCAGGATGTTAATGGTGGAGGATTCAGTGATGGTGATGCCATTGAATGTCAAAGGGAGGTAGTTGGATTCTCTCTTGTTGGAGATGCTCATTGTCTGTCACTTGTGGGGCACAAATGTTATTTGGCACTTGTCAGCCCAAGCCTGAATGTTGTTCAGGTCTTGCTGAATTCAGGCACAGACTGCTTCATTATCTGAGGACTTGTGAATGGAGCTGAACACTGTGTAATCATCGGAGAACAGCCCCACATCTGAACTTATGATGGACATTGATGAAGCAGCTGAAGATGGTTGGGCTCAGGAGGCTAGGATTGGATGGTTCATTTGCCCTATCTGGAACAGAGGATTTGAGCCAAGTTGGGAGAAGGTCTACAGGCATCTCCTGAACACTTCTTGGTCACTAATTCTGATTGTATTCCTGCGACACAGCAGGTTTTCAGCTCTCTTTAATCACTTATGCTTTAATATTCAATCTTTAACTTTGGATAAGCAGCCAAATAATTAATTTAATGCCTCATGATATTCTAACAGGAGAGGGCTGCACATTCTTAGCTCTTTACCCATGAGCGCAAAGGGATTGGTTGGTCATTGGTTGTGATGCTTCAAAACCACCACTTTCCTCCCTGAGGCACATTTTAATGAGTTCT
The DNA here is from genome assembly GCF_036365525.1 of Heterodontus francisci. Taxonomy (NCBI): domain Eukaryota; kingdom Metazoa; phylum Chordata; class Chondrichthyes; order Heterodontiformes; family Heterodontidae; genus Heterodontus; species Heterodontus francisci. The sequence goes on along the minus strand of NC_090375.1, from coordinate 189,510,924 downwards.
CCAGCAAATGTTGGCATAAGTTCACCACTGGAAGGATTGAGGTGTACAATGTTCCAACTTGGGCCCTGCTAAGCACTCATACAGTAATGTTGCTGACAGTAATTTCTAGCCTTGTGTGATGCATCATAGACAGAAAGTCACATAGTGCCACCCTCATCATGTATAGGTTTTTCCGTATTTGTTACTGAACGCTGAGCTGTGCCTCTGTATGGAAGGCTGTGTAGGATGAGATAACATCATTGTGCCAATGCTGACCTGTCCTGCTGTTGCTACAAGTTCTTCATTGTACTCCCACGATTCATGACAACATTAAATGGCTTGATTGAACGTAACTCACTGCCAGACATTCATCACCTTGTGTGCTTTATATATTGGTATATATAGGATTGAATAGTCTCCTATAATGTGCAGTGAGTGAAACCTGATATTAGTCCATGGTAGCGTATTGTTCATCATTGTCAGTTTTGATATCTGTCTCTGGTAAAACAAACTCATACACATAATGTTGATTAGCACCGACAATGACTGGGGTTCAAATAATACTAGCAAACTTGAGATCATCCCAAACTCTGATGTCCATGTCCTTGCTTGCGCCAAGTCCCGTTTACCCATCATCCCTGTGCTCGCTGACCTACATTGGCTCCTGGTTACGCAATGCCTCGATTTAAAAATTCTCATCCTTGTTTTCAAATCCCTCGATGGCTTCTCCCCTCCCTTTTTCCGTAATCTCCTCCAGCCCACTTCCAGGATACCTGCGCTCCTCTAATTCTGCCCTCTTCAGCCTCCCCGATTTTAATCGCTGCACCATTGGTAGCCGTGCCTTCAGCTGCCAAGGCCCTAAGCTCTGCAATACCCGCCTTACACCTCTCCACCTCTCTTTCATCCTTTAAAGATGCTCCTTAAAACCTGCCTCTTTGACCAAGCTTTTGGTCATTTGACCTAATATCTCCTTTTTTGGCTCGGGTGTCAAATTTTGCTTCATAACGCTCCTGGGAGGCACTATATAAATACAAGTTGTTGTAAACTGTTCAAGTTTTTCTCTTGTGATTTACGATGGTTTCTGGTCCTTCTGATAGTATTGCTTTGTGAAACAATAATCTGTACAGAATCATAGAACCTTAGAGTTTAGGAGACCACTTTGTCAATCACGCACTCGGAAATAATTCTCCACTTACCCCCATTCCTTAGCCCTTTCCCCCAAACTGTTTAAAAAATATACACACACTTTCTTTTCAAAGGCTATTATGGATTCTGACTCCTCGACTAGTTCTGGTAGGATACTCCATATCCTAGCAACCTTTGGCGTAAAATAAAAATAAGCTCCTAATCCCGCCTTCTGATCCCGTGCTGATGAGATTTAATTTACACTCTCCAGTTTTTTGACTCTCCAATTGGCAGAGGCCATGTCAATATTTAAGAATATGTTAGACAAGTGATTGGAGGAAAGGGGGATAAAGTGATAGAGGAACAGGATGGATATGTAGGATTGGGACTACTGCTGATGTGCAGGATAAATACCAACATGGACTGGTTGGGATGAGTGGCCTGTTTCAGTGTTATAATATCGATGTAAAAATCCATCATAATTTTGAACAACTTCTACTAAAGCTCCTATTATCCTCCTCTGCACTCCTCCAATTCTGGTCTCCTGCTCATCCATAATTTTAATCGCTACACCATTGGCAGTCGTGCCTTCAGCTGCCTGGGCCCTAAGCTCTGGAATTCCCTCCCTAAACCTCTCCACTTCTTTCCTCCTTCAAGACACTCTTTAAAACCTACCTCTTTGACCAAGCTTTTGGTCAATTTCTGTCCCAATTTCTCTTTATGTGGCTCCGTGTCAAATTTTGTTTGATATTGCTCCTGGGGATGTTTTACTATGTTAAAGGCGCTATATGAATGCAAGTTGTTCTTGTTTGGTTTAATAAAAATAAACTTAAAATTCTGGGGAGCATGGCTGGAAATGACTGTTTCCCTGGAAGTTCCCGCCAGTCTCTTGCCATAGTTACAATGGGATACCAGGAGAAGCTGCATGGAATTTAATGGCCATTTAATTGAACGGAAGGAAAATCGGATAGGTTCCTTAACAGGGCTGTTCGATATTGGCTGTATCCAGTAGGCCTGGGCACAATTAATAGCAACAACAACAAAGTGTATTTATATAGCGCCTTTAGCATAATGAAACATCCCAAGGTGTTTCACAAGACCGTTATGAAGCAAAATTGGACACTGAATTACATAAGGCAATATTAGGACAGATGGCCAAAAGCTTGGTCAAAGAGGTAAATTATAAGGAGCATCTTAAAGGGGGAGAGAGAGAGAGATAGAGAGGCGGAGAGGTTTAGGGAGGGAATTCCAGAGCTTAGGGCCAGGCAACTGAAGGCATGGGTGGACTGTGTTGTACCATCTGTCCCTTGTGAAAAAGTTTGTGCAGAAAAACACCTTTGACCACAAATCCATCAGGCAGTGGTCCGCACATTACGTTCTCAAGGCCCTGCGGGAAAAGGAGATGGGGATCCTGATGGATCATTCCCCGAACAGACTGCCAAACTCAGTTGGCAGAATGCCTCATCACCAGGACTTTCAAATAAGCACCAAGACTTAGCTTGGCTGGTGGTGCGAAGAGCCCTCCCCTTCAGATCCTTCCTGCACAGCCAGAGTCTCGCCCCCTCCACATGCTGCCCTCGAGGTGGCTGTGGTGGAGAAGAGACCGTTGCCCACCTCTTTCTGGAAAGTGCCTTTGCAAAGAAGGTCTCGAAAGGGATGCAGTAGTTATTTTGTCAAGGTTCAACCCAAGCAGCTCCGTAACGCAGGACTCTGTGCTCTATCATCTGTTCCCAGGGACGCACACCGAGATAAACATCGACTGCTGCTGGAGGACCATCAATTCGGTGAAAGACGCTCTTTGGTCTGCCCGAAACTTGCTGATCTTCCAGTGCAGAGTTGTTGATGACCGAGTGTTGCAGACTGGCACATTCCAAGGTCTATGACTACGTGCTGCGGGACGCACTAAAGCTTGGGGCAGACGCCCAAAGGCTGAATGGGGAAAGGTCTTAGGCCTGCTTCTCATAGTATACTGATGGGCAGGAAACTGTGTCAAACCACTCAGGCTGTATGATTCACATGAAATGTATGTGGTTTATATCACGCGTAATTGCAATTGTATTGAGGCACCTCAGAGTGCCACAGGCTGTGTGGAAAGAACTTGAACCATATTACACTTTCTATAATGAGCAATTTGAAATGTTATGGAATGTGCTCTGTTACGACTAGGTGAGAAAGAAGTCTAGAGGTTCCGTTTCAGACTTTACCTGGTCTTACTGTAACAGGATTTATGTTTTTAAACACACTGCGTTTTGAGCTCCCCCTGGGTAATTCCTTGTTCACCGCTTTCCAATTATAAGGCAAAGAAATGAGCACAAACAGGCTTTCTTAGGTTTAAAGAAGAAAAGTGAAATTTATTAAAACTTAAACTTAAACTCTAATTCGGTTGCCGCCTACGGATGCACGCCGCGCCCCATGCTAGCATGCATACGCGATACATGCATGCAAATAGAGACAGAAAAGAGCAGAAGAAAAATAAATTGGAGAGGTTTGAGGCAATCTCTGTAGAGGGGTTTTTGTTACTGTGCTTCGAGCTCGCTGTAGTCCTTGTTTGTAGGTAGATCTTGCTTTTCGTTAGGGCCCAGTATTCTTCTTAAACCTTGTTCACTGTAGGAGACTTTTCTCTCTTGGAGTTCATATGTCTTCAATGGATTCCGAAGCTGGTGAGAGAGATGGAAGCAGACAGGAGAGGCTGTGGCAAGCCAGCCACGAGAGGTCTTTTCAGTCCAGGAGCAAACAGCTTTCTGAGTTCAAATTCTCTGTGGTAAGATTAAAAAAAAACTCCAACAGCCAGTTAGTCATGTGACTAAACTGGTCTGACCATGTTTTTTTGTGTATTCAGCCATCTTAGCAGTCAACCTGGAATGCAAGCTCCTCACCCTCAACGTCTGGTAATCAACAGTCCATTGTGGATTGAATGTGTCAGGAAATAGTCTTTTGTCCCTGTTAAGGATTGTCTGTAAATATGCGAATGTCTTTCCAGTCAAGAGTCCGGTGATTTTTTTTAAAACAAGTTGTTTCTTTACTCTAATAGCAGTTTAAAAAAAATCAATGTTAATGTGGTGAAATTAATGTGCCTCATTCTTGTTGTGGGGGCCTGCATGTCACCTCACAGACATTTTATGAATAAAGTATATTATTTGATAAAATAAAAAAGCCAAACAATGGTGGTATGTTCAAAAGGCCAGAATTAGAGGAGCGCAGCTCTCTTGGAGGGTTGTGGGGCTGGAGGAGATTACAGACATAGGGAGGGGCGAGGGACTTGAAAATAAGGATGAGAATTTTAAAATCGAGTTGCTGTTTGACCAGGAGCCAATGTAGGTCAGCAAGCACAGGGGTAGTAGGTGAACGGAACTTGGTGCGAATAAGGACATGGGCAACAGAATTTTGGACGAGCTAAAGTTTACTGAGGGTAAAACATGGGAGGCCAGCCAGGAGTGCATCGGAATAGTTAAGTCTAGATGTAACAAAGGCATGAATGAGGGCTTCTGCAGCAGAAGAGCTGAGGCAGGGATGGAGTTGGGTGATGTTATGAGAGCCAGGAAAATCTCCCTACATTAGACTTAGGGTGATTTGTTTAAGGTTCGCAGGATAATGAAGGGAATAGATTGTATTCCAGTTGAAAGTTTGTTCCAATTAAGTAGGTTAGGGAGGACCAGGGGTCAAAATTCTAAGTTGTAAAGTGCCAGACCTGGGTTAGATGTCAACAGGCGGTTCTTTTCCCAGGGAATAGTGGACTGTGGAACAGGCTGCTATCTCCAGGGGAGGATGCAGAGTCACTGAATTCCTTGAAGTGAAAGTTGGATCTGTTTTTGTCTCAGGGCAGAGATCACCTCTTACAAAAGGTATAAAATTATCAGAGCCACAATGATCTCCTGGACTAATTTCCATTGCCATTGGATAGAACTCCAACCCCCACCACCCAATTGGTCTGAGTTTATATCTGGTTTGTTGCCTCTTGCAGGCGATCACATGGTTTTTGGGTGGGGTGGGGAATGTAGATATTGTGATGCACAAGGGATCACCAATTATGCAGGACAGGCTGGCTGGAGCAATGAGTCTTTTCCTGTCCTTCATTGTTGCTGTATTTGTAGCTTCCCTGTGTGACCACAGGATGGCAGCATTGTACCAATGTACAAGTAGCAGCTACTTGCCTGCGACTGTCTCACAACAAAAAACAGATAATGTTGACAGTTGCAGTGTTTATGACGTGATTTGCTTCTTCGAAGAATGCCACCTTCTATAAGAACTTTGTTTTTGATTTTGAATAGGTTTAGGGTTGTAATTCAATACAAATGTATGAAAATATCGCTTTAAGAATAGATAGCAGTTTGTTTTGAAACTGGAACGCTTCTTCAAAGGACAGAAAACAACTTTGAATGTGACAAGTTTTTTCTGATGATCGATGTTACATGGGTCAAGGGGAGTGGTGGGGAAGGGGTGGGAGGTGGATATGCAGGGAACATGACACTTTGCTGAACTACGACATTACATTCACTGCTCACTGCTGCTACACAAGTGGTCCATGCATTTTACAGCTCAACAATTCTGTGAGATACATATACTGCTTAATGTGTTATATTTAGGCTGTAGTACACCAGCTGCTGGATATACTGCATAGCATGTACAGAGAAATTGTTTGCGTGAAGGAGCAGGACACTGTTGCTTGAATTTTTCTGGTTGAATGCACATTAATAACTTAACAACAGCCAAAGTTAAGTGGCCTTTTATTCCTTTTAAAAAGGCAACACCGTATTGGCTTCTGCAATGCAGTTGAGAATGTTTTGTCCACTTTCCAGACTCAATGACTTTGTCACTTGCACTTTTCTTTCACCAATCATGTGAAATAGAAACAGGTTGAAAAAACACTGAGATTTATCTTCAGAATTTGACCTTTGCCTCTTTTATTAATACATTAAGAATCAAAACCCCCAGATATGGTATTGTAGTGGTTATATTACTGGATGTGTGATTATAGGAACGCAGGAACAGGAAGAGGCCATTCAGCCCCTCGAGTCTGTTCTGCCATTCAATGAGATCATGACTGATCTGTGACCTAACTCTGTATACCTGCCTTTGCCCCGTATCCCTTAATACTTTTGGTTAAGACAAATCTATCAATCTCAGATATAAAATTAACAATTGATTTAGCATCAATTGTCATTTGCGGAAGCAAGTTCCAAACTTCTACCACCCTTTGTGAAGAAGTGTTTCCTAATTTCACTCCTGAAAGGTCTGGCTCTAATTTTTAGACTATGCCCCCCAGTCCTAGACTCCTTAACCGGCAGAAATAGTTTCTGTCTGTCTACTCTATCTGTTCCCCTTGTTGCGTGTTCCTTGAGCCTCTGTGCTTGTATAGTCTGTACACAAAGAGATGGTTACTGTGTAGATACATCTTCAAGACTGCCTAACAGTCAAAATCATGTGGTGTTCCATCATAGTTCTTTATATGACTATCATGATCTTGTAGCCACACCTTTTAAAGGTGTACACACACAATGTCCCTTAAGATCTTGAAAATGTCAATCAAATCACCACCCTAACCTTCTAAATTCTAGGAAAACAACCCTGGTTTGCGGAATCTCTCCTTGTAATTGAACCCTTAGTAAACCTGCACTGCACTCCCTCCAAGGCCAATATATCCTTCCTTAGGTGTGGTGTCCAAAACTGCTCTCAGTAACTCCAAATGTGGTCTAACCAGAGCTTTGTATAGCTGAAGCATAACCTCTACCCCCTTGTATTCTAGTTCTCTAAATATAAAGGCCAGCATTCTATTAGCTTTTTTGATTATTTGCCAGACCTGTACATGACATTTTGGTGGTCTATGTACCTGGATCCCCAAGTCTCTTTGGACCTCCACTGTTTCTAGCTTTTCACCATTTAGAAAGTATTCTCTTCTATCCTTTTTAGGTCCAAAGTGGATGACCTCACATTTGCCAACTTCGAAATCCATTTGCCCATTCATTTAATCAATTAACATTTCTTTGTAATTTGTAATCCAGAGGCTTGGACTAATAATCCAAGAATGTGAATCTAAATCCCACCATTGCAGTTTGACAATTTGAATTCAGTTCAAAACTAAATGCATGTTTGAGAAACTGTCAGATTGTTGTAAAAACCCAACTGATTCACTTCAGTTCATCAGAAACTCTGCTATCTGTGTTTTAACTCACACCAAGTCCTGTTCCCCTATCACCCCTGTGCTCACTGACCTACATTGGCTCACGATTAAGCAACACCTCGATTTTAAAATTCTCATCCTTATTTTCAAATCCCTCCATGGCCTCACCCCTCCCTGGCTGAGATTGGGTGGGTACCGTTCCCGACGTCTTTCCGCAACCCCTACCCCTGCAATTTTACCAGGGGTGGTGGCGAGAAAGGGCCTGCCCACCTCAGGCCAATCAAGGCCCTTATGTGGCCAATTAACTGCCTCAGAAAGGTGGAAGTCCTGCCCAAGTCCGATTAAGGGCCCGGACCATGTAAAATCCTGGCGTCGCTCCCCAGGCCCAGTGGAGGCGGGCTCACCCCTGATTTTTTGGCCAGTGGGCAGGACCCCCTGCCCAACGTAAAATTCCAGCTCCTACTTCTGTAATCTCCTCCAGCCTCATAGACCTCCTAGGTATCTCCTCTAATTCTGGCTTCTTGTGCATCGCTGATTTTAATCGCTCCACCATTGGTGGCCGTTCCTTCAGCTGCCTGGGCCCTAAGCTCTGGAATTCCCTCCCTCAACCTCTCCATTTCTCTACCACGCTTTCCTCCCCTTAAGGCACTCCTTAAAACTTATCTCGTTGACCAAGCTTTTGGTCACCTGACTAATATTTCCTTTTTTGGTTCAGTGTCATGTTTTATTTTATAATGCCCCTGTGACACACCTTGGGACATTTAATTATGTTAAAGATGCTTTAGAAATACATGTTGTTGTTGTTGTTGTTTAGAGAAGGGATCCTGCCATCCTTACCTGGTCTGGACATATATGTGACTCTGGTCCAAACCAACACAATTAACTCTTAACTGCACTTTGAAGTGGCCTTGCAATGTACTCAGTTGTATCAAAAACATTGCTACCAATGGTTCAAAGAGAAGGCACACTACCACCTTCTCAGGACAACTTGAGATGGGTAGTAAATGCCAATTCTCCCAGCGGCGACCCCACATCCTGACAATGAATTATAAAAAGAATCACAAACGTGTCTTATTCTCATCAGCGTCAAAATGACCCAACAAAACTAGTGAGTGCAATCTATGAGGTTTGAATCATTCTCTGCCACTCTGATCTTCTGAATTCCTGATTATTTTACTGCAGCAGATGAGGGCTTTGCCAAAGGTTTTGTTGGTGAGGATTCCGCTGAGCATGAAACTCAGCTGTGCGCACTGGAAGGAGTGGCCGGTACTGAGGTAGCTGGTTGCAGTCAGGGCAATGGCAGGAGGACATTGTCACGTCGGAGTTGGGAGCTGTGGAATGGAAATTCCAAAGAGTTTCCTGCTATTGTTGACTGCGAGCTACTGATATCTATTGGAAAGCTGATGTATATATGGAGAGTGTGTGGGAACAGGATTCAGCTTGGTCACGATGCCACCCAAAGCCAAATAGACCAAGGCCGGAAGTTTACATTGGGTGGGAGGCCCCGCCAACTGGCCCAAAATTCGGGGGTGAGCCCGCCTCCACCAGGCCTGGGGAGCCATGCCAGGATTTTACGCTCCCCAGGCCCTTAAGTGGACTTGGGCGGGACTTCCACCTCCTTGAGGTAGGAAGTCCCACCTAAAGGAGCTGCCGGTAAAATACCAGTGGCAGCGGGAGGAGGCCATTAAGTGGCATATTTGGCCACTTAAGGGCCTTGGTTGGCCTGGGACGGGCGGGTGGGTTTTCGCTGCTGCCACCTCTAGTAAAATTGCAGTGGAAGCAGGAAGACAGAGGGAACGTCCAATCACCCCCTCCCCCCCTCCGCCTACCACTCAATTTCCTCCCCCCCCCCCCCCCTTCCCCTAACATCGGCCCTCTCCTGTGATGTTGGGGGGGGTCATAAAAGTCTGGCCCAAGTGTCAACAACATTAAGGGATTGACAGGGTAGAGGCTGAGGGGCTGTTTTCCCCGGCTGGAGAATTTATAACTCAGGGCCACAGTCTCAGGATAAAGGGTCGGTCATTTAGGACTGAGATGAGGAGGAATTTCTTCACTCAGAATCTCTGGAATTCCCTAGCCATAGGGCAGTGGGTGCTCAGTCTTTATGTATAATCAAGATTGAGCTGGATAGATTTTTGGGCACTAGGGGAATCGAGGGATATGGGGATCGGGCAGGAGGTTGAGGTCGAAGATCAGCCAGGACCTTGTTGAATGGCAGAGCAGGCTGGAGATGTCATATGACCTACTGCTGCTCCGACTCTTATGCTCTTAATGTTCTACATGTATGACATTAGACACTGGAGGGGGTGAATTTTTACAGTCGCAGGCAGTAGTGGATGGGCTGCCTATTTCCAGGGTTGTAAAATGGGCAGCAGGTCCGTCATTGCCCATTTTCACCTCTGCATGCGGTTAACCTGTCCAATGTCGCACGCCAAGGACACCGGCTTAGGGGGGGTGATCAAGTCACTGCGGGCACTCAGACAGCTGCCCCTCAGCAGGAGACAGCAGCCTCGGCAGAGGCGGGACGCAAATTGCTGCAAGCTCCCTGGAGAACATAAATCTGAGCAGCAGGCCGAAAATTGTATTGAAGGATATGATCGCTCAATATGCTGTCAGTATCAAATGACCTTGTGTATCCAATGACTGGAAAACACTATAGCTATAACAACATTGTTCCCATATCCTCACTGAAGCTTCTGTGAAGATTGCAAAGGAACGTGAAGCATTACCGCACCAACTCCCTGGAGAAAAGGGGGCACCATAAGGCTAGCTGTGCCTCAGTGGGTTGCTCTCTTGCCCTGAGTCATAGGTGTGGGGGTTTAAAACCCACTCCAGAGACTTGAGCAGTTTTCTTTAAAGGGATGTGGGCATTGCCAGCATTTGTTGCCCATCATTGATTGTCTTTCACAACTGAGTGGCTTGCACAGCCATTTCAGAGGGTAGTTAAGAGTCAACAACATTGCTGTGCATCTGGAGTCACATGTCGGCCAGACCAGGTAAGGACGGCAGATTTCCTTTTCCAATGGGCATCAGTGAACCAGATGGGTTTTTATGAAAATTGATGATAGCTTCATGGCACCATTACTGAGAGACTAGCTTTAAATTCCAGATTTTTATTGAATTTATTAATGAAGTAAACTTCAATTTCACTAGCTGCTGTGGTGGGGTTTGAACCCATATCCACAGGGCAATAGCCTGGGCATCTGGATTACATGTCCAGTGACCTTACCACTACGCCACTGTCTCCCCAATCCAGGCTGGTGCTTTAGTGCAGTACTGCGTGGGTGCTGCACAGGCAGAGGTGCTGCCTTTTGAATGAGATGTTAAACCGAGTCCCTGTCTGCCCTCTCAGGTTGATGTAAAAGATCCCACAGCACTATTTCGAAGACGAGCAGGGGAATGTTATCCCCAATGTCCTGTGATATCTATCCCCAACATCACTAAATAACAGATTATCTGGTCATTATCACATGACTGTTTGTGGGAGCTTGCTGTGCGCAAATTGGCTGCCGTGTTTCCTACATTACAACAGTGACTGCACTTCAAAAGTACTTCATTGGCTGTAAAGCACTTTGGGAAGTCCTGGAGTTGTGAAAGGTGCTATATAAATGCAAGTTCTTTCTTTCTTTAAAGGTGACCTCTAGATTTGCTTCCATTCACTCACTTTTTGTTTCAGTATTTCGCACTTCCTCCTACTGGATTCTCAAAGTTGACTGACATGATATTTACCTGTTGGATGCTCCAAGCTCCCTGGTGACAACTCAAAGTTTCCCCTGCCATCATTTCTATTTGGATTGTCCATGAATATCACATTGGTTTAAATAATAGAATAGTTTTACAATGGGCTGAATTTTGTTCTGCCCTTGGAGGCGGGCATGGAGGTGGGGCGGAGGGGGAGGCAAACAAAATGCCAGGGGTAGCTGTTCCCGACGTTGCCTGGGCCCCCAGCCATTTTGTCCGAGGTCCTCCCACCCCAGGCCAATTGAGGCCCTTAAGTGGCCAATTAATGGACACTTAAGGCCTCTTCCCGCCTTCACTTCAATTTGATTGAAAGTGGAGGGGCTCATTGCAGTGGGGAAATGCCACCAGGTAAAGCCTGGCAGCCTCCTAGCAGGGTCAGTGGTCCCCCCTTTGGGGGAAATCCAGAGCCCCTGGAGGGACCCCCTCCCCTCACCCTCCCCCCGCCCCCCCCAGTGTCAATCACTGCACCCCTTCCTCCCCCACTGGGAAGGCAGGACTCCCAATGCCGGAATAAAATCCGGCTCATAAAGTTACATAGAATCTACAGCAAAGAAACAGGCCATTCAGCCCAACTGGTCTATGCTGGTGTTTATGCTCCACATAAGCCTCCTCCCACCCCTCTTCATCTAACCCTATCTGCATTTCCCCTATTCCTTTCTTCCTGATGTGTTTATTTAGATTCCCTGAGTGCTGAGTGCTGTTCGCCTCACCCATTCCCTGTGGTAATGAATTCCATATTCTCACCACTCTCCTGGGTAAAGAGGCTTCTCCTGAATTCCCTATTGGATTTATTAGTTACTATCTTATATCTATGACCTCTCATTTGGACACCCACACAAATAAAAACATTTTCTCTAAGTCCACCTGTGAAGCCTGTAACATCACCTTAAAGAACTCTTATCAGGTCACTCAGCCTTCTCTTTTCTAGAGAAAAGGGTCCCATTCTGTTCAGCTGTTCCTGCTATATAGAGCCTCTCAGTTCTGGACCCATCCTTTTGAAATTGTTTGCACCTTCTCCAGTGCCTCAATATCCTTTCTATAATGTAGAGACCAGAACAGTGCCAAGTACTTCCAAGTGTGGTCTGACCAAACATTTTTCCAAACCACCGCAGGGCAGATCTAGTTTTCATTAAATTTCTATATATATTGTTTTTGAATATGATGAGTTCCCTAAAGTGTTGCATGTGAAGTGTCACTGTATGGAATATGATGGACCTGTATTATTTCTGTTTAAGTCTTGGTATGATGCTTTTACTCTTTGAAATTCTTTATTCAGTTTTGGTGAACGAGTCTGCACTGTGACAATGTAAAGCACATTGGCAGTGTCCTAGGCCCAACCATCTTCACTTGCTTCATCAATGATCTTCCCTCCATCATAAGGTCTGAAGTGGGGATGTTTGCTGATGATTGCAGTGTGCAGTTCATTCGTACCTCCTCAGATCCCTACCAGCAATACGCTGGGAAACATCATTGACCAGAAATTGAACTAGACCAGCTACATAAATACTGTGGCTACGAGAGCAGGTCAGAGGCTGGGAATCCTGTAGCAAGTAACTCATCTCCTGACTTCCCAAAGACTGTCCACCTACAAGGTACAAAGTCAGAAGTGTGACGGAATATTCCCCACTTTGTCTGGTTGATTGCAGTTCCAACAACACTCAAGAAGCTCCACACCATCCAAGACAAGGCAGCCCACTCGATCGGCACCCCATCCACTACCTTAAACATTCACTTCCTCCACCACCGACGCACAGTGGCAGCAGTGTGTACCATCTACAAGATGCACTGCAGCAACTTACCAAGCTTCTTTGACAGCACCTTCCAAACCTGCAACCTCTACCACCTGGAAGGTCAAGGGCAGCAGACGAATGGGAGCACCACCACCTGCAAATTCCTCTCCAAGCCACACGCCATCCTGACTTGGAACTATATCGCCGGTCCTTCACTGTCGTTGGGTCAAAATACTGGAACGCCCTCCTTAACAGCACTGTGGGTGCACATTCACCCCAAGGACTGCAGCGGATCAAGAAGGCAGCTCCCCAACACCTTCTCAATGGCAGTGAGGAATAGACAATAATGACACCCACGTACTAAGAAGAAATTTAAAAAACATAAAAATGACATACTTTGCTTAATGTGGAATATCTGATATTTGTCTGATATTTCAGAGCATAATATCAATTAACATGGGATGTTTATTTTTGATTACAATTTTTTTCCATCAGTGTAATAGTTTCCCGAAATTGTAGTTTGACCGCACAATTGCTATAGAGTGAATTGATTGGACAGAAGGATCAGTGGGAGGAGTCCTTCAGGGCATCTTTGTGTCACTCAGGAGGCGGGGCTGATCGACCGTGGCAGTAGCACAATGACTTCATCAATTTAGCCGCATCTACTTCAACCAATGACAGTTCTGGATGAAAGTTCTTGTCAATCAGTTGTGAGACTTATTTTACCTGAATTTACTTAAAAACACAAACAGAATATTGTGTGATTTATAAAATCTTTTCATTTGAAGTATTTATCCAATTCCCTTTTGAAAGTTACTAGTGAATCTCCTTCTTTCACCCTTTCAGCCAGCACATTCCAGATCATAACAACTCTTTGTGTAACAAAAGATCGTCCTCATCTCCCCACTGGCTTTTTTTTTTGCCAATTCTCTTAAATCTGTGTCCTTTGGTTACTGACCCTCTTGCAATAGAAATAGTTTCATCCTTCTTAAGAGTGGTCTTTAAAGGTAATTGCAGCTGAAAGTCTTTTACATACAGTAGATCAGGAAAAGGCAGAAAACTCTCAGATCAGATTACAGGACTGATTAAGCCCTTACTGACTGGGTAAGGGGAACACTGAAGAATTACAAACAACCTACCTGTGTTGCAACACTGCTAGAAATCTGCACTCAACTGTATTTGTAGTTCCCTCTTTTTGTTTTCATATCACTGTTTTAATATCCCTTCTACAATGATGAGAGTAGGACAGTTTGGCCTCAATGATGCACTATTTCTCCAAAGCTGTGATGTCAGGAAGCACTTCTTCACACTAAGGGTAGTAGAAATCTGGAACTCTCTCCCCCAAAAAGCTAGTGAGGCTGGGGGGGTGGGGGCGCGTTTAAGTGAAAATTTCAGAACTGCGATTCTTAGATCTTTGTAAAGTAAGGGTATTAAGGGAGACAGAACCAAGGCGGGTAGATCAGCCCTGGTCTAAGTTAATGGCAGAACAGGCTCGAAGAGCTGAATGGACAACTCTTCTTCCTATGTTCTTGGTCACCTCACCTCCACCAATGATATTGGCCCATCCAAGACCACTTACTGAGAGTACCTCCAGTGTCAAAGTTAGGGTGCAATTTAATGATCTTCTAGTCTAGAGACAGATGCTCGAGGCCATCCTAGGTAACAATCTTGATAGAAATCGTAGCCCATATGGTAAAAAAGAACAATCTTGAATAAATATTGCCAATAGAGTAATAAACGTCTTGAGCAAACTTTGCCAATACTAATAAATGAATACGTATGATGCTCTCATTATTAAATTTGCCTTGTTAACGTCTGATTTTTTTTGGAGTGGATAACAAATCAGAGGTCAGTGCTGAAGAAATGGTGTAGTGAAAGGTCATGTCAGTAGGGGATTGAAAGAACTGATAAATCAATATAGTACTATAGGAGCCTGTTAATAGCAACAACCCTTAGGTGAGTAAAATGTCCCCTTTATCCAGTTGTGCTTGCAGAACACATTGGGGAAAAGCTGGTGTCTGAACAAAAATATTCCCTTTAGATGAATATTCTCATTAAGAGGCATGTCCTGTATTTCCATTAGAAATGCAATTACTTTATCATTTTTTTTTGAGCTGTGTTTTTTTTTAATTGCGACCTGGAGTCAAGTATTGATCACAGTACTGTTAATGGTATCATGTAATTGTTGGAAGGTTTCCAAAAACCAAATGCAAAGTTTGAATTTTAAATACCAGCATGGAAGCAAGAATGTTATTCGCTTAGACTAGCAGTGAAAGGGGATATATACCCAGAGCTCACTCACAAAATTCAAGAAATCTAAGGTAAAACTACTCATCCCCAGTATCTAAGAGTAAGAGCACACCCAACAGTAGACAACCAGGAACTGGATGTAAATATAGTCCACTCAGATACTCTACATGCCGAGAATCAGATACTAGCAGACAAATGATTGGATTAATTCCCCAACTATTCTAGAGCAGCAGAAATTGAACCCACAATAAAAACAACTTGCATTTATATAGCACCTTTAATGTAGTACTGTAGTAATTTTATCTGCAGCACCTGTGGAAGAGTCTGTCACTCTAGAATTGGCCTTTATAGCCACTCCAGGCGCTGCTTCACAAACCACTGACCACCTCCAGGCGCTTACCCATTGTCTCTCGAGACAAGGAGGCCAAAGAGAGGAGAAGAGAGAATGTAGTAAAACATCCCAAGGCACTTCACAGGAGCATTATGAATCAAAATTTGCCACCAAGACACATAAGGAGATATTATGACAGGGAGAACAAAAGCTTAGTGAGAGAGATAGGTTTTAGGAAGCGTCTTGAAGGAGGAGAGAGAGGCAGAGAGGTTTAGGGAGGGACGTCCAGAGCTTAGGGCCCAGGCAGCTGAAGGCACGGCCACCAATGCAGGAGCCATGGAAATCGGGAATGTGCAAGAGGCCAGAATTGGAGGAGCTCAGAACCCTTGGAGGGTTGCAGGGCTTGAGGAGGTTATACAATAACAACAAATTAACCTGCACCTGCTTTGTTGCTGTGATTCAAGCCAAAGATGGCAGTTGTGAATCACGACAAGGGGGAGACCTTTGGAGCTGAGGGCAGACGGACGATGCTCGTATCAAGGGCCATTTCATCTCTGTGCAAGAGCAGATGGTGGGGCGCACAAATCAGCATGGCACTTTCACACAGGTATTTGCGTCTAAATCCAAACTAGTCTATATTGACCAAGTTCAGACTGTCCTGACTGAGTCCAGCTGATGTTTTTGATTGTCCTGGAGTCTATAGGAATTAAAGATTGATCTCTTGGGCAGTGCTTCCAGCAACTCTGGAGAAAAAATTTTGGGTGCTAAAAATGTGTGCTTTTTTCCCATTTCCTTTGAACATTTCTTTTAATTGGTTATAAAAGTATCGGAGATTGGGGGAGGTATGTGAAGGCAGTCAAGAATCATTCAATCAGGTAACGCAGATTCTGCTTGTTTTCAATTTGGCTGTGGAGAAAGCGGGCACTGTGATAACGGACATGTCGAACAACCAATGGTAGGAGCGTGAGGGATGTTGGGAGAGTCATGTGATGCTACCTTTACGAATATGCCAAAGCAGAGTCAGCAACCCTAGCCGTGCCCTTGTGTGCGGTGCACACGCTCGTGGCCAATGACATCATGAAGGTCCACGCAAGCTGCCCTTATTTTTCAAACATTTGTTGGCAAACATTTTTTGTTCCTAACAATTTTTTTAAAGAGCAGCGGTGAGCTGAGCCATGTCGGGTCTTGTGATGATTACAAATCGGCCAAGGAGACTCTGCCAATCGATGAAAATATTGATGCTGCTTCATTAGGTTAAAATGGCAAATGACAGCGAGAGCTACAACACAAATTTATTGAAGAGGGATGATAATGAAGGATGAGCCACTACTGCAAAGGAACAAAGACAATTTCAGTGAAATAAAACAAACCATGACCATCATGTTATATTGATTATTTACATATATATAAATGACATATAGGACTAGTTAATGTCTTGGGATTTAATTCCTTGTCAGTGAGAAGGCTCCGAGTAAGTATTTGACTTGTACGCTGGTGCTTGCAAAATGGTGGCTTAGGCCTAAATGTTTACATCATGGTTTCGTCCATACTGACTGGTTTTGACTGTGCTCAGCTCTTTAATGCATCTGACTGCACACCCCTAATTATCAGGTCAGCAGGTTTCTTTGTGAGATATAAATAGAAGCCAAGCTTTTTTGTCAAATGGTTATATAGTAATTAATATTTACAAGTTAAAAGGAAAAAGAACCTTTGCGATATGCATTGTACAGATGTTGCCAACGTGAGGTAATCTGGGGAACAAACCTGCTGGAGGTCCACATGACCCGACTGAAGACTTTTATCCCGATTTTTAAAAATCTATTAAAAATTGCTTGAGTACTGATAAAAATAGCTGATGCATAATGGAAGTCTTTTTGTAGTGTCATGTCATTAGTAAACTGTAAGGGTGCTGATATTGAACATATAGCATCAGTAAGCAAATGCCAGCACAGTGTCAAATATATGGTTCCAATCGAAGGTCATTGTACCTCTTCAAAATTAGACTCGCACTTGTCACGTATTAGTGGATTCTGAATAAAACTGTTTACGGATAAGGCAGGCTGGTAATATGTGCGATTAGTTTATCAATGATGAGGAATGAAGAAGTCAATAATAGCCTCTTCCTTCCTCCCTCAGCCCCTTTTTTGGTTTATCTAGAAACTCAGCACTGGAAAGCAAAAAATATATATAATTGACAAGGGTTTATTGAATGTAAAATCATTTAGCATTTTTAAAATTTGTAACTATTGTATAAAGACATTAGTTCAAGCAGTAATATAGTGAAGCACGCCAACATATCCATGGATCATAACACCAGTGTAATAGAGAT
The DNA here is from genome assembly GCF_036365525.1 of Heterodontus francisci. Lineage (NCBI taxonomy): Eukaryota > Metazoa > Chordata > Chondrichthyes > Heterodontiformes > Heterodontidae > Heterodontus > Heterodontus francisci. Next base: position 189,493,321 of record NC_090375.1, on the reverse strand, counting down.
TACCTGATAAAGATCACAATATGACAAGTTTCCTTTTTCCCTTGGCTGCCAAGCAGCAAGAAGCTGTTTTCTGTGAGCAGCCACCTATTGATCCAGTTCCCTCCTGTCAGTGAGACAGTTAATGGGAATTTCACAGCCAAATAAAAGCTACATTTTGTCTTCATTTTCGTCTGAAATATGAGCTGATCCTTTGTACCTCCTGACACTCATTTATTACTCATTTTCCTTTATTGATGCTTATGAACTGGAGCAACAAATGATTCGCAAACGCACTTTAATTGAGGCAGTCGTTGACATTGTGACCATGATTACCGCTGTGCCTTTAGCAGCATTTGGTCCATGAATCAAGGCTGGTTTTTCATTGGTCTGTCCCATGGAGGTAGCGTACTGCAACAAAAATAAATCCCTTAAATCTAAATCATTTTACAGTTGGAGTAATATACTAATCCATCTTCATATAATACACAAATATATATATATATATATATATATATATATATATGCAAAAGTGCATTCCTCCACAGATTCACAGCCAATTGTAATGGAATAAAGACATGTTTCTCTTCAAATATTAATTCATTCTTGGTGATCGATCTGATAGGTTTTCTTTTTGTTAACGTTGCCTCTTTGCTGTTACTTTAAATGCTTTTTTATTTGCCGTGGTTTGGGTTTTAACTCCATTCTGCTTCTGTGTGTAAGAGGAAGTGCTGCCTCTTCAGTTGGATTCAGCTAGAAGTGAGGCAGGCCAGGCTGCTCAATTCATTTGTAAAATGGTGTGCACAATCAATATTATGGGAAAGCATTTTTATATATGCAGTTATTAACTCATAAGCTACAGTATTTCTCATTTCATTCCAAAAGCAGCTGAGGTTTCCATTTCCCCCTGGAGACTCCTGCAGGTCTCATTATGAGAATCATAAATAATATGTGCTAATGAGATATGAATTGATTATGTTGAGAACACTGACATTTTCATCCATCACTCTAAATGATGTTTAACAATAGATTACCAGCCAATAATTCCTCTGATATGAGATTAAATAAAATAGCAGACTGTTTCGGCAGGCTACCTCACGGAGATGGCAATAAATCTGCTCAATTACTGTATTACCAATCCATTTTTCACCACTAAGGATATTATTATTTCATTTAGACTTGTTCATGCATCATGGATTATTTTATTTCAGTCAGTCAATGTGCGAAAACCACAGTATTTTATTCATTCAATTGCGGAGAACTGGGCTTTGATAGAGTACAGTAAGCAAAGTGCAGTGGGGCTCCAGAGGCAGGGCAAGAGGTAAGACTGCTTTAGGGATGCAAGTAACCAATTTGCTAAGAGAACATTTGGTTTAGGCAATACTCATTACACCAATTATCCCTGAAACAATCTACAATGCTTTAGAAAACGAGCAATTTCAAACGATTGGATCCATTAAAATATGTGACAGAACATGCATCACTTCCATTTGTTATTTTGCAGTCTGCAGAGCTAAAATATAACAATGTAGATATACTGAGCATTCAGACACTGTTATCATTAAAGGAACAGAGATAGAAATGTTCCAACAGTGTCTTAGGAGATGTCTACTTACCTGAATTTGTAAACTATCTCGATCTAGTTAGTGTAGGCTTCCACTGATAAGAGATGACAGTGCTCGTGATGAAACTTTTCTCACATTTTACCCATTCATTGTATCACGCCTTCCCGCAAAACTCAGGGTTTCCCTTCAATCCTATTGCAGATGTAGAGAAGATGCTCCCATTTGCGGGGCAGACCAAAACAACAACAATGATTTACATTTATATAGCACATTTAACATAGCAACATTTCCCAAGGCACTTCAGAAGAGCGATAACAATAAAAAAAATGTTGACACTGAGCCACAGAAGGACATAGCAGGACAGATGACCAAAAGCTTGGCCAAAGAGGTAAGTTTTAAGGAGCATCTTAAAGGAGGAGAAAAAGGTAGAGAGGCGGAGAAGTTTAGGGAGGGAATTCCCAGGACAATGACAGCTGAAAGCACAGCCGCCAATGGTGCAGTGAATAAAACCTGGGGTGTGCAATAGGCTATAAATATCAGATAGCCAAAACAAAATCCAATAGTGAATTCAGGAGGAAATTCTTTATCCAAAGAGTTGTAAGAATGTGGAACTTGCTACCACAAGGAGTAGTTGAGGAGAATAGCATAGATGCATTAAAAGGGAAGCTGGGTGAGTACAGTGGTGCAGTGGTTAGCACCGCAGCCTCACAGCTCAAGCGACCCGGGTTCAATTCCGGGTACTGCCTGTGTGGAGTTTGCAAGTTCTCCCTGTGTCTGTGTGGGTTTCCTCCGGGTGCTCCGGTTTCCTCCCACATGCCAAAAGACTTGCAGGTTGATAGGTAAATTGGCCATTATAAATTGCCCCTAGTATAGGTAGGTGGTAGGGAAATATAGGGACAGGTGGGGATGTGGTAGGAATATGGAATTAGTGTAGGATTAGTATAAATGGGTGGTTGATGGTTGGCACAGACTCGGTGGGCCGAAGGGCCTGTTTCAGTGCTGTATCTCTAAACAAAATAAATAAATAAATAAAGGAGAAAAGAATAGAAGTATTTACGTTAAAGAGAGATGAAGAGGGGTCAGAGGAGTCTCGTATGAACCATGAATACTGGCATTGACCAGTTGGGCCAAATGGCTTGCTTCTGTGCTATACTTTTTATGTAATTCTATGTCATTCTATCCTCAATGCACTTAGATATTGTCATTTGATATTCCATTTGACACCTTTTCAGAGTGCCAGGACCAAATTAGTTTTGCTACATGCCAATTTTCAGGATAGGTTTGAGTTGCTGACACTTGTCTACAGGGAAGTGCATTGACGTTTGCTCAAAATGCCTTTTACTTAGGACCCTGAAAACTTTCAACAAGCATTTTCGATTTCACCCATCTGTTTATTTGAACTTGCTTGCCTGAGGGTCGAAAGAGAGCTAAGAGATTGCTGCAACCACTACTCTCTGACTTGGATTGCACAGGGCTCCCGTCACAAAGATTTAATGTTTTTCATCAAATTTTCTACAAATGCAGTCTATGTTGCAGACAATTTTCTGCCTGAAACTAAATTTCTACTCACTGAGGTTTTGCTGAAGGTCTGCTGCTCCCTAGTCAAACGGTGGACAGAAGAGTGGCATAGAAATGAAAGTTCTTTCGGTTTTTCAAGCTGCACACTTCAGTTGCTTGCACTAACCTGCAAAAATAAAAACTGCATAGGAAAAACGATACACAAAATCATCTAATCAGCAATGACTATCTGCAAAGATTCGGGTACATCTGCTATTCAGCTCTGACTCTTGTATAATGATGGTAACAAAACTTTGCTGGGGAGCACGTGTTGGCTCAGTTGATCGAGTTCTTGCTTCTGCCTTCAAAGGTTGTGGGTTCAAGTCCCACTCCAGAGACTTGAGAATGAAGTTTCGACTCACTCTCCAGTGCTGCACAGTCAGGGGTACTGTTTTTCAGAAGACTCATTAAACTGCAGCCCTATTAACCCTCTCAGGTGGATGTGTAAGTTCCCATAGTACTATTTTGAAGAAGATCAGGGGAGTTCTCCCCGGTGTCCAGGCCAATATTTATACATCAAACGAACATCACAAAAACAGATTATCTGATCATTATCACATTGCGGTTTGTGGGAGCTTGCTGTGCGCAGATCGGCTGGCTTGTGCTCTGCATTACAACAGTGACTACACTTCAAAAGTACTTAATTGGCTGTAAAGTGCTTTGGAACATCTTGAAGTTGTGAAAGGCACTATATAAATGCAAGTCCTTCTTTCTTTCTAATCCAAGAGAAGATAAACAAAGAATGAAATGACAGTTCCATAAATGAACACAAGACATACCTGAACGGGTTGCCATACGTTACCATAGGGTGAGCATCCACACAGGAGCCACTGAGACTGAAGAGGTATCTCACCTACTGAGATGAGCAGAGTGATTTAATGTCACAGACCATCTAGATGCTCATGGCTTACGCTATTACCCAAAAGCTATGTTGTTTTTTCTGCAAAGACCAGGTTAACTAGATATCTGACTTTTTCAACACTGTCTTGGTTGACTTCCCACCTTGCAGCCTCCATAAATGTGACGTCATCCAAAACTCTAAAGCCCGTATCTTCACTTGCACCAAGTTGATAGGTAAATTGGCCATTATAAATTGCCCCTAGTATAGGTAGGTGGTAGGGAAATATAGGGACAGATGGGGATGTGGTAGGAATATGAAATTAGTGTAGGATTAGTATAAATGGGTGGTTGATGGTCGGCACAGACTCGGTGGGCCAAAGGGCCTGTTTCAGTGCTGTATCTCTAAGATAACTAAGAAAGTACTGTTCACCCATCACCCTTGTGCTCACTGACGTATATTGGCTCCCAGTCCAGTAATGCCTCGATTTTTAAAATCCTCATCCTTGCAAATCTCTCCATGGCCTCTCCTCCTCCCTATGTATGTATCCTCCTTCAGCCATACAATCCTCCGATATTACTGCACTCCTCAATTTCGAGCCTCTTGTACATCCCCAATTTTAATCGCTCCATCATTAGCACCTTTGCTTTCGGCTGCCTGGGCCCTAAACTTTGGAATTCCTTTCCCGACCCTCTCCATCTCTCTAACTCTCTCTCCAGATTTAAAGTGCTCCTTCCAACCTACCACTTTGACCAAGCTTTTGGTCATCTGTCCTAATATCTTCTTATGTGGCTCATTGTCAAATTTTGTTTGATAGTGCTCCTCTGAAGCACCTTGGGGCGTTTTACTACATTAAAGTACTATATAAGTGCAAGTTGTTGTTGTCTTCTGTTTCTGTAGTCAACAAAAGTTCTAGTGATTAACGTATTACTGTTTGTGGGATCTTGCTGTGCATAAATTGGCTGCCACATTTTCCACCTTACAGCAGTGACTACACTTCGAAAGTAGCTCAGCAGCTGTAAAGTACGTGAGGTCATGAAAGGCTCTATATAAATGCAAGTACTTGTTTTATGAAAAGTTGGCAATTATTTTACATGGAGATTTTGTAAACCTGAATTTCCATTAATATTTATGTGCTCTGCTGCATGTCAAAATTATACAGAATGAGTACTGTGCTTGCTTCAGGTTTGCTCTGTTATTTAGCAACTAGCCTGTCCACCATCTAGGCAAGGGTGTTGAAATAGTTAAATTAGCTGCTGCCTCTCAAGTCACGAATACAATATTTGTCTCAGCTGCTCTTCCCAATTATAATCAATTAACCCTCTATTCTATTTTCATAGTTAAAGTTCAGTTCAAGCTGGTGCAATGGTGAAGAGGCTTTCCAAAATGTTATTTGCCTCTGTTACTGGTTTATAAACAAAGGTTTACATTGGTATAGTAGACATATAAAAGCGATATGATTAGCCCTGCAAGGTAGTCAGACTGCGTTTTCTGGCTATATTTATGAATCTGTGATTTAACAATATTCTCTGCGATGCATTGTTATCCATTATTTTTCAACATGTGTCCAATATCATTATTATATTACAGTGAATGACATGAGGCTGTTTCAGATTCTAGTCCGGTATTTACTATTCTATCCCTGACACTTCCCTTTTAACTATTTAGATGATACAGTTCGGTTTACAGGGCTCAGAGAAGCTACATCATCTGAATCCAAGACTGCATCTTGAGCTGAATTTGCTGTTTGGTTTTTAAATAAGGCTGGTAAGTGTAAAAGATGCCGCCGCAATCAAATTCGGTCAGTCAAGGCTTGTCAGTGCTACCGGGCCAATCAAAACCACGCATGATTTGACCAAAAGGATCCACCAAGCCTTTGCAAGGAGGCTGGCTGTCAGAGATGAAGACATTCTGTGATCAGCACAGTGTCTATTTTGTGGTTGCAAGACCTCAATCCACCTGGTGATCAGTACGGGGGGGGGCGTGGTATTACCCACAGGATGAAACTGCTGATAAGCAAAGGCGTTATTTCCATTAGCACAGTATACATGGTCGAGACCTGCGGACACCAATTCTGATAAGAAGATACACAAAAGGATTGAGAATCGTGGGGGAGGTGGAAACCGCTAGAATACCCTCGGAGGAGGAAGTGGGCGGTGTTTCGAAGCAGATGGACCCAGAATGATCGGCGCTAGCCCTTGCGGTCAGCAGGAAGAGGAACAGGAAGTAGCAGCTTGATCAATTGACTGACACATTCAGCTACGGACTGATCACCTGTAGTGTGATTGTAAGTGAAAGGAAATTTCAGCCACAATATTGTAAGCTACTCATCCTACGTCTAAATACTAAAATTCGAACATTAAATTGGAATTTGGAAACTATCTAGAGCCGTGGTCAATTTTGTAATCCTGGAATAAAAGAACTTGTAAAAGAGTTGGGCATAGATCTACCTTAATAATACTAAAATCAAAATACTGCAGATGCTGGAAATCTGAAATAAAAACAAGAAATGCTGGAAATACTCAGCAGGTCTGGCAGCATCTGTCCAGAGAGAAGCAGAGTTAATTTTTGAGGTCAGTGACTCTTCATCAGAACTTATCTATTATTATAGATTTACCTTACATGAGTAATGATGAAGAACTGAACTGATGGAAGGGAAAGAAGCTAATTCCTGATGCGTGTTCCTGGTGGATGAAGATCTGTACAGGAGTATACGTTTTGTAAAATTAACCCATTTGAGGGGAGACTGAGCTCCAAAAAACCACACACTGCCTCAGAAAATACATGATGCAAAAATTGAACCATGAGAGGTAGCCCTGAGCCATTAAAGTGACACTAAAGATGAAACAGGAAAAATGAACTTCACATGTTTTTGAGCGTTTGTGAAGTTTTTCCAGTAGCTAGCTGAGGCAGACAGAGCAGGAAGACTCAGTTAGCTGATGTAAAAGGTAGTATGAGAACTACCAGTGTCCCTGCTTAGGAAGAGGAAAATCGGTGAAAGCTCCCACTTCTGATTACTAGTCAGTGACCTCACCCACCACATCCCTTGTGCCTTGTTGGAGATGTGTTTGCGGACACTGTGCAAAGCTTGACTGTGATTTCCTTCCCTGCATCACCCACTCACCCCCACTGATTTCATAGTCTGCTGACACTGACTGTCACGCTCCACACACTTCAATGGGGTATCAGAGGGTGGCTGGCACTTCTGAACTGACAGCCCCCTCAAGAGTTTAATGACCTCAGGAGATAGGAGGGATGTGGAGAAAATTAGTAAGGAAAAATAATTCAGGTTAAAAACAAAACTAAACCCACCCTGGCATGTCGTGCAATGTGAGAAAGGAGCTTTAGGAGATTAAACCAAAGTTCTATTGCATGAATTGATGCCAATTGTCCTTTTCAGCTACTGATATCAGAACTACATAATGCACCTCTGCCTTGTTGTAACTGTTTTGTTGTATTACTGAAAATAGTCCATTGAACATGTACACTATGGACTAAAAACAGCACAGTAAATTCACACCTGTGGTGCTCTGAAAGGTTTTGTTTTGCTTAGTCAAATGTGTGCCATGTGTGGAAACCTGTTGCTATGCTTTAAAGTCTCCATATCAATCTACTGAAAAATTCACATTGGCAGTTTCTATTTGACTGAATTGGACTGTATTGTCTCCCTGGAAAGACACAGTCCAATTGCCTAATTCCAGAAAATTTAGGTACAGGTTGGCAAGTGTTAAAGCTTAGGTACTCCCAAGTTTGCCTAAGGGTGTACTTAATCTTAACTGGCCCCTACCATGAGTCTATCAGTACAGAGCACTAGTACAACTCTTGCCTATTAGGACCATCATCCCCTTTGGACTTTGGCTTTGACAGTTATCTGGAGCTGAATGAGAACAATCCAAACCCCAGTTGAATAGGTCTATATCTCCAGGTCCCACCAATCAGCTAGGCTGACTGGTGGATCAGCTATCGAGAGTGCTTTGGCGTACTGTAGACCAACATGGCTCAGGTAATGGGTTGCTACCATCTAAAAGGAGGATGGACTGTTCCAGACTGGACAAAATTTAAAAAAACAATATTTTGGAAATGATTTGAATGGGCTCCATTTGGAAGTGGTAAAACATGAGAGAGTCAACTAAAATCATACACTTAATATAGTACATTCTGTGGGAACTTTATGAGTTCCACTCCATTCTGAATATTCTGGAAAGAGACAGGGAACTGGATTTTTAGGTCCAGATGGGGGTGAGCACAGAAGTGGGCAGGCATGGAATTTTGTGCTGCTGGCCAGCATGCCGGTTTGCCGGCATCATCCCACCATTTTCCCGGAGGAGTGATGGGGGTGGCAGGGCTACCCACCTACAAGCAGCAGGTAGCCAATTAAGGCCCTTTAAGGCCTATTTTCCAGGTTCGCCGAGGCACGGGTAATAGGCTAGCTGCAGACCAGGGTGGGGGAGGGGATGGGGGGGGGGGGGGCGGGAGGGGAGGTGGGACGTGGGGGGATGGGGGCTGTGCTCCAGGTAGGCTTGAGGCCCTCCCTGCCTGATTGGCTTCAGGTGACCTGGCTGCTGAGGGGATTTTTTTACTTTACATTTTAAAACATTAGACAGACGGCGCCTCCATCTTGAGGCACCCTCTCTCTTACTCACCTGAAAAGGCAGCCAGCTGCGACTTCAGTGTTGGAGGTCCTCCAATTGGCCTTCCAGCTTTGACAGCCAGCCTGCTGTCCTTTATTGGACTGCAAGCCCAGCCTCTAGCCACTAATTGGCCAATTTGGGGAAAATCACTGCCGGCTGACTGTTTCCCGCATAGAGTGGGCTTCTGATATCCATTTGACCTTGACGTCAGGGTCCCGAAGCCCACAGGAAAAACCTACCCAAGGACTATGACCACTCCTTAAATCCCTTTGAATACAGTACTCGGGTCATGAGGGAGGAAAGAGTCAGAGATAGGCACGACTATAGCTGCCTCAGCCAATACATGCAGGTGAGCACCATGGGATATATTTCATCTGGGGTGAGTGATGTTTAGCCTTTGCTTAAGGCAGGAGAAGTACAACAGGACCAACCTCATAAACACAACAGCAATCCCCACCTAATCAGAGGGAAGAGTAGGCTGGCTTCAGATGTACGAAGAGCCTATAGGTTGCCTACCCCAGGCAGCACAAGAACATTCACCCATCTCACAGTAGGATGGCCCTTGAATTCTCTGGCCAATCAACCCTCCCACCGCCACTCCCTCATGCCTGCACACTGATCCTCAAGGACTTAACATCACAACCAAGAATTGCATGGGCGAAGTGTGTAAAGGTTACAATATGCAAACCAATGTGAAGTGCTGAAAACTTTGGATTTGGAACTCACCTTTTATGGTACTCCCTTATTTACAGGGAGAAATCCCTTTAAGCTCTGTCAATTTGATCACGGCTTTATGATGAGCAATACAAACCTACAGAAAGTCAGACAGAAAAGACCAGCTGGTCCATCATGTCTGTCCCATAGGAACATAGAAACATAGGAAGATAGGAACAGAAGTAGGCCATTCAGCCCCTCGAGCCTGTCCTGTCATTCAATGAGATCATGGCTGATCTGCAGCCTAACTCCATATACCTGCCTTTGGCCCATATCCCTTAATATCTTTGCTTAACAAAAATCTATCTCAGATTTAAATTTAACAACTGTTCTAGCTTCAACTGATGTTTGTGGGAGAGAGTTCCAAACCTCTACCACTCTTTGCATGCAGAAATGCTTCCTAACATCTCTCCTGAATGGTCTGGTCCTAATTTTTAGACTATGCCCCTAATTTTAGAATCTCCAACCAGTGGAAATAGTTTATCTTTATCTAGCCTGTCTTTTTCTGTTAATATCTTGAAGACTTCGATCAGATCACCCCTTAACATTCTAAATTCTAGTGAAAACAGGCCTAATTTGTGTAATCTCTCCTGGTAACTAAACCCCTGTAGTCCAGGTATCATTCTTGTAAACCTACGTTGCACTCCCTCCAAGGCCAATATATCCTTCCTAAGGTGTGGTGCCCAGAACTGCTCACAGTAGTCCAAGTGGGGTCTAACCAGGGTTTTGTACAGCTGCAGTCTAACTTCTATGTCTTTATACTCCAATCCTCTAGATATAAAGGCTAGCATTCCATTAGCCTTTTTGATTATTTTCTGCACTTGCTCGTGGCATTTTAAAGATCTATGCACCTGAACCCCCAAGTCTCTTTGGACATCCACTGTACTTAACCTCTTCCCATTTAAAAAGTACCCTGCTCTATCCTTTTTTGGTCCAAAATGGATAATCTCACACTTGCCCGCATTGAAATCCATCTGCCACAGTTTTGCCCACTCACCTAGTCTGTCAATATCTCTTTGCAATTTTATACTATCATCTAGACTGTCTACAATGCCGCCTAACTTTATATCATCAGCAAATTTGGATATATGATTTCCTATGCCATCATCCAAGTCATTAATGAATAATGTGAATAACTGAGGCCCCAACACAGATCCCTGCGGGACACCACTTGTTACATCCGGCCAATCAGAGTACTTACCCATTATCCCCACTCTCTGTCGCCTACCACTCAACCAACTTCCTAACCATGTCAATAATTTGCCCTCAACTCCATGGTCTTCTACCTTAGTTAACAGTCTCTTATGTGGGACTTTATCAAATGCCTTCTGGAAATCCATATAAATAACATCCATAGACATTCCCCTGTTCACTACCTTAGTCACCTCTTCAAAAAATTCAATGAGATTTGTCAGGCATGACCTTCCCGTCATGAATCCATGCTGGCTGTCCCTGATTAACTGAAATTTTTCTCGCTGTTCAGTCACCCTATCCTTGATTATAGACTCCAGCAACTTGCCCACCACAGATGTCAGGCTAACTGATCTGTAATTTCCTTGGTTCCCCCTTTTACCCTTCTTAAAAAGTGGAGTGACATGTGCAACTTTCCAATCAGCCTCATCACTAACCTGCACTCCTACCTTCTCCTTTAACTTCCTGTTTTTCCGTGCGACTGAACCCTCCTCCCAACCTATTTAGTTTAAAGACCTATCTACAGCCATAGTTATGCGATTCGCCAGGATTCTGGTCCCAGCATGATTCAGGTGGAGCCCGTCCCATCGGAACAGCTCCCTCCTTCCCCGGTACTGGTGCCAATGTCCCACGAATTTGAACCCATTTCTCCCACACCAATCTTTGAACCACGCATTTACCTCTTTAATCTTATTGACCCTTTGCCCATTAGCTCGTGGCTCAGGTAGTAATCTGTAGATTATTACCTTTTGGTTCTGCTTTTTAATTTAGCCCCTAGCTGCTCATATTCCCTCAGCAGAAACTTAATCCTCATTCTACCTATATCATTGGTACCTATGTGGACCACGACAACGGGATCTTTCCCCTCCCACTCCAAGTTCCTCTGCAGCCCAGACGAGATATCCCAAACCCTGGCGCCAGGTAGGCAACACAGCCTTCGGTACTCTCAATCCTGGCCACAGAGAATAGTGTCTATGCCCCTAACTATACTATCCCTGATTACAACTACATTTCTCTTTTCTCCCCCCACTTGAATGGCTCCCTGTACCACGGTGCTGTGGTCAGTTTGCACATCCTCCCTACAGTCCCTGCTCTCATCCACACAGGGAGCAACAATCTCAAACCTGTTGGACAAGGACAAGGGCTGAGGCTCCTGCAGCACTACCTCCTGGATCCCTCTACCTGCCTCACTCATAGTCACACCCTCCTGTCCCTGACCACTGGCCGATTTCAAGGTAGTTAATCTAAGGGGTGTGACTGCCTCCTGAAACACAGCGTCCAGGTAACTCTCCCCCTCCCTGATGTGTCGCAGTGTCCGAAGCTCAGACTCCAGCTCATCAACTCTGAGCTGGAGTTTCTCGAGCAGCCAACACTTGCTACAGATGTGTTCACCAGGAACCACAAGGAGGTCCACCAGCTCCCACATCATGCAGGTACAACACATCGCCTGGCCCTGCATCTCTATTTTATTGAATTAAATTTTAATTAGATTTTGAAATTTCCGACTGGTCTTTAGTTTTTAATCTGTAAAATATTTCTCCTATTCACCTTTAATCTGAAATCAACCTGGAATAGGTAATCCAAATTAGCAGTTACTAACCAACCAATGAATTTACGGTTTTCCTATGATGTCACTTTGTATTTTTCACGCTTTTTACTCCCTGAAATTACACAAAAATTAGATTATTTACTCCAGGAACCTTGATTCCCACCCCCCCCCCCAAAAAACACCACCTACTATATCAAAAAGAACTGGAGACCTTTCTCGTTACTTTAGTTACAAACCCAGCTATTTAGAGTTATTGCCTTCAGCAGTTACTCACCAACCAATCACCTTGCAGCTTTCCTGTGATGTCACTTTTGGCCATTTTTCAAACCTCCGGCACTCTCGGAATGAACTCTCTCTCTCTCTCTCTCTCTCCCCGGCTCTTTATACTCCTACTCCGCTCTCGCTGTTTCCCGCTGTCTGAGTGAATTCTCTCTCACTGCCCCGTCTCTTTATACTCCGGCTCCGCTCTCGCTGTTTCCCACTGTCTGTGTGAACTCTCTCTCTCTCCCAGTCTCTTTATACTCTGGTACCGCACTCGCTGTTTCCCGCTGTCTGAGTGAACTCTCTCTCTCTCCCCCGTCTCTTTATACACCGGCTCCGCTCTCGCTGTTTCCGCTGCTGAGTGAACTCTCTCTCTGTCTCCTGGTCTCTTTATACTCCGGCTGCGCTCTCGCTGTTTCCCGTTGTCTGAGTGAACTCTGGCTCTTTCTCCTGGCCTCTTTATACTCCGGCTCCGCTCTCACTGTTTCCCTCTGTCTGAGTGAACTCTGGCTCTCTCTCCCAGCCTCTTTATACTCCGGCTCCGCTCTTGCTGTTTCCTGCAGTCTGGGTGAATTCTCGCTCTCTCTCCCGGTCTCTTTACACTCCGGCTCCGCTCTTGCTGTTTCCCGCTGTCTGAGTGAATTCTCTCTCTCTTTCTCCTGGTCTCTTTATACTCCGGCTCCGCTCTCGCTGTGTCCCGCTGTCTGAGTGAACGCTCTTTCTCTTTCTCTCCCGGTCTCTTTATACTCTGGCTCTGCTCTCGCTGTTCCCCGCTTTCTGAATGATCTCTCTCTCTCTCCCGGTCTGTTTGTGATCCGGTTCCGCTCTCGTTGTTTCCCGCTGTCTGAGCGAACTCTCTCTCTCTCTCCCGATCTCTTGATACTCAGGCTGCGCTCTCGCTATTTCCCGCTGTCAGAATGAACTCTCTCTCTTTCTCGGTCTCTTTATACTCTGGCTCCGCTCTCGCTGTTTGCCGCTGACTGAGTGAACTCTCTCTCTCCCGGTCTCTTTATACACCGGTTCCGCTCTCGCTGTTTCCCGCTGTCTGGGTGAACTCTCTCTTTCTCTCCTGCTCTCTCTGTACTCCGGCTCGGCTCTCGCTGTTTCCCGTTCTCTGAGTGAACTCTCTCTCTCTCTCTCCCGGTTTCTTTATGCTCCGGCTCCACTCTCGCTGTTTCCCGCTATCTGAGAGAACTCTCTCTCTCTCCCCCGATCTCTTGATACTCTGGCTCCGCTCTCGCTGTTTCCCGCTGACTGAGTGAACTCTCTCTCTCCCGGTCTCTTTATACACCGGTTCCGCTCTCGCTGTTTCCCGCTGTCTGGGTGAACTCTCTCTTTCTCTCCTGCTCTCTCTGTACTCCGGCTCGGCTCTCGCTGTTTCCCGTTCTCTGAGTGAACTCTCTCTCTCTCTCTCCCGGTTTCTTTATGCTCCGGCTCCACTCTCGCTGTTTCCCGCTATCTGAGAGAACTCTCTCTCTCTCCCCCGATCTCTTGATACTCTGGCTCCGCTCTCGCTGTTTGCCGCTGACTGAGTGAACTCTCTCTCTCCCGGTCTCTTTATACACCGGTTCCGCTCTCGCTGTTTCCCGCTGTCTGGGTGAACTCTCTCTTTCTCTCCTGCTCTCTCTGTACTCCGGCTCGGCTCTCGCTGTTTCCCGTTCTCTGAGTGAACTCTCTCTCTCTCTCTCTCGGTTTCTTTATGCTCCGGCTCCACTCTCGCTGTTTCCCGCTATCTGAGAGAACTCTCTCTCTCTCCCCCGATCTCTTGATACTCTGGCTCCGCTCTCGCTGTTTCCCGCTGTCTGAGTGAACTCTCTCTCTTTCTCTCCCGGTCTCTTTATACTCCGGCTTCGCTGTCGCTGTTTCCCGCTCAATGAGTGAACTATCTCTCTCCCGGTCTGTTTGAACTCCGGTTCCGCTCTTGTTGTTTCCCGCTGTCTGAGTGAACTCTCTCTCTCTCCCAGTCTCTCTCTACTCCGGCTGCACTCTTGCTATTTCCCGCTGTTTGAGTGAACTCTCTCTCTCTCTCTCCCCCAGTTTCTTTATACTCCGGCTCTGCTCTCACTGTTTCCCTCTGTCTGAGTGAACTCTGGCTCTCTCTCCCGGCCTCTTTATACTCCGGCTCCGCTCTCGCTGTTTCCCGCAGTCTGGGTGAATTCACTCTCTCTCTCCCGGTCTCTTTATACTCTGGCTCCGCTCTTGCTGTTTCCCGCTGTCAGAGTGAACTCTCTCTCTCTGTCCCGGTCTGTTTATACACCGGCTCCGCTCTCGCTGTTCCCCACTTTCTGAATGATCTCTCTCTCTCTCCCGGTCTGTTTATCATCCGGCTCCGCTCTCGCTGTTTCCCGCTTAATGAGTGAACTCTCACTCTCCCGGTCTGTTTGTGCTCCGGTTCCGCTCTCGTTGTTTCCCGCTGTCTGAGTGAACTCTCTCTCTCTCTCTCTCCCCCGGTCTCTCTGTACTCCGGCTCTGCTCTCACTGTTTAGAGCTGTCTGAGTGAACTCTCCCTCTCTCCCAGTCTCACTGTACTCCGGCTGCGCTCTCGCTGTTTCCCGCTTTCTGAATGAACTCTCTCTCACTCCCGGTCTCTTCGTACTCTGGTTCCGCTCTCACTGTTTCCCTCTGTTTGAGTGAACCCTCTCTCTCTCCCAGTCTGTTTGAACTCTGGTTCTGCTCTCGTTGTTTCCCGCCGTCTGAGTGAACTCTCTCTCTCTCCCCCATCTCTTTATACTCCGGCTACACTCTCGCTGTTTCCCTCTGTCTGAGTGAACTCTCTCTTTCTCTCCCTGTCTCTTTGTATTCCGGCTGCGCTCTTGCTGTTTCCCATTGTCTGAGTGAACTCTGGCTCTCTCTCCCGGCCTCTTTATACTCCGGCTCCGCTCTCACTGTTCCCCTCTGTCTGAGTGAACTCTGGCTCTCTCTCCTGGCCTCTTTATACTCCGGCTCCGCTCTCGCTGTTTCCCGCCGTCTGAATGAATTCTCCCTCTCTCCCCCGGTTTCTTTATACTACGGTTCCACTCTCGCTGCTTCCCGCCGTCTGAGTGAACTCTCTCTCTCTCCCCCATCTCTTTATACTCCGGCTCCACTCTCGCTGTTGACCTCTGTCTGAGTGAACTCTCTCTTTCTCCCAGTCTCTCTATACTCCGGCTCCACTCTCGCTGTTTCTGCTGTCTGAGTGAACTCTCTTTCTCTCGCCCGTTCTCTTTATACTACGGTTCCACTCTCGCTGCTTCCCGCCGTCTGAGTGAACTCTCTCTCTCTCCCCCGTCTCTTTATACGCCGGCTCCACTCTCGCTGCTTCCCTCTGTCTGAGTGAACTCTCTCTCTCTCTCTCCCGGTCTCTTTATACTCCGGTTCCGCTCTCGTTGTTTCCCGAACTCCGTGTGAACTCTCTCTCTGTCTCCCGTTCCCTCTATACTCCGGCTACACTCTCGCTGTTGACCTCTGTCTGAGTGAACTCTCTCTCTCTCTCCCGGTCTCTTGATACTCCGGCTCTGTTTTCGCTGTTTCCTCCTTTCTGAGTGAACTCTCTCTTTCTCCTGGTCTCTTTATACTCTGGCTCCGCACTCGCTTTTTACCACTGCCTGAGTGCTCTCTCTCTGTCCCCCGTCTCTTTAAACTCCGGTTGCACTCTCGCTGCTTCCGCTGTCTGAGTGAACTCTCTCTCTCTCTCCCGGTCTCTTTATACTCCGGTTCCGCTCTCGTTGTTTCCCGCACACTGAGTCAACTCTCTCTCTCTCTCTCCCGTTCAATCTATACCCCAGCTCCGCTTTCGCTGTTCCCGCTGTCTGAGTGAACTCTCTCTCTGTCTCTCACGGTCTCTCCCGGTCTCTTTATACTCAGGCTCCGCTCTCGTTGTTTCCCGCTGTCTGATTGTACTCCCTCTCTCTCTCCCGGTCTCTTTATTCGCCGGCTCCTCTCTCGCTGTTTCCCGCTGTCTGAGTGAACTCTCTCACTTTCTCCCGGTCTCTTTATACTCAGGCTCCGCTCTCGTTGTTTCCCGCTGTCTGATTGTACTCCCTCTCTCTCTCCCGGTCTCTTTATTCGCCGGCTCCTCTCTCGCTGTTTCCCGCTGTCTGAGTGAACTCTCTCACTTTCTCCCGGTCTCTTTATTCGCCGGCTCTGCTCTCGCTGTTTCCCCCTGTCTGAGTGAACTCTGTCTTTCTCCCGGTCTCTTTATACTCCGGCTCCGCACTCGCTTTTTACCACTGTCTGAGTGCTCTCTTTCTCTCCCCAGTCACTTTATACTCCGGCTCTGCTCTCGCTGTTAACATCTGTCTGAGTGAACACTCTCTCTCTCTCCCGGTCCCTTTAAACTCCGGCTATACTCTTGCTTTTTCCCACTGTCTGAATGAACTCTCTCTCTCTCTCCCGGTCTCTTTATACTCCGTCTCCGCTCTCGCTGTTTCCGCTGTCTGAGTGAACTCCCTCTTTCTCTCTCCCAGTCTCTTTATACTCCGGCTCCGCTCTCGCTGCTTCCCGCTTTCGGAGTGAACTCCCTCTCTCTCTCTCCCGCTCTCTTTATACTCCGGCTCCGCTCTCGCTGTTTCCGCTGTCTGAGTGAACTCCCTCTCTCTCTCTCCCGGTCTCTTTATACTCCGGCTCCACTCTCGCTGTTTCCGCTGTCTGAGTGAACTCCCTCTCTCTCTCCCACTTGTCTTTATACTCCGTCTCCGCTCTCGCTGTTTCTGCTGTCTGAGTGAACTTCCTCTCTCTCTCTCCCAGTCTCTTTATACTCTGGCTCCGCACTCGCTGTTTCCCGCTGTCTGAGTGAATTCTCGCTCTCTCTCCCGGTCTCTTTATACTCTGGCTCCGCACTCGCTGTTTCCCGCTGTCTGAGTCAGCTCTCTCTTTCTCCCGGTCTCTTTATACTCTGGCTCCGCACTCGCTGTTTCCCGCTGTCTGAGTGAACTCTCGCACTCTCTCGCAGTCTCTTTATACTCAGTCTCCGCTTTCGCTTTTTAACCACTGTATGAGCGCTCTCTCTCTCTCCCCCGTCTCTTTATACTCCGGTTCCGCTCTCGCTGTTTCCCTCTGTCTGAGCGAACTTCCTCTCTCTCTCTCCCGGTCTATTTATACTCCGTCTCCGCTCTCGCTGTTTCCGCTGTCTGAGTGAACTCCCTCTTTCTCTCCCCCGTTCTTTTTATACTCCGGCTCCACTCTCGCTGTTTCCCGCTTTCTGAGTGAAATCTCGCTCTCTCTCCCGGACACTTTCTACTCCGGATCCGCTCTCGCTGTTTCCCGCTGTCTCATTGAACTCTCTCTCTCTCTCCCAGTCTCTCTATACTCCGGCTCCGCACTCTCTGTTTCCCGCTGTCTGAGTGAACTCCCTATCTCTCTCCCCCTTCTCTTTATACTCCGGCTCTGCTCTCACTGTTTCCCTCTGTCTGAGTGAACTTCCTCTCTCTCTCTCCTGGTCTCTTTATACTCCGTCTCCGCTCTCGCTGTTTCCGCTGTCTGAGTGAACTCTCTCTCTCTCTCTCTCTCCTGGTCTCTTTATACTCCGTATCCGCTCTCGCTGTTTCCGCTGTCTGAGTGAACTCTCGCTCTCTCTCCCCCTTGTCTTTATACTCTGTCTCCGCTCTCGCTGTTTCTACTGTCTGAGTGAACTTCCTCTCTCTCTCTCCTGGTCTCTTTATACTCTGGCTCCGCACTTGCTGTTTCCCGCTGTCTGAGTCAGCTCTCTCTTTCTCCCGGTCTCTTTATACTCCGGCTCCGCTCTCGCTGCTTCCCGCTTTCTGAGTGAACTCCCTCTCTCTCTCTCCCGCTCTCTTTATACTCCGGCTCCGCTCTCTCTGTTTCCGGCTTTCTGAGTGAACTCCCTCTCTCTTTCTCCCGGTCTCTTTATACTCCGGCTCCGCTCTCGCTGCTTCCCGCTTTCTGAGTGAACTCCCTCTCTCTCTCTCCCGCTCTCTTTATACTCCGGCTCCGCTCTCTCTGTTTCCGGCTTTCTGAGTGAACTCCCTCTCTCTCTCTCCCGCTCTCTTTATACTCCGGCTCCGCTCTCTCTGTTTCCGGCTTTCTGAGTGAACTCCCTCTCTCTCTCTCCCGGTCTCTTTATACTCCGGCTCCGCACTCGTTGTTTCCCGCTTTCTGAGTGAACTCCCTCTCTCTCTCTCCTGGTCTCTTTATACTCCGGCTCCGCACTCGTTGTTTCCCGGTGTCTGAGTGAACTCCCTCTCTCTCTCTCCCGGTCTCTTTATACTCCGGCTCCGCTCTCGCTGCTTCCCGCTTTCTGAGTGAACTCCCTCTCTCTCTCTCCCGCTCTCTTTATACTCCGGCTCCGCTCTCTCTGTTTCCGGCTTTCTGAGTGAACTCCCTCTCTCTCTCTCCCGGTCTCTTTATACTCCGGCTCCGCACTCGTTGTTTCCCGCTTTCTGAGTGAACTCCCTCTCTCTCTCTCCTGGTCTCTTTATACTCCGGCTCCGCACTCGTTGTTTCCCGCTGTCTGAGTCAGCTCTCTCTTTCTCCCGGTCTCTTTATACTCCGGCTCCGCACTCGTTGTTTCCCGCTGTCTGAGTGAACTCCCTCTCTCTCTCTCCCAGTCTGTTTATACTCCGGCTCAGCTCTCGCTGTTCCCCTCTGTCTGAGTGAACTTCCTCTCTCTCTCCCCCTTGTCTTTATACTCCGTCTCCGCTCTTGCTGTTTCCGGCTTTCTGAGTGAACTCTCTCTCTCTCTCCCAGTCTCTTTATACTCTGGCTCCGCACTCGCTGTTTCCCGCTGTCTGAGTGAACTCTCGCTCTCTCTCCCGGTCTCTTTATACTCTGGCTCCGCAGTCACTGTTTCCCGCTGTCTGAGTGAACTCTCGCTCTCTCTCCCAGTCTCTTTATACTCTGGCTGCGCACTCGCTGTTTCCCGCTGTCTGAGTGAACTCTCTCTCTCTCTCCCAGTCTCTTTATACTCTGGCTCCGCAGTCACTGTTTCCCGCTGTCTGAGTGAACTCTCGCTCTCTCTCCCGGTCTCTTTATACTCTGGCTCCGCAGTCACTGTTTCCCGCTGTCTGAGTGAACTCTCGCTCTCTCTCCCAGTCTCTTTATACTCTGGCTGCGCACTCGCTGTTTCCCGCTGTCTGAGTGAACACTCGCTCTCTCTCCCGGTCTCTTTATACTCTGGCTCCGCACTCGCTGTTTCCCGCTGTCTGAGTCAGCTCTCTCTTTCTCCCGGTCTCTTTATACTCCGGCTCTGCTCTCGTTGTTTCCCGCTGTCTGAGTGAACTTCCTCTTTCTCTCCCCCGGTCTCTTTATACTCCGGCTCCGCTCTCGCTGTTTCCGGCTTTCTGAGTGAACTCCCTCTCTCTCTCTCCCGGTCTCTTTATACTCCGGTTCCGCTCTCGCTGTTTCCCTCTGTCTTAGTGAACTCCCTTTCTCTCTCTCCCAGTCTCTTTATACTCCAGCTACGCTCTTGCTGTTTCCCTCTGTCTGAGTGAACTTCCTCTCTCTCTCTCCTGGTCTCTTTATACTCTGGCTCCGCTCTCGCTGTTTCCCGCTTTCTGAGTGAACTCTCGCTCTCTCTCCCGGTCACTTTATACTCCTGCTGCGCTCTCGCTGTTTCCACTGTCTGAGTGAACACTCTCTCTCTCTCTCCCGGTCTCTCTTAACTCCAGCTCCGCTCTTTCTGTTTCCTGCTGTCTGAGTGAACTCTCTCTCTCTCTCTCCCGGTCGCTTTATACTCCGTCTCTGCTCTCACTGCTTCCCGCTGTCTGAGTGAACTCTCTCCCTCTCTCTCCCAGTCTCTTTATACTCCTGCTCCGCTCTTGCTTTTTCCCGCTGTCTGAGTGAACTCTCTCTCTCTCTCTCCCGGTCTCTTTCAACTCCGGCTCCGCTCTCACTGTTTCCCGCTGTCTGAGTGAACTCTCGCACTCTCTCCTGGTCTCTTTATACTCCGACTCCGCTATCGCTTTTTCCCGCTATCTGAGTGAACTCTCTGGCTCTCCCGGTCTCTTTTAACTCCGGCTCCGCTCTTGGTTTTTCCCGCTGTCTGAGTGAACTCTCTCTCTCTCTCTCCCGGTCTCTTTTAACTCCGGCTCCGCTCTCGCTGTTTCCCGCTATCTGAGTGAACTCTCCCTTTCTCCCGGTCTCTTGAAACTCCGACTCCGCTCTCGCTGTTTCCCGCTGTCTGAGTGAACTCTCTCTTTCTCCCGGTCTCTTTATACTCCGTCTCCGCTTTCGCTTTTTAACCACTGTATAAGCGCTCTCTCTCTCTCCCCCGTCTCTTTATACTCCGGTTCCGCACTCGCTGTTTCCCTCTGTCTGAGCGAACTTCCTCTCTCTCTCTCCCGGTCTCTTTATACTCCGGCTCCGCTCTCGCTGTTTCCGCTGTCTGAGTGAACTCTCGCTCTCTCTCCCCCTTGTCTTTATTCTCCGTCTCCGCTCTCGCTGTTTCTGCTGTCTGAGTGAAATCTCGCTCTCTCTCCCGGACACTTTCTACTCCGGATCCGCTCTCGCTGTTTCCCGCTGTCTCATTGAACTCTCTCTCTCCCAGTCTCTCTATACTCCGGCTCCGCACTCTCTGTTTCCCGCTGTCTGAGTGAACTCCCTATTTCTCTCCCCCTTCTCTTTATACTCCGGCTCTGCTCTCGCTGTTTCCCTCTGTCTGAGTGAACTTCCTCTCTCTCTCTCCTGGTCTCTTTATACTCCGTCTCCGCTCTCGCTGTTTCCGCTGTCTGAGTGAACTCTCGCTCTCTCTCCCCCTTGTCTTTATTCTCCGTCTCCGCTCTCGCTGTTTCTGCTGTCTGAGTGAACTTCCTCTCTCTCTCTCCTGGTCTCTTTATACTCTGGCTCCGGACTCGCTATTTCACGCTGTCTGAGTGAACACTCTCTCTCTCTCCCAGTCTCTTTATACTCTGGCTCCGCACTCGCTATTTCCCGCTGTCTGAGTCAGCTCTCTCTTTCTCCCGGTCTCTTTATACTCCAGCTCTGCTCTCGTTGTTTCCCGGTGTCTGAGTGAACTCCCTCTCTCTCTCTCCTGGTCTCTTTATACTCCAGCTCTGCTCTCGTTGTTTCCCGGTGTCTGAGTGAACTCCCTCTCTCTCTCTCCTGGTCTCTTTATACTCCGGCTCCGCTCTCGCTGTTTCCGCTGTCTGAGTGAACTGTCGCTCTCTCTCCCGGTCACTTTATACTCTGACTCCGCTCTCGCTGTTTCCGCTTTCTGAGTGAATTCTCTCTTTCTCTCCCCCGGTCTCTTTATAATCCGGCTTCGCTCTCGCTGTTTCCCTCTGTCTTAGTGAACTCCCTCTCTCTCTCTTCCGGTCTCTTTATACTCCGGCTCTGCTCTTGCTGTTTCCCTCTGTCTGAGTGAACTCCCTCTCTCTCTCTCCCAGTCTCTTTATCCTCCGGCTCCGCTCTTACTGCTTCCCGTTGTCTGAGTGAACTCCCTCTTTCTCTCCCCCGTTCTCTTTATATTCCGGCTCCGCTCTCGCTGTTTCCCGCTTTCTGAGTGAACTCTCGGTCTCTCTCCCGGTCTCTTTATACTCCGGCTCCGCTCTCGCTGTTTCCCGCTGTCTGATTGAACACTCTCTCTCTCTCCCAGTCTCTCTATACTCCGGCTCCGCACTCTCTGTTTCCCGCTGTCTGAGTGAACTCCCTATCTCTCTCCCCCTTCTCTTTATACTCCGGCTCTGCTCTCGCTGTTTCCCTCTGTCTGAGTGAACTTCCTCTCTCTCTCTCCTGGTCTCTTTATACTCCGGCTCCGCTCTCGCTGTTTCCGCTGTCTGAGTGAACTCTTGCTCTCTCTCCCGGTCACTTTATACTCTGACTCCGCTCTCGCTGTTTCCGCTTTCTGAGTGAATTCCCTCTTTCTCTCCCCCGGTCTCTTTATAATCCGGCTTCGCTCTCGCTGTTTCCCTCTGTCTGAGTGAACTCCCTCTCTCTCTCTCCCGGTCTCTTTAGACATCCGGCTCCGCTCTCGCTGTTTCCCTCTGTCTGACCGAACTTCCTCTCTCTCTCTCCCGGTCTCTTTATACTCCGGCTCCGCTCTCGCTGTTTCCCGCTGTCTGAGTGAACTCTCTCTTTCTCCCGGTCTCTTTATACTCCAGCTCCGCTCTCGCTTTTTAACCACTGTATGAGCGCTCTCTCTCTCTCCCCCGTCTCTTTATACTCCTGCTCCGCTCTCGCTGTTTCCCGCTGTCTGAGTGAACTCTCTCTCTCTCCCCCTTCTCTTTATACTCCTGCTCCGCTCTCACTGTTTCCTGTTGTCTGAGTGAACTCTCTCTTTCTCCCGGTCTCTTTATACTCCGGCTCCGTTCTCACTGTTTCCGGCTTTCTGAGTGAACTCCCTCTCTCTCTCTCCCGGTCTCTTTATACTCCGGCTCCGCTCTCGCTGTTTCCGGCTTTCTGAGTGAACTCCCTCTCTCTCTCTCTCGGTCTCTTTATACTCTGGCTCCGCACTCGCTGTTTCCCGCTGTCTGAGTGAACTCCCTCTCTCTCTCTCTCGGTCTCTTTATACTCCGGCTCCGCTCTCGCTGTTTCCGGCTTTCTGAGTGAACTCCCTCTCTCTCTCTCCCGGTCTCTTTATACTCTGGCTCCGCACTCGCTGTTTCCCGCTGTCTGAGTGAACTCCCTCTCTCTCTCTCTCGGTCTCTTTATACTCCGGCTCCGCTCTCGCTGTTTCCGGCTTTCTGAGTGAACTCCCTCTCTCTCTCTCTCGGTCTCTTTATACTCCGGCTCCGCTCTCGCTGTTTCCGGCTTTCTGAGTGAACTCCCTCTCTCTCTCTCCCCGTCTCTTTATACTCCGGCACCGCTCTCGCTGCTTCCCGCTGTCTGATTGAACTCTCTCTCTCTCTCCCAGTCTCTTCATACTCCGGATCCGCTCTCGCTGTTTCCCGCTGTCTGATTGAACTCTCTCTCTCTCTCCCAGTCTCTTTATACTCCGGCTCCGCTCTCGCTGTTTCCGGCTTTCTGAGTGAACTCCCTCTCTCTCTCTCCCAGTCTCTTTATACTCCGGCTCCGCACTCGTTGTTTCCCGCTTTCTGAGTGAACTCCCTCTCTCTCTCTCCCGGTCTCTTTATACTCCGGCTCCGCACTCGTTGTTTCCCGCTGTCTGAGTGAACTCTCGCACTCTCTCCTGGTCTCTTTATACTCCGACTCCGCTATCGCTTTTTCCCGCTATCTGAGTGAACTCACTGTCTCTCCCGGTCTCTTTTAACTCCGGCTCCGCTCTTGCTTTTTCCTGCTGTCTGAGTGAACTCTCTCTCTCTCTCTCCCGGTCTCTTTTAACTCCGGCTCCGCTCTCGCTGTTTCCCGCTATCTGAGTGAACTCTCCCTTTCTCCCGGTCTCTTTATACTCCGACTCCGCTCTCGCTGTTTCCCGCTGTCTGAGTGAACTCTCTCTTTCTCCCGGTCTCTTTATACTCAGTCTCCGCTTTCGCTTTTTGACCACTGTATGAGCGCTCTCTCTCTCTCCCCCGTCTCTTTATACTCCGGTTCCGCTCTCGCTGTTTCCCTCTGTCTGAGCGAACTTCCTCTCTCTCTCTCCCGGTCTCTTTATACTCCGTTTCCGCTTTCACTTTTTAACCACTGTATGAGCGCTCTCTCTCTCTCCCCCGTCTCTTTATACTCCGGTTCCGCTCTCGCTGTTTCCCGCTGTCTGAGTGAACTCTCTCTTTCTCCCGGTCTCTTTATACTCCGTCTCCGCTTTCGCTTTTTGACCACTGTATGAGCGCTCTCTCTCTCTCCCCCGTCTCTTTATACTCCGGTTCCGCTCTCGCTGTTTCCCTCTGTCTGAGCGAACTTCCTCTCTCTCTCTCCCGGTCTCTTTATACTCCGGCTGCACTCTCGCTGTTTCCCGCTTTCTGAGTGAAATCTCGCTCTCTCTCCCGGACACTTTCTACTCCGGATCCGCTCTCGCTGTTTCCCGCTGTCTCATTGAACTCTCTCTCTCCCAGTCTCTCTATACTCCGGCTCCGCACTCTCTGTTTCCCGCTGTCTGAGTGAACTCCCTATCTCTCTCCCCCTTCTCTTTATACTCCGGCTCTGCTCTCGCTGTTTCTGCTGTCTGAGTGAACTCTCGCTCTCTCTCCCCCTTGTCTTTATTCTCCATCTCCGCTCTCGCTGTTTCTGCTGTCTGAGTGAACTTCCTCTCTCTCTCTCCTGGTCTCTTTATACTCTGGCTCCGGACTCGCTATTTCACGCTGTCTGAGTGAACACTCTCTCTCTCTCCCAGTCTCTTTATACTCTGGCTCCGCACTCGCTGTTTCCCGCTGTCTGAGTCAGCTCTCTCTTTCTCCCGGTCTCTTTATACTCCAGCTCTGCTCTCGTTGTTTCCCGTTGTCTGAGTGAACTCCCTCTCTCTCTCTCCTGGTCTCTTTATATTCCGGCTCCGCTCTCGCTGTTTCCCGCTTTCTGAGTGAACTCTCGGTCTCTCTCCCGTTCTCTTAATACTCCGGCTCCGCTCTCGCTGTTTCCCGCTGTCTCATTGAACTCTCTCTCTCTCTCCCAGTCTCTCTGTACTCCGGCTCCGCACTCTCTGTTTCCCGCTGTCTGAGTGAACTCCCTATCTCTCTCCCCCTTCTCTTTATACTCCGGCTCTGCTCTCGCTGTTTCCCTCTGTCTGAGTGAACTTCCTCTCTCTCTCTCCTGGTCTCTTTATACTCCGGCTCCGCTCTCGCTGTTTCCGCTGTCTGAGTGAACTCTTGCTCTCTCTCCCGGTCACTTTATACTCTGACTCCGCTCTCGCTGTTTCCGCTTTCTGAGTGAATTCCCTCTTTCTCTCCCCCGGTCTCTTTATAATCCGGCTTCGCTCTCGCTGTTTCCCTCTGTCTGAGTGAACTCCCTCTCTCTCTCTCCCGGTCTCTTTAGACATCCGGCTCCGCTCTCGCTGTTTCCCTCTGTCTGACCGAACTTCCTCTCTCTCTCTCCCGGTCTCTTTATACTCCGGCTCCACTCTCGCTGTTTCCCGCTGTCTGAGTGAACTCTCTCTTTCTCCCGGTCTCTTTATACTCCAGCTCCGCTCTCGCTTTTTAACCACTGTATGAGCGCTCTCTCTCTCTCCCCCGTCTCTTTATACTCCTGCTCCGCTCTCGCTGTTTCCCGCTGTCTGAGTGAACTCTCTCTTTCTCCCGGTCTCTTTATACTCCGGCTCCGTTCTCACTGTTTCCTGTTGTCTGAGTGAACTCTCGCTCTCTCTCCCGGACACTTTATACTCCGGATCCGCTCTCGCTGCTTCTCGCTGTCTGATTGAACTCTCTCTCTCTCTCCTAGTCTCTTTATACTCCGGCTCCGCACTCGCTGTTTCCCGCTGTCTGAGTGAACTCCCTCTCTCTCTCTCTCGGTCTCTTTATACTCCGGCTCTGCTCTCGTTGTTTCCCGCTGTCTGAGTGAACTCCCTCTCTCTCTCTCCCGGTCTCTTTATACTCCGGCTCCGCTCTCGCTGTTTCCGGCTTTCTGAGTGAACTCCCTCTCTCTCTCTCCCGGTCTCTTTATACTCTGGCTCCGCACTCGCTGTTTCCCGCTGTCTGAGTGAACTCCCTCTCTCTCTCTCTCGGTCTCTTTATACTCCGGCTCCGCTCTCGCTGTTTCCGGCTTTCTGAGTGAACTCCCTCTCTCTCTCTCTCGGTCTCTTTATACTCCGGCTCTGCTCTCGTTGTTTCCCGCTGTCTGAGTGAACTCCCTCTCTCTCTCTCCCGGTCTCTTTATACTCCGGCTCCGCTCTCGCTGTTTCCGGCTTTCTGAGTGAACTCCCTCTCTCTCTCTCCCGGTCTCTTTATACTCTGGCTCCGCACTCGCTGTTTCCCGCTGTCTGAGTGAACTCCCTCTCTCTCTCTCTCGGTCTCTTTATACTCCGGCTCCGCTCTCGCTGTTTCCGGCTTTCTGAGTGAACTCCCTCTCTCTCTCTCCCGGTCTCTTTATACTCTGGCTCCGCACTCGCTGTTTCCCGCTGTCTGAGTGAACTCCCTCTCTCTCTCTCTCGGTCTCTTTATACTCCGGCTCCGCTCTCGCTGTTTCCGGCTTTCTGAGTGAACTCCCTCTCTCTCTCTCCCGGTCTCTTTATACTCTGGCTCCGCACTCGCTGTTTCCCGCTGTCTGAGTGAACTCCCTCTCTCTCTCTCTCGGTCTCTTTATACTCCGGCTCCGCTCTCGCTGTTTCCCGCTTTCTGAGTGAACTCTCGCTCTCTCTCCCGGACACTTTATACTCCGGCTCCGTTCTCGCTTTTTAACCACTGTATGAGCGCTCTACCTCTCCCCCCCGTCTCTTTATACTCCGGCTCCGCTCTCGCTGCTTCCCGCTGTCTGATTGAACTCTCCCTCTCTCTCCCAGTCTCTTCATACTCCGGATCCGCTCTCGCTGTTTCCCGCTGTCTGATTGAACTCTCTCTCTCTCTCCCAGTCTCTTTATACTCCGGCTCCACTCTCGCTGTTTCCGGCTTTCTGAGTGAACTCCCTCTCTCTCTCTCCCGGTCTCTTTATACTCCGGCTCCGCACTCGTTGTTTCCCGCTTTCTGAGTGAACTCCCTCTCTCTCTCTCCCGGTCTCTTTATACTCCGGCTCCGCACTCGTTGTTTCCCGCTGTCTGAGTGAACTCACTCTTTCTGTCCCCCGGTCTCTTTATACTCCGGCTTCGCTCTCGCTGTTTCCCTCTGTCTGAGTGAACTCCCTCTCTCTCTCTCCCAGTCTCTTTATACTCTGGCTCCGGACTCGCTGTTTCCCGCTTTCAGAGTGAACACTCTCTCTCTCTCCCGGTCTCTTTATACTCTGGCTCCGCACTCGCTGTTTCCCCCTGTCTTAGTGAACTCCCTCTCTCTCTCTCCCAGTCTCTTTATACTCCGGCTCCGCACTCGCAGTTCCCCGCTGTCTGAGTGAACTCTCTCTCTCTCCCCCTTCTCTTTATACTCCGGCTCTGCTCTCGCTGTTTCCCTCTGTCTGAGTGAACTTCCTCTCTCTCTCTCCCGTTCTCTTTATACTCCGTTTCCGCTCTCGCTGTTTCCGCTGTCTGAGTGAACTGCCTCTCTCTCTCCCCCTTGTCTTTATACTCCGTCTCCGCACTCGCTGTTTCTGCTGTCTGAGTGAACTTCCTCTCTCTCGTTCCTGGTCTCTTTATACTCCGTCTCCGCTCTCGCTGTTTCTGCTGTCTGAGTGAACTTCCTCTCTCTCGTTCCTGGTCTCTTTATACACTGGCTCCGGACTCGCTGTTTCCCGCTGTCTGAGTGAACTCTCGCTCTCTCTCCCGGTCTCTTTATACTCTGGCTCCACAGTCGCTGTTTCCCGCTGTCTGAGTGAACTCTCGCTCTCTCTCCCAGTCTCTTTATACTCTGGCTCCGCACTCGCTGTTTCCCGCTGTCTGAGTCAGCTCTCTCTTTCTCCCGGTCTCTTTATACTCCGGCTCTGCTCTCGTTGTTTCCCGGTGTCTGAGTGAACTCCCTCTCTCTCTCTCCCGGTCTCTTTATACTCCGGCTCCGCACTCGTTGTTTCCCACTGTCTGAGTCAGCTCTCTCTTTCTCCCGGTCTCTTTATACTCCGGCTCTGCTCTCGTTGTTTCCCGGTGTCTGAGTGAACTCACTCTTTCTCTCCCCCGGTCTCTTTATACTCCGGCTTCGCTCTCGCTGTTTCCCTCTGTCTGAGTGAACTCCCTCTCTCTCTCTCCCAGTCTCTTTATACTCTGGCTCCGCACTCGCTTTTTCCCGCTTTCTGAGTGAACACTCTCTCTCTCTCCCGGTCTCTTTATACTCTGGCTCCGCACTCGCTGTTTCCCCCTGTCTTAGTGAACTCCCTCTCTCTCTCTCCCAGTCTCTTTATACTCTGGCTCCGCACTCGCTGTTTCCCGCTGTCTTAGTCAGCTCTCTCTTTCTCCCGGTCTCTTTATACTCCGGCTCCGCTCTCGCTGCTTCCCGCTTTCTGAGTGAACTCCCTCTCTCTCTCTCCCGGTCTCTTTCTACTCCGGCTCCGCTCTCGCTGTTTCCGGCTTTCTGAGTGAACTCCCTCTCTCTCTCTCCCGGTCTCTTTACACTCCGTCTCCGCACTCGTTGTTTCCTGCTGTCTGAGTGAACTCACTCCCTCTCTCTCCCAGTCTCTTTATACTCCTGCTCCACTCTCGCTGTTTCCACTATCTGAGTGAACACTCTCTCTCTCCCGGTCTCTTTTAACTCCGGCTCCGCTCTCCCTGTTTCCTGCATTCTGAGTGAACTCTTGCACTCTCTCCCGGTCTGTTTATACTACGGCTCTGCTCTCGCTGTATTCTGCTGTCTGAGTGAACTCTCTCTCTCTCTCCCGGTCTGTTTATACTACGGCTCTGCTCTCGCTGTTTTCTGCTGTCTGAGTGAACTCTCTCTCTCTCTCTCCCGCTCTCTTTATACTCCTGCTCTACTCTCGCTTTTTCCCACTGTCTGAGTGTTCTCTCTCTCTCCCCCGGTCTCTTTATACTCCGGCTCCGCTCTCCCTGTTTCTGCTGTCTGAGTGAACTTCCTCTCTCTCTCTCCTGGTCTCTTTATACTCCGGCTCGGCTCTCGCTATATACCGCTGTCTGAGTGAACACTCTCTCTCTCTCCCAGTCTCTTTATACTCTGGCTCCGGACTCGCCTGTTTCCCGCTGTCTGAGTGAACACTCTCTCTCTCTCCCAGTCTCTTTATACTCTGGCTCCGGACTCGCTGTTTCCCGCTGTCTGAGTGAACTCTCGCTCTCTCTCCCAGTCTCTTTATACTCTGGTACCGCACTCGCTGTTTCCCGCTGTCTGAGTGAACAGTCTCTCTCTCTCCCAGTCTCTTTATACTCTGGCTCCGGACTCGCTGTTTCCCGCTGTCTGAGTGAACTCTCGCTCTCTCTCCCAGTCTCTTTATACTCTGGTACCGCACTCGCTGTTTCCCGCTGTCTGAGTGAACAGTCTCTCTCTCTCCCAGTCTCTTTATACTCTGGCTCCGGATTCGCTGATTCCCGCTGTCTGACTGAACTCTCGCTCTCTCTCCCAGTCTCTTTATACTCTGGCACCGCACTCGCTGTTTCCCGCTGTCTGAGTGAACACTCTCTCTCTCTCCCAGTCTCTTTATACTCTGGCTCCGGACGCGCTGTTTCCCGCTGTCTGAGTGAACTCCCTCTCTCTCTCTCCCGGTCTCTTTATACTCCGGCTCCGCTCTCGCTGCTTCCCGCTTTCTGAGTGAACTCCCTCTCTCTCTCTCCCGGTCTCTTTATACTCCGGCTCCGCACTCGTTGTTTCCTGCTGTCTGAGTGAACTCCCTCTTTCTCTCCCCCGGTCTCTTTAGACTCCGGCTTCTCTCTCGCTGTTTCCACTGTCTGAGGGAACACTCTCTCTCTCTCTCTCTCTCCCGGTCTCTCTTAACTCCAGCTCCGCTCTCGCTGTTTCCTGCTGTCTGAGTGAACTCTCTCTCTCTCTCCCGGTCGCTTGATTCTCCGGCTCCGCTCTCACTGCTTCCCGCTTTCTGAGTGAACTCTCGGTCTCTCTCCCGGTCACTTTATACTCCGGCTCCGCTCTCGCTGTTTCCCGCGGTCTGAGTGAACTCTCTCCCTCTCTCTCCCAGTCTCTTTATACACCGGCTCCGCTCTCACTGTTCCCCGCTGTCTGAGTGAACTCCCATTTCTCTCTCCCAGTCTCTTTATACACCGGCTCCGCTCTCGCTGTTTCCACTGTCTGAGTGAACTCCAATTTCTCTCTCCCAGTCTCTATATACTCCGGCTCCGCTCTCGCTGTTCCCCGCTGTCTGAGTGAACTCCCATTTCTCTCTCCCAGTCTCTATATACTCCGGCTCCGCTCTCGCTGTTCCCCGATGTCTGAGTGAACTCCCATTTCTCTCTCACAGTCTCTTTATACACCGGCTCCGCTCTCACTGTTTCCACTGTCTGAGTGAACTCCAATTTCTCTCTCCCAGTCTCTTTATACTCCGGCTCCACCTCGCTGTTCTCCGCTGTCTGAGTGTACTCCCTCCCTCTCTCTCCCCCGGTCTCTTTATACTCCGGCTCCGCTCTCGATGTTTCCCGATTTCTGTGTGAACTCTCGCTCTCTCTCCCGGTCTCTTTATACTCCGGCTCCGCTCTCGCTGTTTCCCGCTGTCTGAGTGAACTCTCTCTCTCTCCCGGTCTCTTTATACTCTGGCTCCGCAATCGCTGTTTCCCGCTGTCTGAGTCAACTCTCTCTATCTCTACCGTCTCTTTATACTCCGGCTCCGCTCTCGCTGTTTCCCGCTGTCTGAGTGAACTCTCTCTCTCTCCCGGTCTCTTTATACTCCGGCTCCGCAATCGCTGTTTCCCGCTGTCTGAGTCAACTCTCTCTATCTCTACCGTCTCTTTATACTCCGGCTCCGCTCTCGCTGTTTCCCGCTGTCTGAGTCAACTCTCTCTCTCTCCCGGTCTCTTTATACTCCGGCTCCGCTCTCGCTGTTTCCCGTTGTCTGAGTGAACTCTCTCTCTCTCTCTCCCGGTCTCTTGATACTCCGGCTCCGCTCTTGCTGTTTCCCGTTGTCTGAGTGAACTCTCTCTCTCTCCCGGTCTCTTTATACACCGGCTCCGCTCTCGGTGTTTCTCGCTGTCTGAGTGAACTCTCTCTCTCTCCCGGTCTCTTTATACTCTGGCTCCGCTCTCAGTTTATCCGCTGTCTGAATGAACTCTCTCTTTCTCCCGGTCTCTTTATACTCCTGCTCCGCACTCGCTGCTTCTTGCTGTCTGAGTGAACTCTGTTTCTCTCTCCCACGTCTCTTTATATTCCGGCTCCGCTCTCGTTGTTTCCTCAGTCTGAGTGAACTCTCTCTCTCTCTCCCGGTCTCTTTATACTCTGGTTCCACTCTCAGTGTTTCCGCTGTCTGAGTGAACTTCCTCTTTCTCTCTCCCAGTCTCTTTATCCTCCGGTTCCGCTCTCGCTGTTTCCCTCTGTCTGAGTGAACTCTCTCTCTCTCCCGGTCTCTTTATGCTCCGGCTCCTTTCTAGCTGTTTCCTGCTGTCAGAGGCCCGTCACGGACTTCAACACCGGCAAGGCCCAGCCCAATCCTCCCGGCGGCGGGTCTCTGTGGCGGCACCACCCCCCGCCCCGCCTCTGAGCGACGGGACCCGGATTTGAATATTCAGATGGGCACTTACCAGTGATTATTATGCAGGCCACTGTGATTCAGGCAGCAGGTTACGATCTTCATTCGGACGTGCGGCACTCAGGTGCCTTCAATTTCACGTCTGTGAAAAGCCAGCGACACCAAAGCGCCAGTCCTTGGAACATGTGAAGATGGATGTGAGACTGCTATCTGTGGGTTTAAACTCTGCTGCTACCAAGGCACATTCGATGCCAGAGATGACAGCAGGTCTGTCGGCCCCGCATGACCTACCTGCAGATGTCAGAGCGCCAGTGTCAGAGGTGACTGTGGATATCTACAGAGGCGGTGACACATGTCTGTGCACTGCTGAATGATAACCTGCAGCTGATGGTTTCGCCGGAAACCCTATGCCTGTGGCCCTCAAAGTCACCGCGTCTCTTAAATTCAACACCTCTATATCATTCCAGGGTCCCACCGGTTACCTCTGTGGGGTTTCACAATCACCAGTGCACCACTCTATCAGGGAGGTCACCAATGCCTTGTACAGGAGGGCCGGTGACTACGTACGCTTCGGGACAGTCTCATGCGCTCATATGCCTGGGACATGGCAGCTGTCATGGCCTGGATGGACTCACCCATTGTCCGCTCATGGCTGCGCATGGCCTGTGGCATCTCTGCCAGATGTTGCCTTCCCTCTCCCTGCAACTCCAGCATGCCATGTGCTGTCGACATTAGAGTATCATCATCAGCGTGGGGCTCAGCATAGGCCTGGCCACCCGCAGTCCTCCAACTGTCAGAGTTGTTGCCTTTCTCAGCCTCAGCCAACTGTGCGGGCGTGTGTGTGGTACTCTCATCAGCTTGTGACCCAGACTCTAAAGCCGAGCGGATTCCCACTAAGGTGAGTGTATCTGCGCTGGTGGAAGGTGCAGGAGTGTCATGGTGCATCCTCTGAGATTGTCTCTCCCTCAGAGGTGCTGGAAGTCTTCAGGGCCTCCAATGCCAACTCGGAGCGTCACTCTGCAAGATACAATGGAAAGAGCACAGTTTTGGGTTCACTGGTGTAGATGTCACTAAATTGACAGCATTGTGTCCACAAATGAAATGTTTTGACTGATCATTGCATTTGTCAAAGCACTGTATGTTCACCCGGGACCCCAAGCTCCACGTCTGAAACGGCACATCCTCCCTGGCTGCCAGCTAGCTCCAGGGCCTCCTCCTCAGCCTGTGATAGTGGTCTAATCTCTGACATCCCTCCCCCGATCCTGGAGGACTGCCTCACATTGTGGGCCCTCTTTGCCTGGAAGAGCAAGGATGCAGATATTGAACATTGTCAAACAACAACATGACGCTTTTCATAACAGGGGTGCTACAACAAAAAGTGGGGGAAGCTCAGTCTGTAATACGGACTCAGCCTGGCATGTAGGTGCCATGCTCTGGGGTCTAAAAGAGGGTGAATTCTTTCACACATGCAGCCACCCATGTGGCATCAATCCTCCCCACTGACCTCCCTGTCTTTGACATGGCGATGGCACCCATGTGCCACTCTGTGTGGGGACACCCAGGTCAGACGGAGCCACACAACATAATGCCACTTACCTTTGAGTGCGAATGAGATCGTTCATCCTCTTGCGGCACTGGACCCAGTCTCGGTGGATGACCCCCGGCAGCTTACCACCTCTGCAATATCTGTTCAGGCTTGCTTGTTCAGGTGGGAGGGCCTCTTCTTACCATCGCAGGGGAAAAGGACCTCCCGCCTTGCCCGTGTAGCCTGGAGGAGAGTGAGCAGGGAGGCATCGTTAAACTGTGGGACCACCCTTCCCCGCTCCTCAGCCACCTCCTGTGCCTTGCAGGAGTATTGGTTTGGCAGCGGAGGAGCAGCTTCTGTGCTGGCTGGTCAGCTCCAGCACCAATGTCTTTAAATAGATTGTGAATGACTGCAGGGCTGGCTGCCTTTTAAATATGGCGCCAGCACCTACTGACTTGTCAGTTGACGCCATTTATGGCATCAGTAAGCCTGCCCCTTCCATGTTATTTGGTGGGGGGGGGGGTGCCGGCCCAACTTGGGCATGCTAATGAGCCGCCGCGCTTAGCAAAACAGGACATTTGGTGCACTTTGAAGAATGTCATCTATTGTCTTTGCAGCAATAACATGCCTAAGTACATACATTGACTGATTATTTGCCCTTTTCTTTCAACCATAAACCCCACTTGCTAGCATTAACTCTCACTGGACCCAGCCGCCGCTGCAACTATACCTTACTTATGGACTATTCCAAGAAGGGCTGCTTCTTTATTTTACATGATTGGATATGATGTTAAAACAACACCCATCTGCCCTCTCAGGTGGATGTGAAAGATCCCATGTCACTACTTTGAAGACTAAGGGTGTTCTCCCTGATATCCTGGCTAATATTTATCCCTCAATCAACATCATTAAAAAGCAGATGATCTGGTCATTATCACATTGCTGTTTGTGGGAGCTTGCTGTGTGCAAGTCGGTAGCCGTGCTTCCCTATATTCTAACATTAACTACACTTTGAAGTAATACTTCATTGGCTGTAAAGTGCCTTGGAACATCCTGAGGTCGTAAAGGGCACTATATAAATGTAAGCTGTTGTTTCTATGGCTCCTTGTTCAGCAGGAATCATTTCAGACCAGGGAGAGCTTCTAAATGCTTTAATGAATCTAAATTGGAGCAATTCTGATTTTTTTTTCAAATTTAACTTTGTCCCAGTTCTGATGAATTTGGATTCAGGTATATCTGTTTCTTTAAGAAAATTGTGCAGTGCATATGCTTGATGGGAGTGTTGGATAGAACGTGCTTCTTTTTAAGTTATTTTCAATGTATATCCAGTTTCTCCGATGGCCAAGTGGATATAAAAATATACATCTTCTTAATAAAGCAAGCATTTCAACTTCCCTGGAATTAAATCTACTCCATGCCCTGGTGACCTCTTTAATTCTGTGGTTTCTGTCGTACACATAAGGCATTCCTTGATACATCTTTCTTTAATAAATTGCAAATGTAGCCTGCAGTGTTTTGTAATTGTATTCAAACAACTTATTATTTTCAAAAATGAGCATATTTAATTTGGGAGCAAAAAAAAAAATTTGGCTAGTTGGAATAGAATTATTCCATTTATAAGAAGTTAACTGTTCCCATTTCAGTGAACTGGTTCTGTTCAGATGAGCTTTAGTTCTTTATCTTTCTGGCTAATTTTTTTGTCTACTATTGTGTTTTGGAGATCCATGCAGCCCTTAGCATGTCTGTCAGGGCAAGCCTTTCCCCCTCCTTCCCCTTCCCCGCTCCCCCCCACCTCACCTACACCCACCACCCCGCACCTTACATTACCAGTTTGGGATGGATTGCAGCAGACATTTGGATACAAACAAAGGCAATTTATTGCGACACAAGAAAATCAGGTTATCACTCAGTGCGCTCCAGGTCTCGAAAAATTCTTCAACTCAGTCTGACAGATTGTGTTGGAAGCTATCGCAACAATACAACAATCAGGCTTCATCTCATTAGGGTTGCCACCTCTTGTTGGACATATTCCTGGAGGTTTCATCACATGACTTTCAGCCTCCAACTGTCCTGCCCGGTCAAACAGGTTTTTTTTTGCTCCCATCTCCAGTTTTTTCATAACTAAAGTAAAAAACAGCACAAGTTTCTAAAATTCCTCTGATTTTTTTTCCTGGGTTGCTCACTGCTATGTCCAGGAGATTATACTTCAATAGGTGGAGACTTCAATGCTGGAGGGTTGGCAACCCTACCACTACGATAAGTAGCTTCTAGTGTTTCCAGCGGTTCCAGTAGCACAGCCATGGTGGTATCACCGGTCCCATTAAATCTTAGAACAACAGGCCTATTTACTCTCTCCCTCCTATTGTAAGCCACAAAGCTTTTCTCCTTTTACTTTTTTAAATCGCCTGCACAGATTTCTCACTAGTGGCAACTTTGGAGAAACTGTTCCCACTTGTGAAAGGATCGCGAACGAGAGGGCACAGATTTAACATAATTGGTAAAAGAAGCAAAAAGTGACATGAGGAAAAACTTTTTCACGCAGTGAGTGGTTAAGGTCTAGAATGCACTGCCTGAGAGTGTGGTGGAGACAGATTCAATTGAAGCATTCAATAGGGAATTAGACAGATATATAAAAAGGAAGAATGTGCAGGGCTACAGGGAGACGGCAGGGGAGTGGCACTAGGTGAAATGCTCATTCGAAGAGCCGGTGCAGACACGATGGGCTGAATGGCCTCCTTCTGCACTGTAACAATTCTGTAATTCTGTTCTGTAAAACTGGTGCAGCCCGTGTGGTGAAGGCACTCCCACACTGCTGTTACAGAGGGAGCTCCAACATTTTAAACCAGCAACAATGTCCGAGTCAGGATGGTGTGCGACTTGGAGGTGGTGGTACTGCTCGTCCTTCTAGTTGATGGAGGTCACAGGTTTTGGAGGGGGGAGCTGGCGGAACAGAGTGATTTCCAACCCTGGTGCACTCCAGAATCACCTGAAATTGAACAGTACACCTGAGCTAAATCTGGGTCTAGAAGTCAGTTGCTGTTTGTTCATCCAATTGACGTGGCTATTTTATGAAGGATTGCATTTAACATCGTGTTCTTCAGTGCTTCAGTTTGAATAACTGCATTTCAGAAATATTGGACTGTAAAACAGTGTCTAGATCTATTAGGGTGTTAAATTGAACAGTGCCCCAGAACGAACAGCCAGTTTCAGGAAAGATGAGAAAAAAGAAAGTTTGCTTTAATGAGACATTTTTCTAAAACTGCTTCCAAAAGTAACAATTCCCAGGAATCTATAATGCACTTATTCATACCTCCATAGAATCATACAGCACAGAAGGAGGCCATTTGGCCCATTGTGTCTGTGCTGGCTCTTTGACAGAGTTATTCAATGAATCCCTCTCCCCCCGCTCTTTCTCATAGGCCTGCAAATCTTTTTCTTCCAATGATCTATCTAATTTCCTTTTGAAAGTTACTATTGAATCTGCTTCCACCGCCCTTTCAGGCAGCGCATTCCAGATCACAACAACTTGCTAGTTTTACATTAAAAAAAATTCTCCTCATCTCCCTCCCTGACTTTTTTTGCCAATGGAAACAGTCGGGATAATTTTAACCATAAAAAAATAGATGGGGTTGGGTTGGGTGAGATGTTAAAATTTAAAACAATCTAAAACCCAGCCCCTCTCAGGTGCCCACTTCCAGTTTTGATGGAGGTGGGACAGGAGTGCGGGCAACCAAGCTGCCCTCAGGAGGTGGGTTAGCTATTTGAATATTACAGTGAGGTTGCATGCCTCATGCTTAATCTTGACTGGTCCTCAGAAAACCCAGCAGCTAAAGGACGGAAGACTTGCATTTGTCTCGCACCTTTCATGACATCCTAAAGCACTTTACATTCAATGAGATACTTTTTCAAGTGTAGTCACTGTTGTATTTAGAAAATGTGGTAGCCAATTAGCTCACAGCAAGCCCGCACAAACAGTAATGTTATAATGCTCAGATAATCTGATGTTGATTGAGGGCTAACTATTGCCCAGGACACTGGGGGGAACTCCTCTGCTCTTTTTTGAAATAGTGCCATGGGATCTTTTACGTTCACCTGAGAGGGCAGACAGGGTCTCAGTTTAACATCTCATCTGAAAGACAGCACCTCTGACAGTGCAGCACTCCCTCAGTCCTGCACTGGAATGTCAGCCTAGACTTTTGTGCTCAAGTCTCTGGAGTGGGAATTGAATCAACAACCTTCAGACTCAAAGGCAAGAGTGCTACCGGCTGAGACACAGCTGGCAAAGGGAGACGGCAACTGCTTTGCGGAGAAGGTAAGTGCCTTTACAACACTGCTTGTGGGCCAGAAGGAGCAGGAGCACTTCCTCCTTGTCTGCCAAGCTTACCTGCTTCCCCCCTGCCATTGGGCACAACCACACCCCCCCACCACTCAAAGATCACTGATTAGAGTCTCCCCCTTCCCAAGACCAGGTCTCACCTGCCCTCCCCCCACCCCCCCAACACTCCCACCACTACACTCCTATTAGCACAAGCTTCCTAGCTGCTCCTGGCCGGCAGCCTCCTCCAGAGAATTTCTTGCTCGACAGGGAGCCAAACCAGGCTGGCCTCCAGGAGGGGAACCTGCTTGGAAGAACAAGGTGCTGGCTGAGTAAACTTGTCTCCACCTTGCTCACTAAACCTTCCCGTCAAGATTGGGACAGTTTTCTCACTATCTAATCTATCAAATCCCCTCAATTTTGAACGCCTCTCCTAAATCTCCCCTTAACCTTCTCTGCTCTAAGCAGAATAATCCGAGCTTCTCCAGTTCCTCCACATAACTGAAGTAGGAATCCATAGGAACTTTCATAAGGCAATTGGACTTATATTTGAAGAGGATAAATTGCAGGGCAATGGGATGTGAGAGGGAAGCTAGGGTGGGGAACTAAACTGGATATCTCTTTCAAAAAGCTGGCACTGGCACAATGGGCCAAATGGCCTCCTTCTGTGCTGTGAAATACTAAGTCCCTCATCCCTGCTAGCATTCTAGCAAATCTCCTCTGCACCCTCTTTTAAAAGAAAATATGGTGTGATTGTTGTCCACTACATATATGATCTGTATTCCATGAACAGCTCCTCTTCCCATTTCTGTAAAATTCAATTGCAAGTGTTCTTTGTTCTTTTCTTTCGTATAGAAAATAACAAGTGATTATACAAACAAACCATTTCTTCAGTGCGATCCTCCGATGCAGTCAGTGACTTCTGGCTTCTTCCTGAATTTCTGCAAAGGCTCCTTGACACCCAAGGCCAAATATGCAGCCTTACTTTATTTAGCACTAGCTGGAAATGGTTCTGCTACCAGGGCACAGTGCGACGGCAGAAGATGGATAGCTGTACTTAGTGTGGTGAAGAAGTGGTGCTCGGATTAGTTATTTTTTACAGTATTCTTTAACCTTTATACTGCTTGTCGAACTGCAATATTGGTAGCCTGCTGTGTGCTTGGCACCCAGCCATACAGATGCCAGAGGGAAACACACAAGCGTCTAGGCTGGTGTATTTCGCAATGAATCAGAATGTTTGCGGTGAATTCCTGACAGTTCTGTCTTGTCAGATTACAGTATGACGGACATAAAAACCTAGTCCTGCTGTTATCTTACACCTGAAAGGCTTATAAGGGACTGTAGAGAATTGGTCACAGTGCAAAGTCACCCTCAACAATGGGAACTGGAAAGGGGCTGACAGGGTGCTTCTCTTATCAAGTGCCCACTCAAATTCAAGCGAATGACCTTGTAGGCAATTTGTATTAGAGGACTGAGCTGTTGCAGCCCTCTTATTAAACTGCTGTCCACAAAGCAGGCTGGTTTTGATCTCTGGTTTTTAGTGGGTGATAATGAAAATACAACAGTATCGCAGCATATCAACTCAATAGGGATTAGGGATGACAGACCTGCGGATTAAAATGATTAATTTACAAAAGTGTACTGGTATCTCCTTGTTAATATTGTACCACTTCACCAACAAACGATATCCTGACGGCTTAGATAACCGCTGGTTTTGATGGTGCCCCTTCTCTTTTGTTGCTGCTGAATCTTTCGCAGAGTGGCCAATAGTTCTGGGCCTTCATTTTCTGCCCCATCTCTATCGTAACCATGTGGATTTTCCAAGCCTTTTACTGTTTAAAGAGCAGCTGTGTGACAAGCTTTTAAGATTTGCTGTTTCTTGGCTGTTGTTGAAAACCTCCGTTCGTCTGACTGATGTTTCAAACTGGCGTGAGATAACATCTGAAATAATGCTCTTACAGTGAAATCCAATAACAAATTCAGGTTATTTCACTGATACGATATTTCACTATTATGTCAGAGACTTTAAAAAAATCCATAGTC
Organism: Heterodontus francisci; assembly: GCF_036365525.1. NCBI lineage: Eukaryota > Metazoa > Chordata > Chondrichthyes > Heterodontiformes > Heterodontidae > Heterodontus > Heterodontus francisci. Next base: position 189,454,196 of record NC_090375.1, on the reverse strand, counting down.
CATTTGTCCTATCACTCAGTTAATAACACTGCGATGTTGCTTACAGAAAACATCTACCTTTGCTGAGTCTGACAGCAGCTCATTTAATGCATTTTAAAATTGTAGTTGAGACTGTTACAGCTGGTCTGCCAAAGAGAAAAAGAAAAGAGAAAGAGTTGCATTTATATAGCGTCTTTCATGACCACTGGATGTCCCAAAACACTTTACAGCCAATGAAGCACTTTTGAAGTGCAGTCACTGTTGCAATGTAGGAAACATGACAGTTAATTTACACACAGCAAGCTCCCACAAACAGCAATGTGATAATGACCAAATCATCTGTTTTTGTGACGTTGATTGAGGGATAATTATTGGCCAGGACACCGGGGAGAACTCCGCTGCTCTTCTTCAAAGTAATGCCATGGGGTCTTTTGCATCCACCTGAGAGTGAAGTCCAGGGCCTTAGTTCAGTGTCTGATCTGAAAGAGAGCACCTCCAACAGTGCAGCACTCCCTAAGTACTGCACTGGAATGTCAGCTGAGATTTCTTTTGCTCAAGTATCTGGAGTAGCACTTTAATCCCACAACCTTCTGACTCAAAAAAAAAACAAGAGTGCTACTCACTGTGCTACATAACCAACTTCCTTTTTTTGATGAGAATTATCTTGCATGCTTCAGTTTTTTTTATTGTTAATGTCCCATTTCTGGGGCAATATCTTGACTTCGTAGGACAGTGGAAAATAGGTGATAGTGCATCAATGAGCAGCTTTACACCACCCCTCTCCACCCCTGATTATTTGTTTTTTTTTGTTCATTCGTGGAATGTGGGCATTGCTGGCTAGGAGAACATTTATTGCCCATCCCTAATTGCCCTTGAGAAGGTGGTGGTGAGCCTCCTCCTTGAACCGCTGCAGTCCATGTGGGATAGGTACACCCATAGTGCTGTTAGGAAGGGGGTTCCAGGATTTTGACCCAGCGACGATGAAGGAACGGCGATATACTTCCAAGTCAGGATGGTGTGTGGCTTGCAGATGATGGTGTTCCCATGCATCTGCTGCCCTTGTCCTTCTGGGTGGTAGAGGTCGCGGGTTTGGAAGGTGCTGTCGAAGGAGCCTTGGTGAGTTGCTGCAGTGCATCTTGTAGATGGTACACACTGCTGCCACTATGCATCCGTAGTGGAGCGAGTGAATGTTGAGGGTAGTGGATGAGGTGCCAATCAAGTGGGTTGCTTTGTCCTGGATGGTGTCGAGCTTCTTGAGTGTTGTTGGAGCTGCACCCATCCAGGCAAGTGGAGAGTATTCCATCACAATCTTGACCATAGATCACTGAAGCCAGCAGCACAGGTAGATAAGGTGGTTAGGAAGGCATATGGGATACTTGTCTTTATTAGCTGAGGCATAGAATTTAAGAGCAGGGAGGTTATGATGGAGCTGTATAAAACGTTAGTTAGGCCACAGCTGGAGTACTGTGTACAGTTCTGGTCACTGCACTATAAGAAGGATGTGATTGCAATGGAGAGGGTGCAGAGGAGATTTAGCAAGATGTTGCCTGGGCTGGAGCATTTCAGCTATGAAGAGAGACTGGATAGGCCACCACCTCTGGTGGGTCTGTCCTGCTGGTGGGACGTTTGAATATCTCTTTGGGTAAATAGAGAAATTCTATTTCTACTGGTAAGGAGGTCTAGGACAAGGACACATAATCTTACTGTCAGAGCTAGGCCATTCAAGAGCTAGAGAAGTCAGGAAACACTTCTTCAAGCAAAGCATGGTAAAAGTATGGAACTCTCTGCCACTAAATGTGAGCTCAATTAATAACTTTATATCTAAGTTCAGATTATAAAGAATATGGAGCCCAGGCGGGTGGGTGGATTTAAGGTACAAATTAACCACTGAATGGCAGAACAGGCTCGAGGGGTTGAATGGCCTACTCCCCATTCCTATGTTCTTGGTAACACTTCACATTACTGCTTTTAAAATCCTTTGGATCAGAATGCCTGCTTTAGGTATTTTGAGTCTTGTTTTGCTCTCCAAATGGGGCAAAGTCTTCGTAATGCTACTGGTTTAGCAGAATTCAATAAATAAGCAATTTCTTTGATCAACCAAAATCTCTGCAAGTCAATACCCTACTTCTTCCCATTACCAGGAGGATGAAGACCTTTTTTTTGATCCAGCTTTCTGAGTAGCAAAGCCTTTATAGTTGTGTTTATTAATATATTTATGAGATAAAAATCTTGCTGGCCAAAGCTTCATTACAGTTACAATCACCCAAACACAAAATAGTGGGAAAAAAAGTAACCCTCCAAGATGCTTTGCCCCAAAGCAGTGGGAATAAATTCAACACCACAAAGAGTGAGTGCCTGATGTATGCAATTCTCGCAAGGAGATGCTCCCATTACAATGTTAAATGATATGAACCGAGGCACCACTACTTCTTTCACTCCAGACAGAAGGGATATTGTAGTGGGATTCAGCCAAAAGTTAAGCAACAGATTCATTAGGACTGTGAACAGAGGCCAACATGCCCTCTGGATACTCACCATTCCTTGTCGAGTGTACTGTTTCTGGTATTAATGCACACACTGTCATATGAACATACGAATTAGGAGTAGGAGTAGGCCACTCGGCCTCTCGAGCCTGCTCCACCATTCAACAAGATCATGGCTGATCTGATTGTAACCTCAACTCCACATTCACGCCTACCCCCAATAACCTTTCACCCTTTTGCTTATCAAGAATCTATCTATCTCCGTCTTAAAAATATTCAAAGACTCTGCTTCCACCACCTTTTCAGGAAGAGAGTTTCAAAGACTCACACCCCTCTGAGAGAAGAAATGTCTCCTCATCTCTGTCTTAAATGGGCTACACCTTATTTCTAAATAGTGACCCCCTGGTTCTAGATTCTCCCACAAGGGGAAACATCCTTTCCACATCCACCCTGTCAAGACCCCTCAGAATCTTATATGTTGTAATCAAGTCACCTCTTACTCTTCTAAACTCCTGCAGATACAAGACTAGACTATCCAACCTTCCCTCATAAGACAACCTGCCCATTCCAGGTATTTGTCTAGTAAACCTTCTCTAAACTGCTGTCAATGCATTTACACCCTTCCTTAAATAAGGAGACCAATATTGTACATAGTACTCCAGATGTGGTCTCATCAATGCCCTGTATAACTATAGCATAACGTCTCTACTTTTGTATTCAATTCCCTTGCAATAAATGATAACATTCTATTAGCTTTCCTAACTATGTGTTGTACCTGCATACTAACCTTTTGCGATTCGTGCACTAGGACACCCAGATCCCTCTGCATCTCAGAGCTCTGCAATCTCTCAACATTTCAATAAAATGCTTCTTTTTTATTCTTCCTGCCAAAATGGACAATTTCACATTTTCCCACATTATACTCCATTTGCCAGATCTTTGCCACTTAATCTATTTATATCCCTTTGTAGCCTCCTTACGTCCTCTTCACAACTTACTTTCCTACCTGTCTTTGTGTCATCAGCAAATTTAGCAACCATATCTTCGGCCCCTTCATTCAAGTCATTTATATAAATTGTAAAATTTGAGGACCAAGCACTGATCCCTGTGGCACACCACTTGTTACATCTTGACGAGCAGAAAATGACCCATTTATGCCTGCACTCTGTTTCCTGTTAGATAGCCAATCTTCTGTCCATGCCAAAAAGTCACCCCCTACACCATAAGTTTTTATTTTCCACAATAACCGTTGATGTGGCACCTTATCAAATGCCTTCTGGAAATCTGAGTACAATACATCCACCAGTTCCCCTTTCTCCATAGCGCATGTAACTCCCTCAAAGAACTCCAATAAATTGGTTAAGCATGATTTCCCTTACACAAAACCATGTTGACTCTGCCTGATTACCTTGAATTTTTCTAAATGCCCTGCTATAACATCTTTAACAATAGCTTCTAACATTTTCCCTAAGACAGATGTTAAGCTAATTGGTCTGTAGCTTCCTGCTTTCTATCTCCCTCCCTTTTTGAATAAAGGAGTTACATTGGCTATTTTCCAATCCAATGGAACCTTCCCCGAATCTAGGGAATTTTGGAAAATTAAGACCAACGCATCAACTGTCTCACTAGCAACTTGTTTAAGACCCTAGGATGAAGTCCATCAGGACCTGGGGACTTGTCAGCCCGCAGCTCCAACAATTTGTTCAGTACCACTTCCCTGGTGATTGTAATTTTCTTGAGTTCCTCCCTCCCTTCCATTTCCAGATTTACAGTTATTTCTGGGATGTTACTTCTATCCTCTATGGTGAAGACCAATGCAAAATACCTGTTCAATTTATCTGCAATCTCCTTATTTTTTCTTATTAATTCCCCAGACTCACTTTCTTTAGGAACAACGCTCACTTTGTTAACTCTTTTCTTTTTAAAATATCTATAGAAACTGTTACTATCTGTTTTAATATTTCTAGCCAGCTTTCTCTCATACTCTAATGTTTACGTCCTTATTAATCTTTTAGTCATTCCTTGTTGCTTTTTATTTTCTGTCAAACCTTCTGACCTGCCACCTATCTTTGTGCAATTCTATGCTTTTTCTTTAAGTTTGATACTATTTTTAACTTATTTGGTTAGCCAGGGATGGTGGGTCCTCCACTTGGAATCTTTCTCGTTGGAATGTATCTATTACATACGAACATACAAATTAGGAGCAGAAGTAGGCCATTTGGCCCCTTGAGCCTGTTCCGCCATTCAATAAGACCATGGCTGATCTGTTTGTGTCTCAAATTCCACACAACCATCTACCCCCGATAACCTTTGATTCCCTTGCCTAACAAGAATCTATCTACCTCCACCTTAAAATATTCAATGACACCACCTCCACCACTTTCTGAGGCAGAGAGTTCCAAAGTCACACAACCCTCTGAGAGAAAAACTTTCTCCTCATCTCTATCCTAAAAGGGCAACTCTTAATTTAAAAATAGTTCCCCCTTGGTTCTGGACTCACCCACAGGAGGAAACGTCCTCTCCACATCCCCCTTGTCAAGATGGTTCAGGATCTTATATACTTCAATCAAGTTTCCCCTCACTCTTCTAAACTCCAGTGAAAACAAGCCTAGTCTGTCCAACTTTTCCTCATAAGACAACTCACTCATTCCAGGTATCAATCTAGTAACCCTTCTCTGAACCACCTCCAACGCATTCACATCCTTCCTTAAATAAGGAGGCCAAAACTGCACACAGTATTTGAGATGCGGTCTCACCAATGCCCTATACAACTGAAGCATTACATCCTTACTTTTATTTTCAATTCATCTTGAAATAAAGGATAGCATTCCATTAGCCTTCTTTATTACTTGTTCTACCTGCACACTAACATTTTGTGACTCATGCACTAGAACACCTAGATTCCTCTGCACCTCAGAATTCTGCAGTCATTCTCCGTTTAAGTAATACTCTGTTTTTTCATTCTTCCTGCCAAAGTGAACAACTTCACATTTTCTTACATTATATTCCATCTGCCAGATTTTTGCTTGTCCACTCTAAAGTCTAAAGTACTAGTCAATATTCAGTGGGCTGCCCATTCAGTAAGGGTGGTTGCTGAAATGCTGCAAGTTTATTTTCCCGCAGAAGTTGTTTTAACCCAGGACGTCCTGTACCTTTATGACCAGATTCAGTTGTCGAAGCTGGCCCCTTCATCTGGACTAAACAGCAGTTCCACTTAGTTAAAGTTGGATCACGTGACATCTTTAGCATCACCTCTTCAGGTCCTATTCTGCAGCAGAACCTTTGGTCCTTGGCTCTGAATGTCCACTAGAGTAGGTGGGTCTTCCTCTGGTCAACGCATGTGAGGAAACTGACCGCCCGTTCAGTGGTAAACTTGTTCACCTAACTGCATCAGAGTATTCCACTCCTGGGCAGACAACAACTTGCGCCTTTTAAAGCACTAAAACGTCCCAATGTGCTTCATAGAAGCGTTATCACACAACAAAGTGACACTAAGCCACATGATATATATGACAAGTGACCAAAAGCTTGGTCAAAGAGGTAGGTTAAAAGGAATATCTTAAAGGAGAAGAGATAGTGAGAAGGAGATAGAAAGGTTGAGGGAGGGAATTCCAGCAGTTTGGGTCTAGACAGCTGAAGGACATGGCGCCAATGGTGAAGCGATGAAAAGTGGGGATGCACAAGAGGCTAGAGTTGGAGGAGTCAACCATATCTTTTGATAATTTTCCAGAAAGTAATCCTTCAATGTCAATTATTGCAGATCCTTTATAATCTTCATTCACCTCATTTTACCACAAGTTCCAAATTTCCTCCGATCTTGTGACAAATTCTGTAAGTGCTATAAAGTGCTTTCAACAACTTCTTCAAATTCTGTCTGAATGCATTAAGTTCTAAGTCATTAAGAAGTAAGAATAGTATGTTTTACAATTTCATTGTCCACGATGACCATTGGATCTGCATGAGAAGGTGCAGTGAGCACTATATATTGTTAAGGGGTTGTATGAATCAATTAAGTCAAACTTCTTTGTTCCATTCTGGTAGCTCGCTCCTATTTCAAAAGTCCTTCTGAGTCCTTTATAATTTGATATTAAAGTGGATTTACTGCAATTATTCTGAACAGAGTTATGGCTAGTTCAACTGAACTTACTAAATCCACTGTTAATAAACCTTTCTCCACCTGTTCAAGAGCACAACAGTACTGTCTCTCCTAAATAAATATCATGACAAATCTCAGATAAAAAGATGTTTTTTTTGTTGTACAGCTCTTACCCAGAATTCCCACTTTTACTTGCCACGTGTGGCAGTGAAGGAGGACAAGATGGAACAGTTCCAGCCAGGAACTTGGGAGGAAACTTGCAGCTTCCTCATTCTCTGTTGTCTCCTTGCTCTTGCGTGCAAAGTGATCCAGGGCAGACTCTTCCATGGGAATCAATTTGATTCTGGAGTCCTTTTCCAATGTGGATCTAATCCAGTGCATTATGTACCATCTAATTGTGCAAGAGGAGAAATAGAGTTGTAAGTTGAAGGAAGGCATATATCGACATACAAATAAAAGCAAAATACTATGGATGCTGGAAATCTGAAACAAAAACAGAAAGTGCTGGAAATACTCAGCAGGGCTGGCAGCATCTGTGGAGAGAGAAACAGAGTTAAGATCAGGTTCTGATGTAAGGTCACAGACCTGAAACGTTAACTCTGTTTCTCTCTCCACAGATACTGCCAGACCTGCTGACTATTTCCAGCACTTTCTGTTTTTATTTATTATAGATCGACAAATGTCTGGGAGTCTTGAAGAGGAAACAGTTTGCTGCATTGCTCCTTGGAGTGCATGCTACAAGATTCTGGGGTTATAGTCTGCAATTCAAGGTCTGTTAAAGTTAATGTCTGGCGAACCTGCGGCTGTGACTGCACAATTTAGTTGGGGACTTGTTTTTTTTTATTTGCGCCCCCAACTGAAGGAGAAGGCACAGAACCTCAGCGAAGGCTAGTAACCTAGAGAAAATGGAATATTAACTAAAGGTCTTTAGAACACTGGCTGTTACAATGTTGAGAATCTTGCATGAGAAATAACTTCCTTTCAAAGATCTTATTTTAGTTTTTAAAAAGTGCCCGGCGGCTTAAATTGAAATAGATACCCTATTTTGCTGGGGCTTTTCTTGCCTTATCATATCACAGTACAGTAGCATTCAGTCTTGACAGCTGGCATGTGCATTTGACAGGTCCTGTTAACTATTGTCTTCCTCTTACAGCTGTTTTTCCAGCTAACTATGAATAATCGTTCTCTTGTGCCTTGTGCCTTAGAGAGAGATATTTATGTTGGAACCTAGCCAGAAACTAATGGCCATGGGTCTATGCCGCACTTGTTGTGTTGGTGGGTGGTTGGGGAGTAGGGGGGTGGGGTGGAGTGGTGGGGGGTTGTTGGGGCAATTTACTGAATTTGTGCTCCCAGCCAGCCTTGGAAATGCTCCTTGGAAATTCGGCCACATGCTGCATGCAGTATTCTGATCACTAATTTAGGTGACATCTGTAGACCTAAATTCCATAGTTGTCCTGACTGGTGGGCAAGGCTCACGCACCGTACAGTGATTGGCTAATCACACTTCATGTGCTCTCTCAGCCAGCCCAGGGTCAACATCTGATAGCTAAACTCCCATCCTTTAGGGAACTGTGACGCAAATCTCATTATTTTTTCTTTCTTCTGAGAATAGGCATGGGAACATAGGAATAGGAAGAGGCCATTTCGCACCTCGAGTCTTTTCCCCCATTATTTGAGTTTTTGAATGATCTGCTACCTAACTCCATATATCTACCTTTGTCCCATATCCCTTAATATGTTGAATAACAGAAATCTTCAATCTCAGATTTAAAATTAACAATTGACCTAGCATCAATTACCATTTGTGGAGGAGAATTCCAAACTTCTACCACCCTTTGCATGAAGAAGTGTTTTCTAATTTCACTCCTGAAAGGTCTAGCTCTAATTTTTAGACTATGCTCCAAAGTTTGGGACTCCCAACCAGTGGAAATAGTTTCTCTCTACCTACCCTATCTATTCCCCTTAATATTTTGAAAACTTCGATTAAATCAACCCTTAATTCTAAGTTCCAGGGGATACAACTCTAGTTTGTGTAATCTCGCCTTGTAATTTAACCCTTAGAGTCCAGCTATCATTCTGGTAAATCTACACTGCACTCCCTCCAAGGCCAATATATCCTTCCTAAGGTATGGTACTCAGAACTGATCACTGTACTCCAGGTGTCCTCTAACCTTGTATTCTCGTCCTCTAGATATAAAGGCGGGCATTCTATTAGCCTTTTCAGTTATTTTCTGTACCTGCTCATGTCATTTTAATGATCTATACTATGCATATGGACCCCCTTGTCTCTTTGGACAACCACTGTTTCTAGCTTTTCACCATTTACATTCAAACTGGGTCTAAGGGACCTCACATTTGCCTACAGAGTTCTCCACTGTTTAGGGTCAGGCAAGAAGAATATATTCGTGGCTACTGATAGATGGACATTTCACTTTAATGTTCACAAGCTAATTCTGAATGAGGAAGACCCTATTAGTTCACTCATCCATAAGCACCATGCAGCCTAAAATGCCATTGCAGCTAATTGTATCTAAAAGTAATCCCAGGATTTCAACTCTACTATTACTGCCCATTCCAAATGCTGGTTACTCTTTGTGTGAAAAAGAACTTGCTGATGTCATAGAATCATAGAATAGCACAGCACAGAAGGAGGCCATGTGGCTTATCGAGTCTGTGTGGTTCTTTTAAACTGCAATCCACTTAGTCCCACTTTCCTGTTCTTTCCCCATCACCTGCAATTGTTTCCTCTTCAAGTATTTATCCAATTTCCTTTTGCATTGGTCTTCACTAAAGAGCATATAAATAACATCCCAGAATTAGCTGTAAATCAGGAAATGGAAGGGAGGGAGGAACTCAAGAAAATTACAATCACCAGGGAAGTGGTACTGAACAAATTGTTGGAACTGCGGGCTGACAAGTACCCGGGTCCTGATGGTTGTCATCCTAGGGTCTTAAAAGAAGTGGCTAGTGAGATAGTTGATGCGTTGGTCTTAATTTTCCAAAATTCTCTAGATTTGGGGAAGGTTCCATTAGATTTGAAAAAAGCCAATGTAACACCTTTATTCAAAAAGGGAGGGAGACAGAAAGCAGGAAACTACAGGCCAGTTAGCTTAACATCTTTCTTAGGGAAAATGTTAGAAGCTATTATTAAAGATGTTAAAGCAGGGCATTTAGAAAAATTCAAGGTAATCAGGCAGACTCAACATGGTTTTGTGAAAGGGAAATCAAGTTTAACCAATTTATTGGAGTTCTTTGAGGGAGTTACATGCGCTGTGGATGAAGGTGAACTGGTGGATGTATTGTACTCAGATTTCCAGAAGGCATTTGATAAGGTGCCACATCAAAGATTATTGTGGAAAATAAAAGCTCATGGTGTAGGGGGTAACATATTGGCATGGATAGAAGATTGGCTAGCTAACAGGAAACAGAGTGCAGGCATAAATGGGTCATTTTCTGGTTGTCAAGTTGTAACAAGTGGTGTGTCACAGGGATCAGTGCTGGGGCATCACCTTTTTTACAATAAACAACATCCACTGCATTTCCTTCATCAACCTTCTTAAATTCTCAATTCAGCCCAGTGGTTGTTCTCAGCAAAAGATAAATGGAGAAAATGAATGCATAGGTGATTTCTGGCACTTATAACCGTGATTTAGAAATAAAATATCTGTGGAATTGCTTTTTTTTTTTAACTCATTGTAAGTTATAGCGTTATACAGCACAGCAGTAGGCCATTCAGCCCATCATGTATTTGCTAGTTCTTTTGAAGAGCGATCTAATTAGTCCCACTCCCTTTCTATTTCCCCCGTGCAATGCTCCTTCCTGTTTGGCCCAAAAAAGTGAAACAGACTTGTCACTGTCAGCATTTTCTAATAAGGATCCCAATGTTAATTAAATCAGGTTAAGTATATTAAAATAAAATCTACCCCTTTTGCATGTACTTGACCAGTTTTGTTTTGCCAGAAAATTTATTCTCATTTTTCGCACAAATCTTGATGTATTGACTAATTCTGGAATATGAACATGGGGCTGGATTTTACGTCAGCGATGGGGGTCCCAACAATGGGCGACCCGCCTTGGATCTCTATCGGAACCCCGGCCGAGTTCAAAGGCGAGCAGGCAACTAACTGTCCACTGTCGGGTATGCCATCGCTTTAAGGGGCAAATTCCCACTCCAAGAGCTGCTGGCCAATCAGAAGTCTGACAGCTCAGCAGTAGCAGCAGCGTCACTGGGAGCAGTGTCCATTGCTGGTACTGTAGGAGGCCCAGAGCAGCAAGGATGGAGGAGACCCCGGAACCAAGGAAAGTGGGGTGGGGGTCGCCGAGGCCAATCAGGCAGGCCCTGGAGAGGGGATGGGGTAGTGGGGGGGAGGTCTTGCCGCTGGGAGGGGCCCTGAGTTGTTGATGGCTTGCTCTTAGAGGAGTGACACACCCCCTCTGAGCTCGCTAGGGGGCTACCCGGCAGTGTCTCCTCATGGCAGTGGGCCCCTCCGACATTGGCTAAATGGCAGTGGAGTTGGGAGGCAGCCCTTAAGTGGACCCTAGGGACTTTCCATCCGCCATGGTGCCTGCCGCAGACAAAATGCCATGGGTGCAGGACAATGTAGGGCACTGCCCGATGCCACCCCATGCCATTTTGTGTGCCCGCCCACCTCACAACCTGTCTCTAAGGGCTGGATAAAATCCAACGCATGAACACAGAAAGCTTAAATCATATCTGCCATTAGTTTGGTCGCTGTTTTCCGTGGCTCGTTCACCCCCTATAAATGCAAACCGTTATATTCCTTTAAATTTGTCTGCAAGTTTCAGCGACTTATTTTTAGAATTTATTGGACAGAGCCAAAAGATTATCTGATTGGAATGACTAATTAATGATGGAACCACTGTGCGCAGTTGTAATAGGTAATTCAACAAATTAGTCACAAAGCAAAACTTAGTCACGGGGAGCATTGCTATACAGTGACTTTGTGTTAATGGTGAGTACCATTTGATCAGGCCAAGTATTCAATTAGAAGTTATCCAGTTCACAGCAAATGAATACAATGGGTGCAGTGAGAGTTCCTCTGGTTTTCATTAAACACTAAACATACAATACATATAGCACAGAATTATGAAAACATGAACCAGTCACATGTTGAGCTGCAGAGAACTGGAAACAAGGATTGGGACAGTGATTTCCACAAATCAACGCATCAAGATTTGTACGACAAAACAAAACTGGTCAACTGGGTGCAATAGGGGTAGATTTTTGTTTAATATACTTAATCTGAATTAATTAACATTGGGACCCTTATTATCACAGGTTGACAATGCCAAGGGATTTAAGGAAGAACCTTGATCAACTTTGTGAACAGCAGCTGATTCCTGAATGAAGATTTTGAAATCACCTCCAACTATTTGTTGCTTACCTTTTGATTTTATTGTCACCTGGCAACCATGCTGTGTGGGTTAAAGATTGCGCGACGTAGGTGAAAGGGCAACTGTGAGCCGGAAGTCAAGTGACTGGCGTGCGACTGGTATGGCTGCAGGGTAAGTTTATATTTGGCTACAGCTGACCAGGAAATTAACTACTTCCTGGGGTGCCATTGCCAGTAATCACATCTACCATCCTGCAATATGTTCCACACAAGGATGTGGCATGCACAATTTCAATATTTGCTTTAGTGAGTAATTATTTAAACGTTACAACGAGCTCCTTAGTAGTTCTACAATTATTCTTTTAGCTCATGGTGGAATTGGTGCCTGCATTTAGTACACTCGGTATGTGAAGCCAGCCCCACCCTGGCTCCCCTATCAAAGCATGGTATGCATATGACCAGCCCTTAAAGGGACTGCTGGCAGCTTCCATCAAAAGACCTACCTGAACGTGAAGCCAGGAGGAGTAGGAGAGTTGCTCCTGGCTTCAGTGAGGCACCAAAGACTGTTACTGGCTCCAACTCGGCCCTCCTGCCTCTCAATAGCTTCGATCCCCCACCACCTCCGTCTGCACCCCTTTTCCCAGGGTGCACCTCAGACCTGTTGCCAATGATGCAGTGACCTGAGAATCAAAATCCTCTGCACTGGTGAGCTGCCTGGGGAGTCTTCTGTCAATGAGGACCCAATATCCGCTGCATCTCAGGCCTACTATTTCCCTCTTAGGGTTAGGTCCCTGTGCCAGTTTGCACTGACAGGCCAAGTTGGACCAATTTCTAGGCCCTGCTCTCTCGACCAATGTTCCTTACACATTAATGCTTGCGAGGGTTGCCAACGCCAGTTGGAAATATTTTTGGAGGTTTTGTCACATGACCACCCTCCTCCAACTGCCTATTCGTGCAGCCATTTTTTTGTACCGACAATATTTTTATAACGAATAAACTAAAATGTTCCAAAGAAAGTGAAATAAACACAATTCTTCAATTCTTTTACTGCCTGTGTGATCTTTCTCCCCAAGTTGCTTCCCCTGGTGTCCAGGAAATTAATCATTAATTCCTCGAGGCTCCAGATCATGCCTGGAGGGCTGGCACCCTTCTTTGTGAATTGTGGTGATGGCTGGAATAATATGGGCAAGTCAATTTGCTCACAGAAAGGTCCCAGAAACAGCAGTGAGATAAATGAAGAACGAATTATTCCAATTATAGGTTGAAAGATAACATTGGCTGAGACCCCAGGGAGAAGTCCCACACTTTTCTTCGAAATAAAGCCCCAGGTCATTTTTACATCCACCTGAGAGGACAGACGGGGCCTCCGTTTAACATCTTTCTTTAACGTCTCAGCCAAGCGACAGCACCTCTGACAGTGCAGCACTCCCTCAGTACTGCATTGGGGGTAGTAGCCTTGATTTTATGACCTGGAGTGGGACTTGAATCCATCAGCTTCTGATTCAGGGATGAGAGAGGTATCCACTGAACTACAGTTGGTTTTATGATGGCCTGTTGCTTCATCTCCATTTAAACATTTAATCAGCAGAGGTAACTTTAAAAGGCCCCGAGCTACGCCTGAAATAGGCACTAAGCCAACGGTAAAGGTACAAAAGTACCCTGTATGTTTATGAAAATGATGGAAAAGTAGATAATCCAGACTGAGCTTAAAAATACCAATACTTATGAAAGAAAAACAATGTTTTGTTATTAAGGAAATGAGCCGCTTTCTGACTTGGTTTTAACATGTCCGGGGGCCCAAAAAACAGAGATTGTTGATGAACTTGACATTTGAATTAAGTACAGTCATAAAAACTAAATTTACATTACAGATGTGGTAATACAATCTTGTAACTTTTCATCATCTTTGCCTTGTACTGTTGCTGTCAAAATTCCTGCACTCACACTCATGAATAATCTTATGGTTATAACCGGGACTGCTGCTCTTTGCCAAGTCATTATTCATGGGGTTCAACCAAAGGTCACCCAGTAACACAGGGCATAAATTGATTGCCTATTGCTAGGTGACAGAACAATGGCAAAGGGGAAAGATACAGCGTTTTGATTGGGGGGCAGGAATAACAGGATTCTTTTTTTCTTAGCTAACCTTGCAGGAGGCTTGTATGACTGATGGAACATGCACTTTAACACAAATGCTTGTACTCATGTTCTCCAAAGGAACAGGGGTATTTCGGGCTGGATAGTAGACGCCGGGCCTGTTTTACTGGTGGTAAAATGAGCCCAACTTTGGGGGCCAACGATCTGCCTGGAAAACCATGTGACCGGAATTCCGGCCAGGCCATTTTTCAGACATTCCCAGCAGCTTCCTAAAACAGACGGTGTGTCCTTTACATATGTAAATGAGAGGCCTTTTGTTAAGCCTTCTCTGTGAAATTGGATGGCATCGATGAGTTGGGCAGGCATTGGGAATCTTCAGTGGCCTCCAATTTAAAGTCAGTTTTACCTTTTTGATGCCAATTTTTATAAAAACCTTCCTGAAAGGCAAAAAAGCCATTTTGGCTGAGATGGGTTCAGTCCTCGGCAAGACCCCCTTGGCCTCACAAGGCAGGTGGCTAATTGGGCTCGTTAAGAGGCTTGTTAAAGGTAGGTAATGGAGGCTGACTGGGATTCTCCAGTCGGCCGCCAGTTTCCGAAGTGATAGGAGGCAGTTCAACTGCCTGGAGATGGGCACCCAATGGCAGACCAGGGTGCCAGCACTCTAGCCAGGCCTGGTAGAGGCACAGCCAAAAGCCGCCTGGTCGAAAGAACCCCCCTCCTCCCCCCCCACCGCCCATTTACCCCCTTCCCCCACCCCCTAACCTAACTAGTCTGGCTCCTGTTTCCTGCCCCCAGAATGAAAATTCAGCCCTTCAATTCCCCATAAACCGGACACTGGATAATCAGAATTGAAGCCAGAAAAGGACACGCACTCACTCCAGATTAGAGAATAATGGGACCATCCTCAGTTAGCCTGCTGGTATCAGGTCAGTAACAACCCAGTGAAACTCTCTGATACTTGGAGAGAAGCCACACTGCTTAAAGAACCTCAGCTACACAGATAGGCTTAAGGACTTTGGGGTTGTGTGGTGGGGTGGGGGGGGGGGGGGTGGTTGGTGGTGGGTTGGTGGTGGGCAAGGCCACGGAGAGATTAGAAAATAAGGATGAGAATTTTAAAATGGAGGCGTTGCTGGACTGGGAGTCAATGTAGATCAGTGAGCACAGGGGATGATGGGTAAATGGGACTTGGTGCCATTAGAATATGGGCAGCAGAGTTATTGATGAGCTCAACCTGATGGAGAGTGGAAGATGGTACGTTCGTATGTCAGGTCCAGTCAACACTACAGACCTCTGTTTCCTAAGTGTAATTGCTTATTTGTTATGTAAAACAGGAAGGTAGAACAAAGGAAGTAATCCTGCACCTATATAGAGCATTGGTTAGTTCACACCTAAATATTGACTATCTACAGAAAGGATGTAGCAGAGCGAGAAAGGTACAGAGAAAGTTAAGGTAATAATGGGGTGAAAAAGAAAGAGTCTTCTTGGGAAAGAATTTGAGTGGGAGCTATTTATGAGGTTTTTTTTAGCCGAATAAGGCTCAAAGGAACATCTGGGCGAGATTTTAACTCATTCAAAACACATTTACTTAGAGTTAAAAACAGGCACACCAACTCATCACTTATATACAATGCAATTTGAGTGCTAGCAGAGACCAAAAATGGTGAAAGAAAATATTGGTAAGAACAAGAAAAACAAAAATGTCAGTTGACCTTGAAAAATTAAAAGATACATGGATCAAAACGCACCAAATTTAAAACATAAAATATGACTTTGACCAGTAACCTAAGTGGTCATT
Organism: Heterodontus francisci; assembly: GCF_036365525.1. Classification (NCBI taxonomy): domain Eukaryota; kingdom Metazoa; phylum Chordata; class Chondrichthyes; order Heterodontiformes; family Heterodontidae; genus Heterodontus; species Heterodontus francisci. The sequence goes on along the minus strand of NC_090375.1, from coordinate 189,438,392 downwards.
TCCCTTTAAGAAGCCTACTAGAGTAGGCCAAATTCCAGGATTCTGCAGGTTCCCCTCCAAGTCACACACCATCCTGACTTGAAATCTTCACTTGTTCCTTCACTATCACTGGGTCAAAATCCTGGAACTCCCTCCCTAATAGTGTACCTACCCAACACAGAATGCAGCAGTTCAGGAAGGCAGCTCACCAACACCTTCTCAAGGACAATTAGGGATCAGCAATAAATGTTGGCCTTGCCAGTGATGCTCACATCCCATGAACAAATAAAAAAAAAAGCCCCTACTTTAAAATGCAGGAGCTGCACACTGTGGACCGGAGCCGCTTCTGAAGTCATAAGATTCAGCGTGCGGCCAATTTTAGATCATTTATTTCGTTTTTGTAAGGTCCTCCTTATTATTGTGTCCCCCAGATCAGCTGTCGCAAAATGTAGCCTGCTGCAAATCAGGCCTACACCAGCTTGGACTCCTACTCCTGACAGGTTCTTGTAAAATCAGCCTTTTATATGGATTTGAATAATTGGAAAAGGAAAAGGAATACCTTTCAAGATAAACAAGTACGATCCTGAATCTTAATAGGCATGTACAATATGGTTTCTCCAGATTCATTTATAAATCATATATTACTAATTTGTTCTGATTCTCAATGGACAGTTTAGGCAAATATGTGATAGTCATTGAGATAGTGTGTAGTTTCTCCTGCATCAGAAATGGCAGGTGTATTGGTTTTGTCTGCCTGTTCAGGGGCAAGATGTAGAATTTCTTGCTTCCAGAAATAAAGTGGACGATGCTTTGGAAATTCGACAGCCCAAATTCCCTGCGAATCATTGCTTCCTCCTTCCATTCATTGTTTCTGCTATCCCAGTGCCTTAACACTACAAGCGTTTAGATTTGTACACTTTCAGCATTCAATATTTTAAGTGTTTTTTTGCCATCAGACTTGCCATTCCAAAAGATCAACGTGTATTCACTGCAGTCCTTTGATTCCTTGAGAACAAGAAATCGATGAGCAATATCATTAACTAAGAGAGGTCACCATAATGAAGGCACAAAATTCAACGCTACAACTGTGTGGCAAAGAGCGCAGACAGACAGTATTACCTCTGAGCCTGTCTCAGGCTGTTGTGTAGAATAAGATTGTATCAGAACAAATGGGAGACAAATTCCATGCCCACTGAATATATAGATCTGAGATTGTTTTCAGAATGAGAGGCCGAGCAACATATTTGGACAAATGGACTTAGTTTCACATGAAGGGAGTGGATTGACGGATGTGGGGCAGAAATTGTCCACTTGTGTTACCAGCCAAATTTCAGCTTTTTCTCTGTTGCATAAAGGAAGACACAATTTAAATAGTTCAGCAGCTGCTCTTTCTTCAATTAGCTTCATTTCATCGAAACTGATTTGAGCATGGCAGCTGAACCAAGGCTGGTTTTCTCAATCTACATTACGGTCCAAATACTCTTTCTGCTGGTAGCAAGATGACATTTAAATATGTTAATTTTGTAAAATAAATGAATGAATTACTTACCCACTCCAAAAATGTCAGTCCACCTGCGCGGACCACACGTCGCGGAGCCTGCGTGATATTCAGCTCGGCGGATAATTTAAATGGCCAGGGCAGACCACACCCCACCCCCCACCCCCCGATGATGTGGAGGGGGTGGACGGTCCGTCCCCGGAAACGGCGTCAGGTGCCACTGCGCAGGTGCCGATGCCATTTTTTAAGGGTTTTGAGCCCTGCATTACAATTTAAATTTTTAAAGATACATTGCTTTTAGAAAATGAAATAAATTTATCCTGTCCCTCTCCCACCCCTTCCCCCTCTCAATAACCATGGAATTTATATCCTGCCCTCTCCATCCCCCCAAAAAGCCCTTTACTTGTGCTCCCGACCTTCCCCCCAAAGTTCATCAGCTGTAAACTTTACCCCTTCCCACCATCCCCTAGACCAATGAAATTAGTTTTTTACCCCACTCCCCCACTCCCACACTGAGAAGCTTACCTGCTGCTCCCTCCCCACCAGTGTCCCACATCGGGATAGATCACTGAACGGAGATCCGAAGGCACGGGAGTGCTGGCCACCAGCACCGATATGGCACTGGAAGGGATGAAAGGAACGGGTAAGTAATCAATTCATTTATTTTACTAAATTAACATATTTAAATTTTGGTCCCATCGCTGAGCGGCAGGGGGGCTGCCACGAGGCCTTGCCGCTGCCGACAATATCAGGCCAGACCTTCTGAGCATCGAGGCCCGTAGCGGGCTTCTGTTGGACAAATTCACAGGCCCCTCCCCCCACCATGAACCCTGGTGTCGGGGGAGCTGTAAAATCCAGCCCAATGTATTGAATCCTAAACTAGTCCCTAACACCCCTTTTTGTTGCTTATTGTTGCTCTTGTGGCCCTAACATAGTCGTCATCCGCTCTCTAGCCAGTTTTTTTTTTCAAACGAGCCATCAAGGGGACACTGAAAGAACTGGTTTGGCAACAATATTTACTGGTCGTCACATGACTCAAGTTAAAAATAGAACAGAAACCCTGGTAACAGGGAAGATGTGGGCAGAGAAGTCAGTTGCTCACCCCTTGATAGGACAAGCCCAGGAGCAGCAGTGTAAACCTGAGAGGGCAGAAAACTCGCAAGATTATGGTTGTAGTGTGAGTGTGTTTTACCTTCTGGAATGAGATAAAGTCAAGTCTGCTGAAGAATTCGCAAGGCAGGAGAGAAGGCAACAACCCAGCTCACTTTCCAGCACCTTTCTAAAAGACCCTGAGAAGTCCACTGTGTCAATTCATCTCGTCTCTTGTCTTTGAAGAAAAACCTGCGAAATTACTTATCAACAGCCTGAAAAGAACTGTTCGAAAAGATCGCAGTGACCTGTCTACGTGTACTCAGAAGGTAGACAGTAGGCCAGTTTTGTAACACAATGGGCTGGAATTTATATGCATGTCGCTGATCTCTGCGGCGGGCTTCAAAAATGGCGGGCCGCCAAGGCGGACCGCACGTTGCAGAGCTGCCACGGTATTCAGCGCGGCAACTCATTTAAATGGCTAGGGTGGACCGCCACCCCACCCCCCCCTGCCCCGATGACATGGAGGGGGCAAACGATCCATCCCTGGCAATGGCATTGGGTGCCTCTGCACAGGTGCCAACGCCATTTTTAGAAGGCTTCGAGACCTACATTGCAATTTACATTTTTAAAGATACGGTGCTTTTAAAAAATGAAATAAATTTATCCTGTCCCTCTCCCACCCCCTCGCCCTCCCAATAGCCATGGAATTTATATGCTGCCCTGCCCACCCCCCCAAAAAAACTTAACTTGTGCTCCTGACTTCCCCCCCACCCACAAAGTTCATCAGCTGTAAATTTTACCCCTTCCCAACATCCCTTAGACCAATGAAACTGGTTTTCCCCACTCCCCGACTCCCACAGTGAGAAACGTACCTGCTGCCCCCTCTCCACCAATGTTCCACATCGGGACAGAGATCCGAAGGCACAGGAGTGCCGGTCACCAGTACCAAAATGGCACCGGAATAGATGTTGGGAGCATTAAGTAATTAATTAATTTATTTTACTAAATTAACATTTAAATTTTGGTCGCGTCACTGAGTGGCAGGGGGGCTGCCATGAGCGTTCGCTGCCGCTGGCAACATTGGGCTGGGCCTTCCCAGCATCGAGGCCCGGTGACGGACCTCTGCTGAAGGCATTTTCCACCCCCACCACCGCCCAGCCATGACTCCCAATGTCGGGGGAGGCTGTACAATTCGTCCCAATATATCTCATATATTGTTTTCTTCAAAAATGAGCAGGTATTCAGCCCAAGTGTTTTTTTTGTCTGTAATGGAGCTTTGAACCAACATCCCTTTTATTTTCTGGTTAACCGGTGTATGTATGTATGTGTGTGTGAGTGAGTGTGAGGGGCTAAGGTAAAAAGGGGACTTTAAAATTTCAATCTGTGTGTTTATGCTTTGCTTCATTACTAGTTAGGACTTGCTTTGTAATAAATTGATAATTTTGTTGTTCATTAAAAAAAACCTGGTGGGTGTCTTCTATTCTGGGAAAAATAGAGTATATGACTAACCGTATTGGTAAGTGGGAGAATTTAAAATATATGTGGTGACCTGTGGAGAAGTGGGATTAGGGTAAACAGTGCACTCCTCCCACCTTGGTCGTAACAATATCAGCCTGGGCTTTACAGACCATGAATGAGGTGAGAATCTGTAACCATGTGATGTTGCTCCTTTTGCACATGGCACCCATTTGCTGAGGTCAAACGGGCAGTGACAGCAGGTTGCTGCCTGGAGACAGAATTTAAAACCCATTTGAACAGTGCAGTGTTGGCATCAAACATCTTCTGCCACATGCGATCACTGAGAATTCACTGCCAACATTGAAAGGGGGTGCAGAATGAGTTACAAGTTCTAGGAAATGATGTTGAAACAAAGTTAACTGCTTGAATTTAATTTATGAAATAAACTTTTTATTGGCATCTGAACCTTGGAAAATGGGATGGAAATTCTTTGTCATGATAGTTTTGTGAGATCAGTCACGAATAAATCCACTGGGGAGTTCAAGAGAAACATCTTCTCCCAGAGAATGTGGAACTCGCTATCTCAAGGAGTAGTTGAGACAAGTAACATAGATTCAAGGGGGAGCGAGATATAAACATGAGGGAGAGAAAATAGAAGGATATGCTGATGGGGTTAGATGAATTCGAGTGGGAGCATGAACGTGTTAGCCCAAACAGCCTATTTCCGTGCAGTAAATGCTGTGTAAGAATCCCTGGGTAAGAATATTTCAATCATCATTTAGGTCACTTTGTGCTATTGCCAAATCAAACAATTTGTTGGCTTGCTGGGGTTTAATTGTGCCACATGATACTTGCGTGCAAAACTTCTAACACATTCATATGAAATTCCTTTTCCCAATTATTTGAAATGAGGCTTCAACCATTGAAAATAAATGCCCTGGTGCCTCCACAAAAATAATGGAGAGACATTTCAGAAAAATCTGTTGAGCAATTTGAACAATGTGATGTCACCGCACTTGTCTCTAACCAAATACATCACTGAAAAGATTCTGAAATGTTAGGCGCAATATTAGGTCTTGGCATTATTTGTGAGCCTTTTCTTTGAGGAAATGACTGAACTTTATACTTTGTCATGAAGGTGCTTCCATTATTAATATTTTTTGAGGACTTGTGTTTAAAAGACTGTGGAAAATACCTGAGCAGATGCCTGGACTTATTTTTTTTTAAAAGGGGCCTCAGTCATAACATATAATTGAAGGCTCAGGATTGGAGGAATGCACTGTCCTTCTCTGTCCACAACTCCACTGACAAAATATATAATGACCTATAGAAAATAGAGTCATATTTTATTACAGTGCGTTTAAAATATTAGGAACACCAACATTTTATGATGGGACCCAAATAGGGTTCCAACACGTGGAGCTCTTGGGTTGGATTATCTTCTCTCGTTGCTGGGAGCGGTGGCGGGAAAAAATGGCGTCCCACACATGCAGGCCCTGCCCCGACCTGCCACCGTGATCTTCCTTGTGGCGGCCCAGGATAATGAGCCGGTCAGGCTGTATGCCCCCCAATCACATGGAGGGGTTGGGCTCTCCAACGCCGGCAAAGGCGTCAGCTGCCTGTGCGCAGGCACTGGCACCCTTTTTAAAGGGCAGCCAGCCCTGCCAGGTCATTTAAATTTTTAAAGGGCTACCCCCCACAATGTACTGCCGATAAATCCATTGTCCCTTCCCCCCAATAACAATTAAATTCAACATTTGCCCTCTCCTCCCCAAAACACTTAACTTCAACACCGCCACTGAACTAAAAATCATAAGTTCCCACCTTTCCCACCATGGTGGTGCCTGCTTTCCCTGACCGGGAAAGTGAAGGTGCGTGAGTGCCAGCCGCCGCTTGGAAGATCGTGTTCCGAAGGTAAGATCGCTTTTGATTTTATTCACATGTATTCATTTAATTAATTTTAATATGTTAATCTGGGTCCTGTCGCCTGGCAGCGGGGGGGGGGGGGGGGGCCACCACGGAGCCTCGCCGCCACCAGGAAGATTGGGCCCAGCACTCCCAGCATCGGGCTCCATGGCAGGCCACCGCTGGAACAATCTTCCGGCCTCACCCGCCCACCCCACCCTGCCATGGAGCCCACGTCGGGAGCTCAGTAAAATCCTGGCCCTTGTCTTCAATTGTGCCAAATAGCAAAGCACCAAAAGAAAAGGACTAAGGTCTAGAAATTCATTGGCATGACTTCCAAATTTTCAGGCAGGAAATGGGCAGCTAAGAGTCCAATATGGCAGCGCAGACATGAACTCATACTGAGCCATCTTGGAATGGGCTGCTTTGAAGGCACTTAGTGCACATGTCAGAAGTATGTCAAACCATGATTAAACATTTAAGTCAGGGTCCTACACTTGTATTAGGAACATTTTGTGATTTGGGCTTGATCCAGCACTTGACATACCACATCATAAACTTGCGTAGCGACCTGTGGCGCTAACAACAGGACGGACCCTTCAGCAACTCTCTTTGAAGGGCTCAACCACTCCATAGCAAGATGCACTGCAGCAACTCACCAAGCCTCCTTTGACAGCACCTTCCAAACTCACGACCTCTACTACCTAGAAGGGCAAGGGCAACAGATGCATGGGAACACCACCATCTGCGAGCTCCCCTCCAAGGCACACACCATCCTGACTTAGAACTATATCATAATTTCTTCACTGTCGCTGGGTCAAAATCCTGGGATTGCAGCAGTTCAAGAAGGCAGCTCACCACCACCTTCTCAAGGGAAATTAGGGATGGGTAATAAATGCTGGCCTTGCCTGTGACACTCACATCCCGTGAAAGAATATTAAAAAAAGTTTCTGTTTTGTCTTTTTAGGTTTCAGATTACGTTGGCATTTTTTGGTTTTGTTTTCTGACATATTAATTTGTTCTCATGGCTGAGAGGTCATTTTTGCTGGTCTTGCACTATTTTTCTCCATCTTCGAAAAACTTTACAGCAATCATGGTAGGTCTGGTAGGGCTGCCATTGGGGCTACAGGATGAGGAGGAAACAGTAAAGAAAACAGCAAGACAGGAGAGGAGGAAGGCACTGGGAAGGAGTGCTGACCCACAGTAGGTCTTCAGGGATCACTTCTTAAATCTTGACTTCACTAAGGAGTAACATCTCAGGTGCTTTCACTTCACCAAGGAGGCTGTCACTGAGTTATGTCACCTGCTACAGCCACAACCCGAGCCTGGAACCACTGCTCCTGGCTTTCTCGGTTACTGTAGCCCTTAGCATTTATGGTATGGGCTTCTGCCAGGCTGCAGCAGGTGACATCAGTGACATTTTACAGTTTGAGATCACTTGCATCAGGGACATCATCGAGGCTCTCTATGCCAGGAGAAACACCTATATCTCACTCACCGTTGACAGAGCTAAGCAGGAGAGATCGCATGAGGCTTCACCCACAGTGCAGCCTTCCCGAGTGTCCAACATGCCAAAGACTGGCTTGCTCCCCATCGCTATTCTGGCATTTCTTTTCTCTTTGTTCGGGGGATGAGGGCATAGCTGGCTCGGCCAGCATTTATTGCCCATCCCTAATTGCCCTTGAGAAGGTGGTGGTGAGCTGCCTTCTTGAACCGCTGCAGTCCATGTGGGGGTAGGCACACCCACAGTGCTGTTAGGAAGGGAGTTCCAAGATTTTGATCCAGCGACAGTGAAGGAACGGTGATATAGTTCCAAGTCAGGATGGTGTGTGGCTTGGAGGGGAACTTGCAGGTGGTGGTGTTCCCATGCATCTGCTGCTCTTGTCTTAGGTGGTAGAGGTCGCGGGTTTGGAAGGTGTTGTTGAAGGATCCTTGGTGAGTTGCTGCAGTGCATCTTGTAGATGGTACACACTGCTGCCACTGTGCATCAGTGGTGGAGGGAGTGAATGTTGACGGTGATGGATGGAATGCCAGTCAAGTGGGCTTCTTTGTTCTGGATGGTGTTGAGCTTCTTGAGTGTTGTTGGAGCTGAACCCATCCAGGCAAGTGGAGAGTATTCCATCACACTCCTGACTTGTGCCTTGTAGATGGTGGACAGGCTTTGGGGAGACAGGAGGTGAGTTACTCGCCACAGAATTCCCAGCTTCTGACCTGTTGTTGTAGCCACAGCATTTATGTGGCTGGTCCAGTTCAGTTTCTGGTCAATGGTAACCCCCAGGATGTTGATAGCGGGGGATTCTGTGATGGTAATGCCATTGAACGTCAAGAGGAGATGGTTAGATTCTCTCTTATTTGAGATGGTTATTGCCTGGCGCGAATGTTAATTGCCACTTATCAGCCCAAGCCTGGTGTTGTCCAGCTCTTGCTGCATCTAGACATGGGCCTCTTCAGTATCTGAGGAATCGCGAATGGTGCTGAATATTGTGCAATCATCAGCGAACGTCCTCACATCTGACCTTATGTTGTAGAGAAGGTCATTGATGAAGCAGCTGAAGATGTTTGGGCCTAGGATACTACCCTGAGGAACTCCTGCAGTGCCGTCCTGTGTTACAACCAGGTGAGAAAGAGGTCAAGGGTTCCCTTTCAGCCTTCACCTGGTCTTACTGTAACAGAGTTTAATTTTTAAACACACCATGTTTTTATCTTCCCCTTGGTGAATCCTTGTTCACCACTTTCCAATTATAAGGCAAAGAAACCAGCACAAACAGGCTTTCTTAGGTTTAAAGAAGAAACGTTGAAATTTATTAGACTTAAACTCTAATTCGGTTAACGCCAATGAATACACAACGTGCCCATGCGAGCATGCATATGCGATACACATATGCAGATAGAGACAGAACAGAGCAGAAGAAAAATAAAGTGGAAAGGTTTGAGGTAATGTATGAAAAGCTGTTGTTATGGTTCTTTGAGCTCACTGTAGAGTCCTTAATTGTACTTTTCGTTGGGGCCCAGTATTCTTCTTAAACATTGGTCGCTGTAGGAGACTTTTCTCTCTTGGGGTTCATGTGTCTTCAGTGGATTCAGAGGTTTGTGAGAAAGAGATGGGAGCAGGCAGGAGAGATCTTCTCAGTGCAGGAGCAAACAGACTTGTTTGTACAAATTTTAAAAACTCAGGTTCCCCAGCAGGTTAGTCAGGTGACTAGCTGGTATGACAATGTCCATTTGTGTATTCGGCCATCTTAGCAGTCAACTTGGAATGTAAGCTCCCCCACCTTCAACATCTGGTGATCAAAAGTTCATTGTGGGTTGAATGTGTCAGGGAATGTCTGCTTTGTCCTTCCAAACACTGTCTGTTAATAGCAAATGTCTTTTCCAGCCACAGCTGATCTGTTTAACAAGTTCTTTCTTCACTCCAGTAACAGTTTAAAATCAATGTTCATGACAAAATTAATGTGCCTCATTCTTGGCAGGTGGGGGCCTAGCACGACACCTGGGACTGAGATGATTGACCTCCAACAACCACAAGCATCTTCCTTTGTGCTAGGTATGCCTCCAACCTTGACTCCAGTTTTGCTAGGGCTCTTTGATGCCATACATGGTAAAATGCTGCCTTGATGTCAAGGGCAGTCACTCTCACCTCACCTCTGAAGTTCAGCTCTAGTGTCCATGTTTGGACTAAGGCTGTAATGAGGTCAGGAGTTGAGTGGCCTTGGCAGAACGCAAACTGAACATCGGTGAGCAGGTTATTGCTGAGCAAGTGCTGCTTGATAGCACTGTCAACGACCCCTTCCATCACTTTGCTGATGATCAAGAGTAGACTGATAAGGCGGTAATTGGATTTTGGTTGGATTTGTACTGTTTGTTTGTGCACAGGACATACCTGGGAAATTTTCCACATTGCTGGGTAGAAGCCAGTGTTATAGTTGTACTGGAACAGCTTGGCTAGGGGCACAGCTAGTTCTGGAGCATAAGTCTTCAGTACTATTGCCAGAATGTTGTCAGGGCCCATAGCCTTTGCAGTATCCAGTACCTTCAGCCATTTCATTCATTGAGGGGAATTGAATACAAAAGTAGTGAGGATATGCTTCAGCTATACAGGGCATTGGTGGAACTACATCTGGTATATTGTGTACAGTATTGGTCTCCTTATTTAAGGAAGGATGTAAATGCGTTGGAGGCAGTACAGAGAAGGTTTACTAGACTAATACCTGGAATGAGCAGGCTGGGCTTGAAACTGCTGGAATTTAGAAGACTAAGAGGCGACTTGATTGAAACATATAAGATCCTAAGGGTTCTTGACAGTGTGCATGTGGAAGGGATGTTTCCTCTTGTGGGAGAATCTAGAACTAGGGGTCACTGTTTAAAAATAAGGGGTCGCCCATTTAAGACAGAGATGAGGAGAAATGTTTTCTCTCAGAGGGTCGTGAGTCTTTGGAATTCTCTTCCTCAAAAGACAATAGAAACAGAGTCTTTGAATATTTTTAAAGCAGAGGTAGATAGATTCTGGTTAAGCAAGGGGGTGGAAGGTTAAGAGAGTAGGTGGAAATGTGGAGTAATCAGTTCAGCCATGAACTTATTGAATGACGAAGCAGGCTTGAGGGGCCGAGTGGCCTACTCCTGCTCCTAATTCGTATGTTCATATGTTCGTATGTATTTCTTGATATCATGTGGAGTGAATCCTATTGGTTGAAGACTGCCATCTGTGAATCTGGCAAGTAGTCACATGACTGCATCTCGGTACTCAGCTCATTAGCAAACTACGATCTTAAAGGTACATTACTCTTAAAGGCAATCACACAATATCCCCCTTCTATCCAAAGATAAGCCTTGTATGCTAAAACTACAAACAGATGAAATTAGATAGCATCAAAATCATTTACACATGGATAGACATTATGAACTTTACAAATATAGAAGCTTAGGAGTCCATATATCGTTTCGGTGGTTTGACAACTCTTCCAGGTCTGGTTATGGTATAACCTTCTGGGGATGTGGATTTCACCCTTGGCTGTCCTGGGTTTGCAAGCATGTTGTCAATGTGTTGGCTGTCAACCTGTTGATGTGTTACACCCCCACTGGCAATTGCACAACACATACCACCACCTGGAAAGTAACAAGTAGAGCATGTACAGGAATGGGGTGGCACAGTGGTTAGCATTGCAGCCTCACAGCTCCAGTAACCTGGGTTCAGTTCTGGATACTGCCTATGCAGAGTTTGCAAGTTCTTCCTGTGACCGTGTGGGTTTCTGCTGGGTGCTCTGGTTTCCTCCCACAGCCAAAGATTTGCAGGTTGATAGGTAAATTGGCCATTGTAAATTACCCCAAGTGTAGGTAGGTGGTAGAAGAATTGAGGGAAGGTGGGGATGTGGTAGGGAATGTAGGATTAGTATAAATGGGTGGTTGATGGTCAGCACAGACTCAGTGGGCCGAAGGGCCTGTTTCAGTGCTGTATCTCTCTATGACCCTAGTGGGCAGCATGAAGAGCTGGAGCAGCTTCAACCATCAGTTCCCCTAGCTGCCACAGCTCTGACAGCCACTCATCCAAGTGCATTTCATCTCCATTTATCCTGTCCCTAGTACCTCAACATTTCTCCAATCTGTACTGCCACCATCCAATTGCCTTCCTTCAGTCCAACTTTTATGGGTCTTGCCCTCACTTCACTACAAAAATATACACCAACAATATAGAACTAAAAACAATTTCTCAAAGGACCCAATTCAAAATAAAATCTGAGATGAGGGCTACAGAACCGAGGTGGGTAAATGGAATTAAAATACAGACCAACCATGATCTAAATGAATGGCAGAACAGACTCGAGGGGCTGAATGGCCACCTCCTGTTTCTATGAGAGCAATTCAAAAACTGAGATGGAACAAAATCAGTGAGTCAGGACAAAAAGGAAGTGATATGAAAGTTGTACTCCATTATTTAGATGGAGCATTGTACCTATTTGTTCAGCGGCCTAAATTTATTTGTAATTTTTGCTTTGAAAATACAATAGCTGCAGAAACCTCTTCCTTTATTTACAGAGATGTGTGTATTTGGAGAGAGAGGCATGGATTATTCAGGGTCAGGAAACAACTTTAGCACTTTTCAAAACCAATTCACAACTGCAGACTGAGGATGAAGTTTGGCAGCTCTCAGCTCATGCTCCATTGGAGAATAAACATTCATATTGACAGGATGTGCATTGATGAGAGCATTAAAGAAATAAAGCCACCTGGAAATGCTAACCCTGTGAGAGCACTGTAAGGTGGAACAGATCGAATCAGAGGAACGCATTACAACATACTGTCCTGGTGGCTGACACTTCCAGGAACATCACAGCAAGTTGATGTTCCAGTCTAAACATTTGTTTCACTATTTAATAAAAGCAAAATACTGCGGATGCTGGAAATCTGAAACAAAAACAAGAAATGCTGGATTCACTCAGCAGGTCTGGCAGCATCTGTGGAAAGAGAAGCAGAGTTAACGTTTCGGGTCAGTGACCCTTCTTCGGAACTGGCTCCGGTTCCGAAGAAGGGTCACTGACCCGAAACGTTAACTCTGCTTCTCTTTCCACAGATGCTGCCAGACCTGCTGAGTGAATCCAGCATTTCTTGTTTTTGTTTCACTATTTAAATTTGTTCAGATACTCTCAAGATATGTCTTAAGTCTGCTTTTGGCTTCTGCCCAACTGGATAATCTATCCTTCATTACAAAGGCGTTTGCAGAATATTGCCACAGCTTTTCATCCATCTTCTCTCCCAGTGCTTGTTTCGGTCTTCTAATGTGTTACCCATGTTGATTTGAAGCTTCTTGTATTCTCGATGTAGCCTTTTTCTGGCCTAACTTGTACCCAACCAGCTTGCCATGGTCAAGTAGTTCATATGTACTGTATGATGTGGGGAAATGGAGGTTTGCAATAACAGTGGTTGTGTGAGCACAAGGAAATGGGAGTAGAATGGAGTGTGGTGCAGACTGCAGGAGTGTGAAGGGAAGCAGAGGAAGGGAATATTGTAAGCAGTGAGGCTGGAGGTGTGAGCAGAGTGTAAGTGAACAGTGATCTTATCTTGACAACTCTGGTGAGGTCATCTACTGTTTATGGTATTACTGCCATTTTTTTTATTTGTTCATGGGATGTGGGCATCGTTGGCCACACCAGCATTTATTGTTCATCTCTAATTGCCCATGAGAAGGTGGTAGTGAGCCACCTTCTTGAACTGCTGCAGTCCGTGTGGTGTAGGTACACCCACAGTGCTGTTAGGGAGGGAGTTCCAGGTTTTTGACCCAGCGACAGTGAAGGAACAGCGATATATTTCCTAGTCAGGATGGTGCGTGACTTGGAGGGAAACTTGCAGGTGTCCCCATGTGCCTGCTGCCCTTGGTAGACGTCGGGGTTTTGGGAGGTGATTTCGAAAGAGCCTTGGTGAGTTGCTGCAATGCATCTTGTAGCTGGTAGACACTGCTGCCATGTCTTTGGAGCTGAACTTCTGTTATTAACCTCTGCAACTCCTGACTTATCTCCATGTTCTTTTCAGCCTCCATGATAAAAATATTCTTTAGACTCCCTTTTATCACCTGTATTCCTGATCAGACCAGAATATAACTCTACTGCTTTCCAAATCCACATTTAGAATATTTCACCGATCCATTTTTAATTCTTTGCTCATTTAATCTCTTCTTTTCCCTTTACCACAGATGTTAACCTATGCAGAAGGCAGTTTGTCAGATTGTCCTTTGAACACTGGCAGTGGAAGGGAGGAGGTGTGACCGTGTGGTGTATGCATTTGCTCATCATCCACATTTCTTCCCTCCATCAGGGAAGCCTCTCGTTCTTTGTTTTTTCATTCGTTCTCGGGATGTGGGCATTGCTGACAAGGCTGATATTTATTGCCTATCCCTAGTTGCCCTGGAGAAGGTGGTAATGGCCCACCATCTTGAATCGCTGCAGTCCTGGTGAAGTTGCTGCCACAGGGCTGTTTGGTAGGGGGCATTCCAGGGTTTTGACCCAGCGACAATGAAGGCATGGCGAGTGCTCCTCACCTGTCCATGGGGAAATTAATTGAAATTAGAAACTCACCCATACGATGAATTGAGGCAAGAGGCCAATATCTGATTACTCTGTGGCCCAATGCTTTAGTGCAGGGGCAGGCAACCTTAATAGCAAGAAGAGCCATTTTTTAGATGTAGTCTTAAGGGATGCAATGCTGTTCCTGAAACGCCAATAATAATGAAAAACAAGACGGACCCATTTCAACAATGTTTTAAACGCTTTTACAAAAAGGTTTTTCATCGAATGATACTTTCTCACAAGTACAGTGTTAAGAAAAGTTTTTTAAAAACGTAACACAACATTGAATTACCATTAAAATGGGTTCAATTGATCAAGGTTGGGAACTGCACAAGTCCTTACTGAGCCCCATGTGGCTCGGGAGCTGTAGTTTTTTTTCATTCGTTTATGGGATATGGGTGTCACTGGCTAGGCTGGCATTTATTGCCCATCCCTTATTACCCTTGAACTGAATGGCTTGCTAGGCCATTTCAGAGGGCAGTTAAGAGTCAACCACATTGTTGTGGGTCTGGAGTCATCTGTAAGCCAGACCAGACCTTCCCTAAAGGGCATTAATGAACCAGATGGGTTTTTACAACAATCGACAATGGTTTCCTGGTCACCATTAGACTAGCTTTTAACTCCAGATTTATTAATTGAATTCAGATTTCACCATCTGCATTAGCCTGGGCTCTGAATTGCTAGTCCAGTGACATTACCACTACTCCACCGCCTCCCCCCAGGTTTGTAGACCCCTGTTTTAGTGCAATACTGTGCTGCAGCACATTTAGAGATTTTCCACACAAACGTACAAAATTGCTGGGCAGGAAAAGACCTGCTGGTCAATCCAGCTTGTCTCACACACCACGATGGCTGGAGCATTAATGACTAAACACTTCTGAACTGCTCCTCTCACCCCATAACCACGTAATCCCCTGTGAGAGACAAAAAACAACAGAGAAAAAACAAAGTGCCAATAAAGGGAAAAATACCCTGGAAAATTCCTCTCCGACCCCCTTAGGCAATCAAAACCAGTGCAGGGGGATCACATAGAAAACAGAAAATCCACCACCACATCTACCCTGTACCCCATTAACCCCTGAGTGTGAGAAGTTTTCAGTAATCAGCAATGAACTGGAGGTGAGGTCTCGTATCAAATGAACAACACCTGCATATCCCCTCTCTTCTTTCTACTGTGCAACAAGCTTCTTCATACATGTAGGAGATCATAATCTTGAGAAGGTAAGGGAAACAATCTTGTTTCCTGTATCAAGATCCCGTCAAATGTGGGGCAGTTGGAAGCCTGTCTTCTCAAAATGTCTTTCACAAAACCAAGTCTGCTGTAACCCTAAGATTAGCCTAAAGTCTCCTTGGACAATTTGACAACTGTCTCTTAACCTTGGTTTTAAGAGCCTCTAAGTTTCTCCGATAGCCTTCCTTTATCAGGAAAGAAAGACTTGCATTTACATAGCACCTTTCACGACCGCATGATGTCCTAAAGTACCTTACAGCCATTGAAGTATTTTTGAAGTGCAGTCACTGTTGTAATTGAAAAAGCATGGCAGCCATTTTGCACCCAGCAAGGTCCCACAAACAGCAATGTGATAATGAATGGATAATCTGTTGATTGAGGGATAAATATTGTCCTCAGGACACGAGGGGTGAACTCCCCAGCTCTTGTTCAAAATAGTGCCATGGGATCTTTACGGCCACCTGAGAGAGCAGACAGGGCCTCAGTTTAATGTCTCATCTGAAAGTTGTTTTAGAAGCCCCCTATAGATGACTGGAGATAGATTGGTGGTTCCCTCATTGACACTATGGCTTTCTTAAATGTTGTATATTTCATCTTTTCCCAGCACTTAATTTCTAGTTGCCTTTCAGCTTGGCTTTTCAGTTTCTCCTTGCAGCATCCTCAGCCTGTCATGAAGTATACAACAGTTACATGATTTTTCCAGTGTTGCTTTTAAAACCTTGTGTGTTTATTTGATTAATAATTGTACCCTTACTACAGGCACAGCAAGCGCTGATACGTAGTCGACACTTGGTGAATCGGTGTCATCTCAAAATGCATCATGCCTTTGAAAAAGGTGAAAAAACAACATTCATTCCTTTGTGTGTTGACACCCTCATGCTGATTATTACAAAGGGACATACAATAAAAGCACTTCAAATATAAACAGCAGGAAGTGAAGTTTTGTGCTTCAGACACAGGTGATTAAGGCAAACTCAGCTCAGTTCTTGACCCTAAATAGCAAGCAGTGAGGATGAAATCTTTTTTTTGTGTGTGGAAGGTTCAAATCGAGGTCTCCAGGGGTGAAGGGAAGTCCTTTTAAAGCAACATGCCAATTGCAAAACATTTCCTATCTCCTTTTTATTATTTGTGAGCTGCCCATAACTGATTCATAAAAGATAGATGGATATTGCATTTGGCTGTTTTTTTTGGCTTGAGAAACTTAAGCAAGGAATTATGTTAAATAAAAGCTGAAAATGCTGGAAGTTGGACATGCAAAGCAGAAAGTTAAATTAAAATTGCAGGTGGGACTTTTCGTTAGACCAGAATTTTATTTTAGATTCCAGATTTTTTTTAATAGCTGAAAGATTAAGTTAATTATATTAATCTTCAACTGTGGCATCTATACTGTGTTTGGCAACATATGGTTTGATTTAGTTTGTTCACTTATGCACGACTGACCACAGTTTTCAAAGACTTTGCAGTCGAAAGATGCTACTCCATTTTAAAACGCAAATGAGCTGGGAGACTTGTATCTGTATCGTGGGTTCACAGATAACTGCACCAGCCCCTTGCTGTTGTAGCAAAGGAATCTGCTTTTGCATAGACATATTTCATGTAAAGTCAGAGGGCACTCAAAGCATTTTAACTGCTGAAACAAAATATACTTTGCTTTGCCTCGAAAAAAAGGAGGTGGCATAGCATAACCATTAGTTTGTGAATATTGATTATTATTTTATCTGCAGAAGAAAACTCAAACAGAGTAGATGGGTTTATTATGCAGATAATTACAGGGGATTAAAATACAATAACATCAAATGTGGCTCCAAATCCTTTACTTTTTTCACTCTCTGTCCACCTTCAATGGATAAAGCAGGCTGCAGACCAGTGAGCTGTTGGAAGGTGGCTGTCAGTGTGTCTGATTAATGACCCCAGTGAAACATGTCCAGCCACATTAGGGTTCCATGTATCTGCCAGAGCCCACATGGACCAGGCTTTGTTCTAAGAGGAAATGGTGTCAGCAGCCACTGGCGTTTACCCATAAAAAGATAAAGATTTACTGTCATCAGGGGCAAGATTAAAGTGCACAATGCTGACATTGATTTTTACCAAAAATTCACATTTTGGGAAAACTCATTCCAGGGGACGGCGGAGATATGATCAGCTTATTTGGAGAGGGATAATATGGAATCTTCTCTTGAATGAACTTTGAAAGAAGTAAATTGTAAATATTGATTTCTGAAATGAACTGTCAATCTCAGTTGGTAAGATTATTCCTATCATCGTGCTGCGACGATGAATTCAAAACTGCTGACAAAGTGGAGTGTATAGGATTTCTGTTAAGAGCAGTCAAGGGGCTTTACTCAGCAGAGCCTAGTAATAGTTGTTCAATTTTATCAGATAACGACTTCAGATCTCATCAGGAGTGAAAAATGAAATGAACTGTGACTCCGAATCAGGATTCCCACTCTTATCCCGGACAAAAATCATCACACAGCAGCAAAGGGTTTTATATTATTTCAGGTCACTTCATTATTGGCTGGCAACAGAAACTGAATTGCTTTAAGCAGAGATGACTTCCCTGTTTCACCCGAGGGTCATTTCTGAGGGGCAGCTTGATATGCTACCAGCTTGTTAAAGGGTTATCCTATTACTACTAAAGAGAAGTGTTGAAAGGAAGCAAATCTCACCTGCTTGTTATCCCATATTGCTGTTTCGTTTTTTGCTCTCTCCTCCCCGCCACTTCAAGCAGGTTATCCATTTTTAATCTGTTGCAGAAAGACATATATCACATTTTTTACATCAATGACTCTATCTCCACTCTAATTCATGCGTATGGGTTTCGAGAAAACATTTGCTCATGTGCCTTGGCACGTCACATTCGTGGCTGTATTTAAATGCAAAGTAAGCAGCCAACCTGGAACTTTTACGACGACTTAATATCTCCAGGATAATTTGCAAACCCAGACATTTTGCTGGTGCTAATATTGAAGGCAAGGCCCTACTTCCAAAAAGAAAAAAATACTTTTGAAGAAAAAATTTAACCCTAAATCAGTAGGTACTGTGAATTTGTCTGTACATGCAAACTTCAAGTAGAAAATACAATATTAAGATCAAAATTAGTATTACACTGAAGAGCACAGAACTAGGTGAACAAGTGAAAGTTCATTATGCCATCACAATGTTTTGATAGTGTCGACTAGTCCAATTGGTAATATATGTTTATGCTGTTTGTTGGAGTGGGGCATCTTACAGTTAGTTAGACTTATTTTCTGCATCTTTCAGCTCAAACATTTTTTTGCGCCATTAATTACTGGAAACGTGAGCTGATAACATTGTGGGTGGAACATATGAGACCGCAGTGGATGACGGGACCGACAATCCATCTCCTTAACCAGTGTGATTCAAGGATTGAGAAGGAGAGTGAATTAGAGTGGGTGAATTAGCATCAAATTAGATACAGAAAGAGAAATAAAGAGAGGGAAAGAAATATTTGATAGAGAGAAAAAACTGATGTAGAGGAAAAGTTAGAAAAAATTAAAACAATTAAAACTTGATATTTTTTAAAATCTCCAATAACAATTCAATACTTGAAGCGATGAGATTGAACACAAAATTGTTCCCATTGTGAGCCAGAGATACTGGTTGGCATTGTATTAACAATTATCACATTGTTAAAAAAAAGTACTTGCATTCTTAATTGCCAGACTTAACTTTCTGCAGCGTGCTTAACGGGCAAATATTCTGCAAATCCAGCAAGTTCTTAAAAATACCTGTTAGGCTAAGGGCGAGATGCTGTTTGAGCAAATAAAATGATGGAGCGACATAAATCGACTCACAAATTCTGGAGATTGGCAATTTACGGAATATCTCTTAATCTCCTGAACTTGCTGGCCGATTTGCATATTAATAATTGTGTTATTAATACATTGTTATTTATCAGCAAGATCCAGCCCATTGTTAGGTATATAATAGCATTATTTAGGTGGCACTACTGCCTGGAACTTTGAGAGGACTTAGAGAATCATTATTCCTTGTCCAATTATTCCAATGTCGTGTGACATTGATCACAAGTCGTGGGAGTCAGTTGCCAGCATTCGCCAGAGCTGGCGGGCAGCCATAAAGACAGGGCTAAATTGTGGCGAGTCGAAGAGACTTAGTAGTTGGCAGGAAAAAAGACAGAGGCGCAAGGGGAGAGCCAACTGTGCAACAGCCCCAACAAACAAATTTCTCTGCAGCACCTGTGGAAGAGCCTGTCACTCCAGAATTGGCCTTTATAGCCACTCCAGGCGCTGCTTCACAAACCACTGACCACCTCCAGGCGCGTATCCATTGTCTCTCGAGATAAGGAGGCCCAAAAGAAAGAAAAAAAAGAAGAATTCCTTACCTTCAGGAATGTCAGAAAATAAACTAATTACAGATTTACAAGGCAGTTGCAAATCAAAATGCTCTGTGAGGTGTCATAAACCATCAAATGATTTTTCGTACCTGAAACTTGAGATTTCTGTCATTTTATTTTTTCTTTTACTCTATGTAACACACGCTTATTATTGTGTCCTATCATGCTACCGCCCCACAAAAAAGGGTGACCTGGTTGATTCACCAAATGGGGAAAAGGGTTCGTGAGCCCAGGTACCACTAACGTAAAGCACACTATTATATTACAATTCAATAAATCCAATATGGGATTCAGGAGAAACTCTCTACTTGGCAAGTGGTAAGAATGTGGAACTCACTGCAACAGGAAGAGTTGAGTCGAATAGCATAGGTGCATTTAAGGGGAAGTGGGATAGAGACATGAGGGAGTAATGAATAGAAGGTTATTCTGATAGGGTTCGATGAAAAGGGGAGGGAGGAGGCTTGTGTGGAGCATAAACACCAGCATGGACCAGTTGGGCCGAATGGCCTGCTTCTGTGTCGTACATTCACTGCAAGATGTATAAGTGAGTTACATATGGCACAGTGAAATAATGTTTTACACAGGTTTATTGAACTTTGATGGTGCCTCATGTGTGACACTCTTTGTTTTGACTGGAATGTGAGGGAGAGGTGGTGAGTGGGAGCCGGGGACCTCACGACAGGTTGTCAAGAAGGTAAATCCACGGATAAGGTTGCTTACTTTGGTGTGGTCAGAACAAGTTCCGCGATGTCAATTTCTCCTTCAGTCGCATAGGGCTGAATTTTCGCCACGGAGCCCACCCCAATGACTGAGACCCTTGCAGGAGGGTATTGGAGGGTACCACCCTTGCCCCAGATGTGCACCTTCAGAAGCCTGATGGCCTGCTCAATGGTTGTTCTACCAAGCAGGTGACATTGGTTGCATCACCTCTGTGTCTCTGTTTGGGGATCCCGCAGAGGGGTCAGTAGCCGTGTCCTCAAGGGATATCCCTTGTCCCCTAGGATCCATCCACGCACCTTGGGGGTTGGAGTGAAGATTTGAGGCAGCCTGGACTGCCAGAGGATGAAGGAGTCATGGCAGCTGCCAGGAAAGTGAGTGCACACATGGAGGAAGCTCTTGTTGTGATTACAGACCAGTTGAACATTGAGGGAGTGGAAGCCCTTCCGGTTGATGGATCTCACTGGCCGGTCACTGGGTGTCTTGATGTCCACATGGTTGCAGTCGATGATGCCCTGCACCTGGGAGAATACAGCGTTGGAGACAAAACCCAATGTCTTCTGTCCCTGTGAGGCTGTGTCTGTCATTAAATGAATGGGCTGTTCAGCTGTGGCAAAGAGGGCATCAGTGACCAGTGAGATGCAGTGGTGTGCAGCTGGTTTAGAGATACCACTAAGGTCTGCAGCTGGTCCGTGGAAGGAGCCGGAAGCGAAGTTCAAGGCCTCAGTGACTATGATGGCCACTGGCAGGGCATGGTGAACGTGCTACCAGGTGCAAGGTCTTCAGCGATGAGGGCAAAGATACGCCTGTGACCATCTGCCTGGAGAGTCACAGTCTCCTGTGGTGCTGGTTCTCGGTCATCTCCTGGTAGCTATGTCTTTGACGGTCGATCTTATGTTGAGGGATTGGCCTCCATTGTCTTCTTGCCTCTCTTTCCTCTCCTGTACCCTCCTGATTCCAGGAGTTCTCCCCTCTATTGCACCGTTCTTCACTATTTTCCCGGGTCAGATTCACTTCTTGATGACTGCCAGTGCCTGCTCCAGCCACAATACACCTTCCCTTTCGGAAGTGAAGGCTAGCTTTAAGCAGTGCAGGTTAGATTTAAGTGGTGCTAGGAAGTTCCAATTTGGAGCCCCTGCTGATGCGTGCAGCCAATGAACAGCAGGATTAGTGCTGGCTGCATGCAGCAATCATGCCAATAAACAGGCAGCACAAAGATGATGTACTGCCTGCATTTCAATCAACGGGCATGTGTTAATCGTGCATCGCGATCTCCACACCTATATTCAGCGGCTATCCAATTGCAGCTCCTTAGAGTTTAGGTGAAATTAAATAGATGTGTGCAAGCTGGAATCAACTGGTGGAGCACTCACACTGGGTCAGAAGGATATAGGTTCAAGCCCCTATACCAGGATTTGAGCGCACAACCAAGGCTGATCCTCCATGACTGTGTGAGTGTTGTATTATTGGAAAAGAGGCAAGCTTTTAATGCACCTCTTGCGCATCCCTGATTACCATGGCAACACCATTGGTGGCCTTGCTTTCAGCTTCCTGGGTCATTGGCTCGGGAATTCTCTCCCTGAATCTCTCTACCTCTATCTTCCCCAGTGTATAAGTACCATCAATATTGCACCCAATTGCATTCTGCAGTTGATGGTCTATGATCTTTAACAGCTTTTTTCAAAACTAATGACAGAAACTTATAATCCTATGCATTTTTTTTCTGTAACTCCACTGCAAACAATCTATGTTAAGTGGGGAGTATTTCTGACCTTACACAAACATGCAGTAGTACCACCTACAGAGTATGCTAGTGAGCTACAGACTGTAATGGGATGAAGTATAGTATGTGAGTCACCAACTATTAATAGTTCTAGACAGAGGCTGTCTTTAAAGCTCGAATATCTCAAGGAACTAAGTAACAAATAGCACCATTAGAGATATGTCAGGGAGAAGTAAGGATTTAGGGAGGGTATGTGGAGGGGACAGTGCTATCACAGGGATCAATGTTACACAAATGTTGGGAGGTAGAGCTGGGACAAATAGAATTATGCACAAAGTGGGAGAGTGGGACTGCATCAGAGAACATATAGTGGGGGAGAAAGAAGGAGAGCTGGGGGGCACAAATATGGACACAAGCATAGACAATCTCAAAGCTGGAAGAGAACATAGGCTCACCCAGTCTACCTTCCTGCTCTCCCAGCAGCTTTATCTGATAATGTGTTTCCCTTCACATGATCTAAACCACTTAGCTTAGCAGGAGGACTAATTCTGAATTAACAAATCCAGTTGAAATGACAAAATTATTCAAACACTATAGGTGAATGGTGTATCTCCACTAGTCTGTAGTCACCAATCAGCTCATCTGAAATTAATACTCATAGTTTGTATTTCTATATTTTTTTATGTCCATGGGTGAGAGATGCTAATGTTGGGAAACAGAACACTTCCCATTTCAGGGGCTCAGTGCCAGCATCAAGGCTCCCCATTCCCAGGCCAGCTCCAGCAAAGCTCATTGTGCTCTGTCCCAACAATATGTCTCAACATTATACTTTAGAAGAGCACCCTCTTGTGATGTTCTTCCCATTTCCCACACGTGGCATCCTGAGGTCTCTCAGGTGAGATTTCCAATTAGTGTCATTATTTAACATAGGAGACTTATATAGACAGGGGATTTTTTTTTTTATCCCTGCAGTCTGATTTGGATTCAAAGCCAGGTTCAATTGGTAGAAAGTCAGTGCCTAACTCACTATGTCACCCAGCTCCAGCCCCCCCACAACATCCCCGCTCCCCCACCCCCCCGCACCGCACCCATCCACCCCAGTACTCAAAGATTCATGGCAAAAATAATCAAGTACTTAACAGAATTAGAGAACAATAAATGAAAGAAGTGATGGTAATTATTTTGACCATTTCACTTTGATTTGCAATGCACAGTGTGGTTCTTTACAATGGTCCCACACTCTTCACGTGACTGGGCACTATGAATGGGGTTTGGCAAGGAATGGAGGACTCAAGCAAACTCATAACAGCAGCAAGGCCACCAGAAACTCAATAACTGACCAAGATTCCTGGCAAAGCTACAAGGTATGAGTTGTTTCCAAAATTGATACATATGCAGGAGATAGTGGGATTTCTTCTTAGATCAATGTCAAATGCTCCTCGACCTCGATGAAGGTATTCTAGCGGCTCCATCCTTAGCAGAAGGATATTACTAAAGCAAAATACTGCTGATGGCGAAAATCTGAAATAAAAACAGAAAATGCTGGAAATATTCAGCAGGTCTGGCCGTATCTGCAGAGAGAGAAACAGAGTTAATGTTTCAGGTTGATGACCTTTCATCAGATATTACTATTAACTATGGAGAGATGTATTCAGATATATTGAAGCTTATTGTGTTGAAATGTGAGGTGTGTTTTAACATCAAAGGAGTCTATCCTTCAAACTGTACCATCTGGGCCTCTTCTGGCCCAGGATCTGGCTGTAAACAGGTTTGGACCGATAGTGGAGTCCAAACTAATTTCTGCACTCAGGTCTTGGGCTAAAATTACAGATAGAACCTAATATCCATATTAGAAGAACAAGGGCAGCAGGCTCATGCATACACGACCACCTGCGAGAGCCCCTTCAAGTCAAACACCATCCAGATTTGGAAATATATCACTGTTCCTTCATTGTCACTGGGCCAAAAACCTGGAACTCCCTCCCTAACACTGTGGATGTACTGTGGATGTACCTACACCACATGGACTACAGCAGTTCCAGAAGGTGGTTCACTACCACCATCGCAGGGGGAGATGATGGCGTAGTGATCATGTTACTGAGCTAGTAATATAGAGGTACTGACTAATGCCCTGGGACACAGGTTCAAATCCCACCATAACAGCTGGTGAAATTTAAATTCAATTTTTTAAAAAATTCATTCATGGGATGTGGGTGTCGCTGGCCAGGCCAGCATTTATTGCCCATCCCTAATTGCCCTTGAGAATTAATTAATAAAAATCTGGAATTGAAAGCTAATTTCAGTAATGTGCCATGAAACTATCATCAATTGTTATAAAAACCCATCTGGTTCACTGATGTCCTTTAGAGAAGGAAATCTGCTGTCCTTACCTGGTCTGGCCTACATATGACACCAGACCCACAGCAATGTGATTGATTCTTAACTGCCCTCTGAAATGACCAAGCAAGTCATTCAGTTGTGGAGGGCAATTAGGGATAGGCAACAAATGCAACACCCACCTCCCATGAAGGAATAAAAAGCAATTAGAGATGGGCTATAAATGCTGACCCCTTGCTAGTGATGCCCACATCTCATGAATGAATAAAAGGAAAAATAAAGTAGCACTTCAGTTCCTTCCTGGAGGTGTCCTGCTCAAAAGAGCAGGTTAATATCAGGACACAGTACGGAAGGAGGGGGGTAAGTGACTCAATTTTTTTTTAAACTATCCATACCCCACTGACAGGTAACAGTTAAAATCAGGGTCAGACTTTTTACTCCCCTTTCCCTTGGAAGGGTAGTTTTAAAAATATTTAGCACAATGTTACACTTTCAAAAGTGATCAATTTTTCCAATTTTCGGCCTGCTTTTCCAAAACTTGTTTTCATTTTTATCGAAGCTAATTTAGGTGTGTCATTTATTTTTTTCAATGCATTTCGCATCCAAGTACGGCAGGATAGGAAGTAGCCGTGAAATGTTGCGACCCACTTTCCATTGCAGGGTTAAACAACCAGCAAACAATTTCTTCACAAGAGCCCAGGAGACTCTGACTGAACCATCTGGTGTGATTCTGAAAACACATGTCGCAGCCTTCAGCTGCTTATCTGCAAAAAGGATTGACACAAAGAAGACCCTATCTCCCAGCATTTGACCTTGTTAACCTTTGGGGTGTTAATTGCTATTTTCAGGGGGGTCTTGGTAAGTTGACAGTTTCCTTACAGTGTTGAAAAATCTCTTCAGTCACGACATGTAAACCATGTAAAATAATTTCTGGTGGAAACATTATTGCCTGGTAAAATTTAAAGGTAATTATGAAGCACTTTCAGCCCTTGTTACAAGGCAATTTTTACCATCAGGTGAGAAGGATTCAAAAGGCTCCCCTCTTGTCCCTCTCCTTGTTTAACTGCAATAGGGTTTATTTCTTTTAAACTGTAGATATGCTTACCAATTCAATGAGTGTTTAACCCTTTTAGGTGCTATGATCATAAAAGAACCAATCAGACAGGTTTTCTTGAGTTTAAAGAGGAAAGAGGTAAGTTTATTCTATTAAAATCCAAACCTAATCTAAGTAAAATAATAAACTAAGCTCCAACTTTCACACACTCACACACACACACACACACACACACCACCCCCACCCCCCCCCCGCCCACAAATAGGTTACAGAGTGAAGGAGAATAAATTGGTTGGATTAGAGTCAGGAAGAAATAAAATAATATACAGTCTGTGGTGACTGGTAATTTAGTTGTCTTCCAGTTGAACTCAAGGTCCTGAAGATATTGGTTGGTAGATGTGGTCACCTGGTTCAGAGCTTTCTTGGAGACAGTGATGTAGATGGTTTTCTTCCTGGGGTGTCTGTGTGCAGCAATGATAGATTTGGATGTTTTACATCCCACAGGCAGGGTTTGAACTTACAGTGTTGTCTGTAGAGAGAGTGAGAGAGAGACAGAGACAAACCCCCACTTGGGTCCTGTACTGGTCAAAAGCAGGTGTTTGCTTGCTGTAGCCAAAAGAAACTCCAAGTTTTCACACAGATGGAGAGTCTGTTACATGATTGCCCACTGTATTCCCTCTTTTGCATCTCAATTAGTTCAAGTCTTAAGAATTCCAATCGCTCTCTCGGGTCCCATTGTTTCAATGTTTACCCTTGAGATTCGTCTCCACCAGTGTTAATGTTCCAAGATGGCTTTGAATGTCTTGTTAATGGAGGTAAAGCAGGTAGCTCATTAAAAATCCACAAGCCATTGTTCTGCTGGGAGATTAACTAGACATTCGTCACCACCACAATACCTTGGAATGTGAGGTATTTCATTGCAAGTTGCTGAGGCCATTTTAGCTGCTTTCTTTTTTAATTTAATTTAGGTTTCCAACTGATGGATTAAAAATCATCATTCAGCATAGCACGTGTTCATGACACAATGATATCAATGATATGTAATCATCTTGGAAATCTAGGAGACCATTTGATCCCAGAGGTGGCACTTCTGCCTAATAAACTTTTCCAGTGCTGACCCACACTATAAAACACAGGATTACCGAACTCTTTGTTGGCTGTGCACAACTCCTGTGTAACACAGGGATACTACACGGATGTCAGTTAGAGGATTGTAATTAAGATACTGGCCTTAAATAGCATAGAATTTCAGCTGCATATTGTGAGTGCTGAATGTAGGTCACTACCATTTGGCCAGACTGAGGTTACATCCCCGTTTTAGTCTCTCCACCACTGGTGACTGTGTCTTCAACTGCCTGGGCCTTAAGCTTGCAATTCCCTCCCTAAACTTCTCTGCCTCTCTTCCTCTCTCTTCCATTTTTTAAGACGCTCCTTACAACCTACCGTTTTCCTCACCTGATATCTCCTTATGTGGCTTGCGTTGAGATATTATGAGCATAACTGAAGAGCGGACGCTGGGGTGGGATGTGGGTGGCGCTGATGCTCCTGACCCGATCCCCAATTGCACTGCTATCTCACACCAGCCGGTCAATTACCTGTGGCAGGTGGTGGGGGGGTGTCGGGGTGGGTGGGGGGTGTGGGGGGCGGTTGTGAAGGGGGGGGTGGGGTTGCTGACCATTCTGGGGTTGAAGGCAGGCATTTAGGCAGTACCCGCAGCATCAGCTGACACCAACAGATGTGCTGGTGCCATCTTTAAAAGGCTGCCAGCACCAGAACGCAGCCAAAGCCCTCCTTGAGTAAAGCCAGCCTTCCCTGATGATCCAGCCAGCTGGAGGACCTGCCTCCTGAGTGGACAATGCCCATGGCGGGCTGGATTCTATTCTGCCCAAAGCGTCGGGTTCCGTGGCTGGGGGGCACCTGAAGAATGCTCCGGATGAGGCCCACCACGGACCTCGACGCTGGGAGGGCCTGGCCTGATCCTCCCGGTGGCAGCAAGTTTCCATGGCGCACCCCCGCCCCCCACCCCCCCAGCCCGTGGGTGACGGGACTATAATTTAAATATTCAAATGAATAAAATTATTAAATTTAAATAGACTTACCTGCGACCTTGAGGGCCCATCGTGATCTTCGGCACGGCGGCCAACACTCCCGCGCTTTCAGAACCCTGTCCAGGGCAACACCGCACCACACCGGTGGGGAGATCGGAGGAGGTTAGTTAGTCAGTGCGGGGGGCTGCGATGGGGCCCAATATACATAATGGGTCTAGGGGATGGTGGGAAAGGTTGAACCTTAAACTTTGCGCAGTTTGAGGTGGGGGGAAGGTCAGACGTAAAAGGTAAGTGTTTTTGTGGGGGGAAGGGCAAATAGTTATTGTAATTGTTATGAGAGGGGTGGGAAAAGGTGTTGGAAATTTATTGATTTAATTTTGGGGGGTAAAACTTTAAAAGTTTATATTGGGCGGCAGGGTTGGCTGTCCTTTAAAAATGGCGCCGACGCCTGTGCACGACCAGCTGACTCCATTGTCGGGGATGGACAGCCCGCACCCTCTATGAGCTTTGGCGGGGGTTGGGGCGGGCTGCCCCGGTTATTTAAATGAGCTGCCGCGCTTGAGATTGCGGTGGCTCTTTGGCGTGTGGCCTGCACGGGCGGGCCGCTGTTTTCAGAGCTTGTTGCTGGTCTTAAAATCCAGCCCAGCAGGTGGGCACTCCCAGTCTCCAGGACCACTCTCCCACATGCTTCCTCCAGCCACCCCACGCCACCACCTCTCAACCCCATTGCAATGCACCCGAGTGCGAGCAACTAGATGGCACTATGGACGCTCCACCCCAAAGCCCTGACACCTGAACTCTCCCTCCTCGCTGCAAAATGCGAAGACTGTGCTGTCCCAGCAATTTTTGTAAAGGCGCACTTCCTCACCCGACCGCTGCTGAATGCAGCAGTGACTTGAGCTACTGCCTCATTGCTGCCCTGATAGACCTGCTGAGGCTCTGACGCCCCATTGCCCCTGTGCACTTTTCAGAAAATTGGAACAGGCTTGTAAAATACTGGTCAATTGTCACTTTAATTGCCTTAAGTACCTTCATTTCAGAACCACCGCCATTCCCACTAGGCGTGCCATCCACACCTTATAAAATCCCAACCTGGCAAAATGACGTTGGCACTCTGATGCGACTTTGCCCCCACTGCCTCCAAAACCGTCGCTTCTGTGAAGTCGCTTTGGACTTTTAACAGTGTTAGTAATGCTATATAAATGCAGGTTGTTGTTGGTCAGGGGTGTGGAGTAAATGGCTCATTTGAGACCTTATGGCACTTTTTTAAAACATGCCTTCAGGTGGGGGAGGCCAAGACCCACCCCCCAAGAAGGGGGCAAGCCATTGGAGGGAGGCAGAGGAGAAGACCACACAATTCCAGTGAGGCCGAGGTACCAAACACTCCCGGATCAGAAGCAGCAAAGGAGAAAAAGACCATTGGGTGTCAATGTGGATAAACCATTAAAAACCTGTACCCAACAGTGGAACTGGGCACACTGCAGGGGTCCAGGCTAGAACCCCCAAAGAAAAATGGAATAAAAAATATATATTTTGAAATGACTCCCCCTCTTTTACAAAGGGAGCCATTTAAGTTCTATCTACAAAAGGGGACCCTACAACGCACCCCTTCCACAGAGCAAGTTTCATGGGACCTCCTGGTACATTGAGGCAGAGATACAAACCCCTAGCAATGGAGGTGCCCACCATTTATATGCCAAACAGGACACCTTCCACAACAGTACAAACCTGACCTGGTCAGTGCTGGAGGCCCCGGATGGGCATGTCCTGGTAAATGCAACATATAGAAGACTGACTGGAATCATAGAATGATAAGCGCAGACGGGGTTTACTTGACCCATCGTGCCTGTGCTGGCTCTTTGAAAGATATCCAATTAGTCCCACGCCCCTGCTTTTTCCATATAGCTCTGCAAATGTTTCCCCATCAAGTATTTATCCAATTCCCTATTGAAAGTTCCTGTTGAATCTGCTTCCACCGCCCTTTCAGGCAGTGCATTCCAGATCACAACAACTCACTGTGGAACAAAAAAATCTCCACATCTCCCCTTCTTGTTCTTTCGCCAATCAGCTTAATTCTGTTTCCTCTTGTTACCAACCCTTCTGCCAATAGAAACAATCCTTCCTCATTTACTCTATCAAAATGCTTTATGATTTTGACCACCTCTATCAAATCTCCTCTTAACCTTCTCCACTCTGAGGAAAGACTCATTGTGGAGCAAATTGTATTAAATGCTGCCAATATGGATACGAATTGGCCACATTGATCTCATTGACAAACAATACAGTGAAATATTAGTATTTGTTAAAATGAGGTAATTGAAGTTATTGTTTTGATCACCACATTATAGCTATTGATGTTGTTACATGTCAATAGGCTGGATTTTATTGGCCAGAGAGAATGACACATTTTAACTTGGTGATTTATTGTATTCTTTGTGGTTTTATTGATAAATGCATTTGTGGACAGTCCTTCTTCAGATTAATTGCATGGAGCTGCTGAGTTTTAAATAATACATTTCATCACAACGGTGAAATGGAATGGAATTGGACTGAGGAAAAACGGGGGGGGGGGGGACGGGGTGATGAGTGGGGGGTGGGGGGAGATACCTTATGATAAAAAGTTAATTGGTAATCTGCTTTTGTATAAGGACAACCATTCTCATCATGTCACTTTGCACATTGGATGTCAATTCCTGAAGACAGTTAATTAATTTTATGCAGTGAAATTGGCTCTGGGATCCATTGAATATGATGCGATGCAGGGTCGTCTGAGGTGGAGCATAGAAGCTGCATCATTCAGTCCAGCACTGTATCCCCAGAAGTGAGTGATCTGAACACCCACATAAGTATAGCCACAAATGTTAGGAACATCATTTAAGTGTCACTATTTGTGACATTATTTTGCTTTCCACCAATTTAACTTGCCGGTTTCTCCACTTCCCTTCTGCACCCTATCCCTCTTTCCTGGGTAAGGATCCCTAGACCAGTCAGCCTACCTCGTACAAGTGGCCAGTCATTATGTGTGATCTTTGATAGGAAGGACTTGATTTTCCTCCACTATTCAGCCAGGTTAGCTGTGGAAAAGGGGGCAGAAC
Source organism: Heterodontus francisci (assembly GCF_036365525.1). Classification (NCBI taxonomy): domain Eukaryota; kingdom Metazoa; phylum Chordata; class Chondrichthyes; order Heterodontiformes; family Heterodontidae; genus Heterodontus; species Heterodontus francisci. Next base: position 189,407,823 of record NC_090375.1, on the reverse strand, counting down.
TGGCTGCTAAGGCCTAGTAAAATTTCCCTTCCCCTGCCCTTCCAGCAACTGCCAATGGCAACTCAATCACTCCTTGCATCATGTGCATGCCACTGGGAGGGCGCGATCAAGATTCCCGTTAAATTTTCCCGTTCGATTTTCCTGTTCTCCACACTCCTTACTATTGCTCCCTGGACTGACTGATGAAAAATGGCAGGAGAGGCAGGAAAAGAAGGAGCTTGCATTTATGCACTACCTTTCATGACCACTGGGTGTCCCAAAACATTTTATAGCCAATGAAGTACTTTTGAAGTCTAGTCACTGTTGTAACGTAGGAAATACAGCAGTCAATTAGTGCACAGCAAGCTCCCACAAACAGCAATGAGACAATGACCAGATAATCTGAATTCATGAAGCTGGTTTAGGAATAAATATTAGTTATGTCACTTGACAATGCCTTGATTTTTAAAATTCTCATCCTTGTGTTCAAATTCCTCCATGGCCTCACCCGTCCTTCTCTTTGTAACTTCCTCCATCCCTACAACACTCCAAGATCTCTACGCTGTTCCAATTCTGGCCTCGTGTTCATCCCTGATTTTCATTGCTTCACCATTTGTGGCCATGCCTTCAGCTGCCGAGGCCCGAAATTCTGAAATCCCCTCAAGTTTCTCCATCTCTCTACCTCTCTTTCCTCCTTTAAGCTATTTCTTAAAACCTGCCTCTTTGATCAAGCTTTGGTCACCTGCCCTGATATCTCCTTATGTGGCTTGGTGTCAAATGCTGCTTGATAATGCTTCTGTGAGGTGCCTTGGGATGTTTTTACTATGTTAAAGGTGCTACATGAATGCAAATTGTTGTTGTATTCAAACTGGTTGATGTACATGCAAGCAACCCTTGAGAATTTAGAATGGAATATTAATAAGCAAGGTAAGGTGATTATCAGTGTGAATACTGACAAACCCCACACTTTGCAAAGGCATCAAATTTGATCTTTTTCTTCCACTCTGAATTGAAGAATCGTAACTATTAGAGGTACAGAACCTTTAGCTCAGATGGTAAGCTGCCCAGTGTGAAAGCAGACCAGAAAAGATCTCCCGTTTGATCCTTGAGTCTGTGCTGATTTGTGTCGGAGCGGAGATACAGATGTTATAGTTGGCTTCAGTGCAGCTGAGGCATTGAAGAGAAAAATCAGCCAAAGGTGCTGCTCCTGATCTCTATCCAGGGCTCCCGCTGGAAGTGCCTGCATGTGGATTTTAAGCGAGGACAGGATTTGGACCACGTTGTGACTCATTTGTTGAACAGCCTGCCAACAATCACTACCAGGACTCCCTCCCCTCCTTCACTCACTCCCTCAAATAATCACTAGTTGGACTCAACACCAGAGGGTGGTAGGATTATAAAGAAAGTATTTATTTCAATGAGACAGAATCCATGAAAAGCTTTTGCAGTACTCTTTTTTATATTTTGAATAAATACACATTCTATATTAAATTTTATAGCAGAACGTTTTGCTATAGCTTCAAGAGTTGAGTTACAATGGTACCATTCTTTGCAGAGCTTCTACTATGAGGGAGGTACCACTCAGTCTCCTTCATGCTAAAGAAATGCCATGTTCAAAGCTGGATTTCCTCAGGATGCAGAATCCTGTGGTTCAAAACCTTTGCCAGAGGATTTGGCCTGTAAAAATTGAATTTGCTTTTCTAAAAGGGTGCACTTTCCTCCTGAATCTCCAAAGGAATGTTGACAGCCAGTCGGAATTTTAAGCAGATGGAATCTATTACAGCAAGAGTTTGAATAAATGTCTGCTTCAAAGAATGCTTTTAAAAATTTATTAGCCCAATCCTGCAATACCAAAACATATTTGTGTTCTTAACAAAAACTGTAGTGTTACAAACTAGTAGTCTCCTATGGAATGGTATTGGCGTTTAACAGTAGTTAACTAGCAGTGACGAGAATTCAGTGTAATTGTTAGGGAAAGTGATTTGATGCAGACCAACATCTTTGGAGAAATCAACAAATCTCTACAGTCACTTTATATACCACAATTTGCTGCTTGAATACCACCTCTTTGCATAATGCAAGTCGCAGAGCAAATGAGACTGGTGATATGAGTGATAACAGGTCACGTGTCTTAATGATGGTATTTGCATCTCCATAATTGTGTAACTTCTGTTTGAAGGATGCAAGCTTAGAATGGTACTCTATTTCATCTTAAAGGGGTATCACTGCCCATGTGAAATTGCTGACAATGCTTATTTATTTATTTATTTATGATTGAGTTGTATGCTTAATTTATATCATATTATCACTGGCAACCCAAAACATTATAGTGCCCAAAATGTTGTCTTGCAGCTTGCACCTGATGTTGTGGTGACATTGCTGAAAATAATGTGGGCCTTATTTAAAGTCTCTCCCACCCTAAATTCTCCTTTTAAACAGCTGCATAATTAAAGGTCTTTGGTCTATTGTGAGTCTGTAATCCAAAAGCAAATGTTACGATTTGGCTCAAATAAATATTGCTTCAGATTTGGTAAATGGCATAATTGAGCCAATCGTTAATCAGTTCCATTCGCTGGACAGATATTACAGCTTCTAAACCATTAACAAGTGTGAAACCACCAATTAGATCACTCAAATAATTTCTTCACACTGTTATTAGCTGCTATTTTCGTGTCTCAGAGATGACACGGTGACTAACTTTGCAGGAGGAAGTGACATCATTAGAGCTACTTATCAGGAAGTGACATCATCTGTGGCAACTGGACCTGAAGTGAGATCATTAGAGGCCTCAGAAAGTATCTGCAGAGTGTCACTATTCATAATGTTAAAAGAAAATCACTGACCATGCCTATGAAATTGGTCATTTAATCTTAGAAATGCTTACAAGAACTCTTTTCCATTTAGATCTACCCCACTAGCCTGACGTGGGACTTGAGTTTTGTTTTGGTCCTGGAATTGAAAGTTTCAGCTGGGACTTGGGTACCAGGAATTCTCAATTTCTCTGTGTATGAAAATGCAGCATTTGGAGCTGTAGATTACACACTGTTCTGCAGTATTGAAAAGGCCAGAATGTACCATGACAGTGCAAATCTTGTGACACTCCAATACAAAAGCCCCATCGATGAATTCTCTATGTGAGGCAGTTGGCTTCCAGCGTTTGCAGTTTTCACCCAGCTGTCCATGGAGCAACAGTGTTGGAAGCATCCCATCACGTGACAGGCAGAAAATGTACAAATTCCAACTGTTGAGCCAGTTGAACAGTAGAATTTAAAAAAATCAAAACAATATTGAAAAGCCATTGTGGAAAGCGGAGCAAAAAATATTATTTAAGTTTTTGAGAATGAGATTATGAGGAACGTAAACAAAGTTACTTGCACCTTATTCCAGTTCTGTAAATGGCAAGTTAAATGATTTTGTGTCAGTTGTGCCCTTATTTGGTAGCACTCTTGCCTCTGAGTCTGAAGGTTTTGGGTTCAATTCCCACTCCAGGACTTGAGTACAAAAGTGAAGGTTGACACTCCAGTGCAATTTTGAGGGAGTGCTGCACTGCCAGAGGTACTGTCTTTCAGATGAAATGTTAAACTGAGGCCCTGTTTGCCCTCTCAGGTAGACATAAAAGATCCCTTGGCACTGTTTCGATCAACTGTGCTGGTTGTGGGAGCTTGCTGTGTGCAAATAGGCTGCTGCATTTCCTGTATGACAACAGTGACAGTACTTCATTGCCTGTAAAGCAGGTTGAGATGTCCAGTGGTCATGAAAGGTGCCATATAAATGCAAGTCTTTTTTTCTTTCATTGTAACTATTATTTCTGTGTGGCTGTATCAGTAAAGTGTGCAATAGTTTAATCTTGCTTCAGTATGTGATATCAATGAAGAACAACAACAGGCTGTCTAGTAGTGGAATGATAGCAAAAGCCTATATGGAGCTTTTAGCACAATTGAAGCCTCTTAATGGGAACACTTCATTGTTAAGCAATATGTTCAATTAAAACAACAATTCCTATTATGCTAATTAAGGCAAACATCTGAGGAGCTTCCCTTTTAAATTTGCATTTCCATTGCTACATTTGCTATTGTATGTCTTGTAAAAGGGGAGTCCCTAAATATCTCTACAAAAAATGCTAACAATCTAACAGGTACCTTTGTACTTGCATTGTGTATTTTCTGCACATCACCGCATAACTGGAAAATGGGGTAATCGTTTGCTTTTTTGCCAATGCATCTATTTCAAGAGCGCCATTGATCGGTATGCATTGTTAAGTATTAAAAAAGGTTTTTTGAATGTTCACAATTTCCCAAGTAGAATGGATTGGAATCATTTTAGCATGGCAGACAGATGAAATATGTAAAGTACTTTGGATGTCTTGAATTATTCACAGTCCTTCTATTAATTTAACTGCTTGGGAGATTGTCTTCATTGCAACTAATCATATTACCAACTCTTTCCTTGATTGATATTAACATATTTGTGCTTTGGTCCCATTCAGGGTCATCAATAGTTTGATATAATTTATGTTTAGATAGAAATTTCGAGAAAAATCCACCAGTTAGAAACAAGCACACACACAGACACACAAAAAAAATCAACATGCAAAAGGTGAAATTCTATGTTGATGGCCCCATTGTGTATAAGAAAGAAAAGGAGATCGATAAGGCACTGAAGATGGTAACAGCTGTAAGCAGCCCTTGTACTAGGGCTGTAATCCTGATGAATAATGTTGCTGTCATAACAGCAGGGATAATTTAATGCTGACACTTAGCAGCATGATGAATAGCTTGTCAGACATCGGCAGTGACAGAGTCAAGGGAAACTGCCCATGACAAGTTCTGAAATATTAATCTTCTACTAGACTGTGACTGTGTTAAGGGGATAGGGAAGGAAGACTAGGTAAATCAGTTTTTTTCTGTGAGGTAAAATCTATAGCTTCCTTTTAAAAACAGAACAAAGCGAGTGTATTACATGAAATTGCATTGGATGAATGCACACCAAAAGTTCTCAATTCCTACTGCCTTAGCTGTGCATTTTATTTCGTGAGTGCATGATGCTGAGGGAAAGTTTACATGCTCTAGAAAAGGATTGTTTATCAGGGACAGACACAAAATTAACAGACAAATAGTGCTTCTTTAGAAAGCACTTACGTGCGTTAGGAATGAGAATGGAAATGAGCCCCAATATTCATCCGAACTTCAGTGGTTCAATACGGTTGAGCATTGCCTTTGAAACATCAGTTTTAGACCCTTAAATTAAAATCCTGCATGCTTTTTCCATTTCATGTTACAAAATTGTGGAATATCACAGAATTATAAATGACTTGATTAAACCTTGAATCATCACTTGGGAAAGACTGAGACACTCTCCAAGAAACATTGAGAAACTGGACAATATCTTGTTCATTTGCGACTGGAAGTTTTCAGCCATCCATTTGGGATCCTTGAATGTCCAATGTATGAAAACTTAACTTTTCACCTTTAATCCTGGAGCACCCAGTGAGAGGAAGCCTTTAGCCACTGATTTGCCATTTTGAAGTGCATAATTGGACTGAAGACAGAAACACGGACACTGGAGCTGGTAATCCTTGCAGCAGGAAAGGAAGCTGAACTTCGGGAGATTGGTAAAGGTCATTCTTATTTTGAGGGCTAGAATTAAGATGGGTTTGCTTCAGGCTAGATCCACACTTTGCTGCATAGTTTTACCTGTTTGAAGTTGGATAGTGAGACTAGTATGGTTGACTTGAGAGCAGGTGGTTTGAACTTCCGCTAAGTCCTGATAGTTTGCTCATTGCCAGTATAAAATAGAACATTAAATATTTCAATGGAACTAGCGATATATGTTTGTCATCATTAGGGAGTCCAGAACAAGGGAGGCATAACCTTAAAATTAGAGCTAGGCCATTCAAAGGTGATGCCCTTCTTCACACAAAGTGGAAATTTTGACGCCTTTCCCTCATTCCATTACCCAAAAAAACAATTGTTGAAGCTTGGAGCTGATTGAAAATTTCAAAACTGAGATTTTTGTTGGGCACTGATATTAACAGTTATGGAACGAAGGCAGGTAGATGGAGTTGAGATACAGATCAGCCACAATCTAATTGAATGGTGGAAGAGGCTCAAGGGGCTGAATGGCCTTCTCCTGTTCTGTATGTTCTTATCCAGAAGTGACTGAATAATGCAGGCCTCTCACAAATTAAACACTTTGTATAACATTGGGTTCCTAGGCTACACAAAAATTGCAATGATTTCATCCTCCAGGTAATTATCCACTTCTGTTATCAGTTCCTTGGTATTAAAGCTTCCTTCTTCTTTGACTATTTCATACATTTCCATTTAGACTAAAACATAGCCACCATTTTTCAGTAAAAATTAGTGGTAGATGCAATGTAAAATGAGAACATTTAGTAATAATCATGTCAAATTGACTCTCCAGTCCGAAATGACTAGAATCTGCATTGAGAATTTTCAATTGATTTTGTTTCTCTCCTGTTTGACATTCAGATTCTTACCCAAATGTTCAGAAATAGGAAAACTGTGTAATTATATACTTTGGAATTATGTCTCCTGTTGACAAAATTATCCTGGTTAATTATAGATCCTGTCCATCAGGATTATGCAGTTAGAAAAAAAATAATAGGCTACGTAAGCTCAGACAATGACATACCTGTGCATGCATTACACTGTTGGTGCTTATGATCAAATAATGCTATTAACCCTACAAATCCAGGCTCAATGGAAACTTTTTGTGTTATCTTTTTCCTCCTCTGTGCTTTTGTACCATTCATCTTCCCCGGCTGTCTGATTGGCTGAAGACGGTCAGTACTTTACCCAAGTTCCATAGCGCAATGCCTTGGAATCTGAGAACAGCCTGGGCTGACTTTTCTCTTCCTGTGGGAAAACTATCTGACTTCACCCTGGTGTTTCTCCACAGTGGCAGGACTGAGATAGGGAACTCACTGCACAAGGAAGTATGGGAACAGACCTACGTCGCACCAAGTTGTGGTGCCCAATTCTTTTTCACCCAACTGGAAACTTTTTTAAAAATTGCTGATATGAATAATGCCATCAATGGTGGAAAATCATGGTTACAGGTTTCCTTGATCTATGCTTGAAATTCTAAGAGAGTACCAAGTCTGCATTGGAGCATACTCTCAAAAACAATTGGTCCTCATGTGCAACCTAGAATTTAAAAATACTTGTACGCATGCTAGGGGTTACAGGGTTAACACAATAAATATCATGATTAACACAGTGGAAAATCAAAGTCAAATAACTATCTGCTTGTCATTGATTGTACACGATCCCAAAGTACTGACTCAGGAGCATAGATAGAGCTTTATATGAACAAGAGTAAAATGTGACAACAAAAGCATTGCAAAATCAATGTATCAAATCTTAGTTGTTAGTGTACTAATGTACTTTAGGGCATTTTAGTTGAAACAATACAGGGGTCAGCATTGATCATGCAAATTGCCTGAAATTGAAACTGGTTGGGGTGCAATGCTCTGATTTGGACAATTTCATATTTAGAATAATCCTATACCGAGGGACAAAAATGCCCCTTTGTGCACACATGTTTGATGTTGTGCCAAAGGTTTTCCTTCCAATGTGAGGTATCACTAAATGGAGCCACAGTAATAAAGATAAGTGGTCTTCATCAGTTATTTAGTTCACTTACAGTCTAAAGTGGAGGGACATCATCCAATTGTTAATCTATAAAAGCCTGTGATTTTGGTGGTTTGCTATTACGGAACACATGCTCTTTGTCACGCTTGGTGGTCTAGAGAGTCTGGAGTGGGGCAGAAGGGTCAATGTTGGAAGGTTGATTAGATATAGATGAAATACCTGGTTGATGTGGAGTATTTGTGTGGGGTAATGGGGCAATACTATCTTTAGAACATGTTGGTGCCGAGCTGCTCTTCTATTTGTATTACTAAATTTCATCTTTTTGGCTTCTGTTTTGTAAATGACTCAATTTACAACTGGCATGAAATAAAATCTCACCCATCTTTTTCAAGTACTTCAGATGCAGGACATGTAGTGAGGAGGAAATTTGCCAAACAGAAGAAGATGGAAAATATAAAAGGGCAAAAGAAATGAAGAGTGTAGGAATGGTCACATATGAATGTGTGTGTGTGTGTGGGTGCACACGTGCGTACATGCGCACATATTGGCCTGTGCGCATCAGAGCCCCAGTTTAATAGATTGAATAAAAAGGTGATGGAGAGGACTTTATGAGTGTAATCCAATATCAAGTTCAAATGACATTCATAAAGCTCTCAGCTTGGCTTTTATAGTTATGGCATCTTCTCAATCTCCTTAATATGATCATATCCTCATCTAACTCCTTTCATGCATATATTACTGTAAGTGTAGTCTTTCTATATTTCTTATTTATAAGTGTCAATGCATCTTAGTTTATGTATCTCATTATCTTTGATTAATATGTATAATATTGATAGACAGCGAACGTAATTTATTTTCCCATCTGGGAGACTTGCCTCCACAATATATAGTCATTGTGCAGCGGACTTGTATTGCAAGCAGTTTTAAGACTGGAAACTTCAAAGGGAATTTCAATTCAGGATTCAAAGTGTACTTCACAGTGTTTAACAACTAAATTCACCTGACTCCACATTCAGGCAAGCATGAACTTTTGTATTAACCTTTTTTTGGTGACTGCCTCCAGCTACCTCTTTAAAGACCACTCCACTGGGTATGGCTGGTTTGTGCCCAAGAAAACTGACTGCGCACTCACTAACAAAGGGGCCTGAAACAGACCCATTGTCTAGTGCAGTACCAGTACGGAGTACCCTAACCAATGTGGCTTGTGGCACATTTTACACGTGGACCAAGCCCATTTTTCGCCCGATTAACTGTTTGAGTTGGGTGCCCTGGACTAGTACAGGGCACCCTAACCAAAGTTCCTAGTGTCCTGGACAATATTTATCCCTCAATTAACATCAATTGTAAAAGAACAGATGATCTGGTCATTATCACATTGCTGTTTGTGGGAGCTTGCTGTGCATAAATTGGCTGCCTCAATTCCAATATGAAAACTGTGACTAAACTTCAAAAGTATTTCATTGGCTTTAAAGTGCTTTGGGACATCCTGAGGTTATGAAAGGTGCTATATAAATGCCAGTCTTTCTTTTTGTATATACATGATATATACATGCATGTGTACATCCAGATATACAACTTCCAAGTTGACAAACAGTTATATTCATGTTTAATTGTTTCAATGAATCTATATGCTAGAAACAAATTACAATAGGAGAGAGAAGGTGACTGGCATGCAGAACTGGTAGGAGGTTTGGTAGTCAACATAGGGGATTCAACTGTTGGAACTGTAGAAGAAAGAAGATTCAGCTTGGTGTCTTCTGCCAAATTATATTGGCATTTTTCAGTACTGGCATGAGATGGTTTTCCTGAATGTAATTTGGGGCTCATTAATCAAGCCAAATATATTGTGTTTTGAGAGTTAGATTATGCATCCAACCTAACCTCCCTAATGCAGCATAATATTGGCATTACAACGTGACCTTGTGCAGCATTTCAACACAAACAGAACTGTTCACTAATTAATCATTTTGGCAAAATACTGTCGCACCAGGAGGATTGGCCAGCCCTTGACCTGTGAAATCTGAAGGGGACACAGAAATCATCTTTCTGATGACTGGCAGTGGTTGTCAGTTTAATTGTTTCTGGCACAACCTCAATTCAGTGTTCAGTAGACACATGTCCTCAATGCAGAAACTGCCTTTTAATTTGACACCACTGACGCTACCTTGGCTTTTTAGTTCAAGAAGTGTTGTGCAGAGTTTGAGGATTGGGAAATGTATATGAGTACAGTCGAAGCCATGGAACCCTCTTATGGAGGGAAAGGATTTACAAGTTTATTATTTAGGCAACATCGTGGAACCAATACAATATATGCAGAGAGGTGATCCTGGCCAACATTTATCTCGTAACCAATAAAAAACAGATTCACTGGTCATTTAACTCATTATGCTTTATGGAACCTTGCTTTGTGCAAATTGGCTACTGTGTTTGCCTACATAACAATGAATACACTTCAGAAGTAATAAATTGGCTACAAAGTACTTTCAGACACCCCGAGGGCGTGAAAAGTGCTCTATAAAGGCAAGTTTTTTTTCTTGCTTTCATGTGCTAAATAGAAATGATTGATTCTATCCCTGGTGTGAAGGGCGAATTGGCCTGTTTTTTCTGGTATCATAATCCCTCACCTTGACAAACACAAACAAGCGAAAGCACAGCATACCCATAATTTACTCGTCATGAACACCAAATAAAATTACATTTTGTTAGTTTTTTCTAAGAAAACCTGGTTGATGCCACAGAGGTTGTTCAATTCATGGTGGCCTAATTGTGGTAGCTTTCTGTTTTTCATAAGGAACTATTCTGATGAATAGTATCTATTTATCCTCATAGCTCTTGTGCTCCCTGAAGAAGTCCCGGACAGGATTTTATTTTAACCTTGCAAATACTTGCGTGCTCTGCCTTTCATAACCCGAAAAATACAGAATACTCAACCTTGTATACACATATGCATACATATCGGTAGAGTAAGACTCTTAAAAAGGGGGTCTCGCTTCTCTCTAAGGTCCAGACCCCGTACTGAGTATCAATCGCATGAAACAGACTTTGGATACAATTTCCACTTTATGTGGAGCACCTTTATTAACTCACCAAGCGATAGTATATATTTACAACAACAGTTGCTTAGTAGACCCGCATACAGGAGCTCATTCCCGGCTGGTCAGGTCCGCTGAACAACTTCTCCCGCACGACCTCCTGTGACTGACCAAGTCACACTTCTCAGCTGCAGCAACAACATCCTTGTGAGCTGTGGCTTGAGACCCCTTTCTGACCCCGGTCCCTCAACATATAAGGTAATGTTTTGAATTGGGTCATCCGATTGGGTTGCAGTGCCTTATCGATCCCATCCTGGCTATGCAAGACCACCTGCATGTGGTCATATCCTGCTCTCAGCAAGGGGGATCTTTGGTGCATACCGTCCATGGATGTGATATCTGCATCTCGATAAGACAAGAAGGAAACCATTCACACATATTTCAAAAGGCCATTATCCATGAGAGTGGTTGTAGACAGGCTGACTGATGTTTTAACAGCCCAGGCTACCACAGCAGTGGCATATCCTGACGTGTGTGTGTGTGTGTGTGTGTGTGTGTGTGTGTGTGTGTGTGTGTGTGTGTGTGTGTGTATATATATATATATATATATATATGTGGGGGTCCTTGTTCAATTATGCTGTCTTTTATTTTTAAAATGTCCAATATGAACCCTAGCGATGATGTCTCTGTCCCGTGTCCTCCGCCTCCATATTCTTACCACCCAGTGAGCTCCACACGCTGGTCCAGACCACAACTGATTACATTTTACTTATTAACAGAAATGCAGGAGATATTAACAAATGCCTCACAGCATAACAAAAATACAAGAGGTATCCAAATGCATGACAGTAGCAATAAAACACTTGAAAGTTCAAACAAACAGACCTGTATAAATCCATTTCATTAATTTCCAATACACACAATATAGCCATTGTCAGTATTACTTTATGCTGTGGCTGTTAGGTAGGATAACCAGTTTCTGGTGTCAGATGTCCAGGGCATTAAACTACGCTGAGAATTAACCAGCAGTGAGCACTCACAATATCTGTAATATTAATGATGAGGTCAGATTAAACAAAGAAAAAACTTGCATTTATATAGCGCCTTTCACGACCTCAGGAAGTCCCAAAGCGCCTTGCAGCCAATGAGATGCTTTTGAAGTGTCATCACTGCACTAATGTAGGGAAACGAGGAAGATAATGAGCATATAAAAAAAAATCATCATCAGGGTGACAGAGGTGTGCCTTAGCTGGGTGGCAATCATCTTGGTAATTGCCTCGACCTGAGAGAGGAAGACATTTCCTCCAATTGCCATTCTCGTTGTTACTTCCTCTCCTGAGTCCTCTGAAGTTTCCTGTGTGTCAGCAGTCCCTTAGTGCCTCACCCAAGTGGCCATTTATGAACCTTTCAATCGCACATGTTGGCAGGATACCTGATTGTGGGATAGATCCTGGTCTAACCTCAACTGGCGACTCTCTCCATAGTCCCACTACAACAGGGTTGTCCAAGCTTTTCACGTGGAGGGGAGGGGGTGAGGGGCACATTACAATTTTTGTCTCACATAGGGGGCTGGTGAGACAATTTCAGAAAGATAAAAGCATTAAAAATTTATCTTACTATCAATCAAAGCAACAACAAATGTGCATTTTGTGAAGAAGCTTTAAATGAGAAAATTCATTTATTGACTTACTTTCTCATCACTATATTGAACATTGATTTAGTGAGATACCTGGCATTTTTTTTGCTTGCACAAGTAGCCAATGTTTGCCCGTACACTTGTTGTAGCAATGCAGAGTATTCCCGATAGATGTTCATCTGTCAGGAGTGATCTTGATCACTCTCTCTCCTCTCTTCCTCTCTGTCTCTCTCTCTCTCTGACTCTCTCTCTCCCTGACTCTCTCACTCCCTGAGTTCCGCCCTCTCTGTGTTGTTCCTCCCTCTCTGTGTCGTCCTCGCTCTCTGTGTGACCCCCCATTCTCTGTCCCCCCTCTTTCTCTCTCTGTCCCCGTCTCTCTCTGTCCCCACCTGTCTCTCTGTCTCCTCTCTCTACTTCCTCTCTCTCTATCTCTCTCTGCCCTCTCTTTCTGTCTCCCCCTTCTCTCTGCCCCCTCTCTTTCTCCCTGCTCCCCCTATCTCTCTATTTGTCCCCTCTCTCTCTCTGCCCCACTCTCTCTCTGCCCTCTCTCTGTTCCTTCCTCTCACTCTATGTCCCCCTTCCCTCTCTGTCCCTTGTGTCTCTGTCTCCGCCTTTCTCTTTCTGACCCCTCTCTGCTCCCTCTCTCTCTTTGCCCCCTCTCTCTATCTGTTCCCCCCTCTCTCTCTGTACCCGTCCTCTCCCTCTCTCTGTCCCCTGTCTCTCTCTCTGCCCTCTCTTCCCTCCCTCCTTCTGTTCCCTCTCTCTCTCTCTGTCCCCCTCTCTCTGTCGCCCCTGCACCTTATCTCTCTCTCTCTGCCCCCTCTCACTCTGTCCCCCCCCCTCTCTTTCTGCCTCCCCCCACCCATCTCTTTCTCTCCCTGCCCCCTCTCTCTCCCTCTGTCTGACAGTTGCAGGGAATGGGAGTGCTCAGCACAGCAGCTTTGTGGTCATCAGTTTTTTTAAAAATGCACCGAGTTTCACAGCTGACAGTGGTTTCTGAACTTTGGACAGATTCAGGGGGTTTTTGGCAGGCTTTTAAAAAAAGTTGGAACCTGCCAGAAATTTCCGAATCTGTCTGAAGTTGGGAAACCACTGTTCCCGATGTCAGCACCTGTCAGCTGTGAAAATGACAGTGATTTCTGTTTAAAAAGCCGGACTGAAAGAAAATGACAATGGAAAATTTCTCATCTCTGAAGTACATCTGCAGGCTGAATCCTTGGCCTGTGGGCCAAATGTTGGACAACTCTGCACCACAACAATATCAACAACTTGCATTTATATAGCACCTTTAAAGTAATAAAGCATCCTGAGACACTTCATAACATTATGAAGCACAACTGGACACCAAGCTACATTAGGGCAGGTGGCCAAAAGGCAATAAGGAGCATCTTAAAGGAGGAAAAGCGAGGTAGAGAGGCAGAGAGGTTTAGGGAGGGAATTCCAGAGCTTAGGACGCAGGCAGCTGAAGGCATGACTGTCAATAGTGGAGCAATTAAAATCAGGGATACTTAAGAGGCCAGAATTAGATGGGTGCAGAGATCTCAAATGGTTTTGGGGCTGGAGTAGATCACAGAGATACAAAAGAGCGAGGCCATAAAGAGATTTGAAAACAACGATGAGAATTTTAAGATCAAGACGTTGCTTGACCAGGAGGTAATGTAGGTCAGCAAGCACAGGGTGATGGGTGAATGGGACTTGGTGTGAAGAAGGACATGGGCAGCAGAGTTTAGGATGTTTAAAGAGTACTGAATGGAAATACTGGATGGGAACACTATTTGATTTCCATCCCTTTCTGTCCAACTGAGATCAATTGTGGCACTCCTACTGCTGATCAGCTGGGAGCACCATATCAGCATAGTCCACTGATGAAACCTGATACCTTCATAGACTGTATGTTGCAGGATCACATTCACGAGGCCAAAGGGGGAGAGCTGTTACAGAATGTGCATGACAGGAGAACATTCCTCCTAATGTAAGCAACCATCCAGTCCAGTGGTGTTAAAAAGTAGTGAAGTGAGAGCTGGGGGAGTTTGAAGGTCAGTTCACATTAGGATGTGACCTTGCAAAGTTGAGAGTTAAAGGCTCTGCTGCTGTTAGACTCACTCAGATATTCCACTGTCTTAAATGAGGCTCTTGGCAGTAGTTACCGGATTATGCATTTTAAGGTGGATGAGCTATAACTCAAGCATACCTCTACCTCTACCACCTAGAAGGACAATGGCAGCAGACACATGGGAACACCACCACCTGCAAATCACACACCATCCTGATATGGAACTATATCTCCGTTCCTTCACTGTCACTGGGTCAAAATCCTGGAACTCCCTCCCTAACAGCACTGTGGGTGTACCTACACCACACAGACTGCAACGATTCAAGAAGGCAGCTCACCACCACCTTCTTAACAGCAGTTGGGGATAGCCAATAAATGTTGGCCTTGCCCACATCCCATGAACAAAGAAGAAAAGTATATGATGCTGAACCTGAATTGGAGGATGCTGTTTTTAAAAGAGACCAACTTTATAAATGCCCAAGTTGGAAGTTCATTGAGGCACTAAACTTTAAATTGACTCTTGGCACGACTTATCATACATCACTCATGTGGTTGTTTGAATAAACATTTGCATTTTCTCTTGTGAAGCTCTATCATGCCTCAAAGAGAATTGACCTGTATATTTCTTTCCCTCTATTTGCCTGTCAGTAAATAATAAGCCAGGTCTTGTTAAGTGAGGCTGCTGCTACTCTCAAAGCTGAGGGGCACAATTGTGTATTAATACATTACATTTATTGATAGCAAGGCTCAATATTTAACTAGACAGATAATGCAAACATACAATCACTTTAATGCAGCATCTGCTAAATATAATAAGGTTCCATAATGCATTTTTAACTTTCCTTAATTGCCTCAGTCATTTCATTATTATAAATATTAGGCATTTGAAACAAGGAACAGTAATTCTTTTCACTCGGCGAGAGTCTTCCAGCATGGGTGCAGGCATGCTAATCTAATTATAAAAGTGGTGAAGCATAACGGCTGCATTTTCTCATACTTAGCATTCACAAGTCAAGTCCCAACAGATGTGCTGTGAAATTAATTTCCTCTGGTGTAACCAGAAACTCTCTGTTATGCAATTTCCATTTCACAGATGATAACCTATTATCACTTTATTCAAGGAAAATGTGTTAATAGCCACAAGGAAGATTGAATTATTCATAAATGCTCATTTCTATTCCGCACCTTACCCCGCTCTTTTCATGCATTGGGAGAGGGCTAATGTAAACATGACCAGATCCTTGTAAATTAGCTTGTAGAGGAGGCAGTTAGCATACTGCCTGGGGACTCATCCTGGATGGGGCTAATGGCTGATAGCTGCAAAATATACATATACATACACGTATGCACAGAAGCACATGCACATATGCAGACACATGCCCACAGATACACCGCCCCCCCACATCTACATTCACACACACACACACACACATATACATACCTTGCAGCCACCCACACACACCCCACACCCACACACATACATATATACCCCTGCACACACATGGACGCACACACCCACTACACACCCACTCACACACACACACACGCACATAGCAGGTTGCTACGACCCAGCAATGTCATCTTATGAAAGCTCGATCAAGAAGTACAGCTGTTTATACAAGCTTTATGTGGACGAATAACATGAACTACATGAGCAGCTGATGACAGGTATATGATGTGTGGGAACTTGGGACCAATTTTGACCCTCTTCAGATTTAAAATTTGTATTCCATGACTGACATAAGGAGCATTACCACTAAAAACTGAATGCCAAGAACTGTTAATTTATTACATATTGTACATGCTAAGCTAAAATAAGTCCAGGATTATTTTCATGGGAGATGTTTTTTTTTAAGTGTTGTTATAAATAGAAGATAATCAAAGTGGATGGATACAATCCTTTTCTCTGTACATGTGTAAATCTTGATGAATATGTGCAAACATATACAGTGGAGAAGTGTGAGGATTGTCATTGACACTGCATACAGACAGTTGTAAACATTGCTTGAGTTACAAGCTCTGAAAAGCTAATGAGTGACTGAAATGGAAAAATCTAATCTCGGAGATTGACACCAAAAGCCATGGACAAATGGTCTAATGGTTCAAGGCATTGTAGGCCCCATGTTTAATTCTATTCACATCCAGCTGATGAGTCATAAACAGCACAAACCTCTTTCTGTATTGCTATCTAAATAATAACTTTGGGTATTTAAAAGGAAAATTATGGAGGTCAAATAATATCAAACTTTAGAACATAGCCATTTAAGCCTGGACACTAAAATAAAAGCAAAATACTGCAGATGCTGGAAATCTGAAATAAAAATGAGAAATGCTGGAACCACTCAGCAGCTCTGGCAGCATCTGTGGAAAGAGAAGCAGAGTTCACGTTTCGGGTCAGTGACCCTTCTTCGGAACTAGCAAATATTAGAAATGTCAAAGGTTATAAGCAAGTGAGCCGGGGGTGGGAAAAGAGATAACAAAGGAGAAGGTGTAGATTGGACAAGGCCACATAGCTGACCAAGATGTCATGGAGCAAAGGCAAACAATATGTTAATAGTGCGTTGAAAGACAAAGCATTAGTACAGATAGGGTGTTAACGAACTGAAGATTGAACAGCAGAAAGTACAAACATGAAAAAAAAAGTGGGTAAGCAAACTGAACAAACTACAATGAAATGAAATAAACAAAAGAAAATAAATTGTAAAAAATGTAAAAAAGAAAAAATAACTAAAAATAAAAGTAAAATGGGGGGCCCGTCATGCTCTGAAATTATTGAACTCAGTGTTCAGTCCGGCAAGCTGTAGTGTGCCTAATCGGAAAATGAGATGCTGTTCCTCGAGCTTGCGTTGATGTTCACTGGAACACTGCAGCAAGCCCAGGATAGAGATGTGAGCATGAGAGCAGGGGGGAGTGTTGAAATGGCAAGCAACCGGAAGCTCAGGGTCCTGCTTGCGGACTGAGCGGAGGTGTTCCGCAAAGCGGTCACCCAGTCTGCGTTTGGTCTCCCCAATGTAGAGGAGACCACATTGTGAGCAGCGAATACAGTATACTACATTGAAAGAAGTACAAGTAAATCGCTGCTTCACCTGAAAGGAGTGTTTGGGGCCTGGGATAGTGAGGAGAGAGGAGGTAAATGGGCAGGTATTACACCTCCTGCGATTGCAGGGGAAGGTGCCATGGGACGGGGATGAGGTGGTGGGGGTAATGGAGGAGTGGACCAGGGTGTCGTGGAGGGAACGATCCCTTCTGAATGCTGACAGGGGAAGGGAGGGGAAGATGCCTTTGGCAGTGGCATCACGCTGGAGGTGGCGGAAATGGCGGAGGATGATCCTTTGGATATGGAGGCTGATGGGGTGGAAAGTGAGGACAAGGGGAACCCTGTCACGGTTCTGGGAGGGAGGGGAAGGGGTGAGGGTAGAGGTGCGGGAAATGGGCCGGACACGGTTGAGGGCCCGGTCAACACCAGTGGGGGAGAATCCTCGGTTGAGGAAAAAGGTCATATCAGAAGCACCGTCATGGAAGTGGCATCATCAGAGCAAATGCGTCGGAGACAGAGAAACTGGGTGAATGGAATGGAGTCCTTACAGGAGGCAGGGTGTGAAGAAGTGTAGTCCAGGTAGCTGTGGGAGTCAGTGAGCTTATAATGGATATTAGTAGACAACCTATCCCCAGAGATGGAGACAGAGAAGTCGAGGAAGGGAAGGGAAGTGTCAGAGATGGACCTTGTAAAGGTGAGAGAAGGGTGGAAGCCTGAACACTACCTTCAACCCCCAACTAAAATATTGACTCCATTCTTGTCCTACCATTTTTTGTGAAGGTTTAATTTGGTTGGCTTCAGTTGACTGTAGAATGATGTGATGTAATCGCCTGACTAATCTAGGGTCACAACACAAGTTACCAGCTCTGGTTGGACATATTCCTGGAGGTTTCATCACATGACCTCACATTTTGAACTGCTCTGCCCAGCAAAACAGCTTTTTCCATCTCCAATATTCCTTATAACTAATAAATGAAAATATTCAAAGAAATTGGAAAAGAAGTCTTTTTTTTGTAATGTCCTTCTATGATATTCTCTCGGGTTTCCTTGCAGCAGTGTCCAGGAGATTGTCTTCAGTTCTTAGAGACACTCCTGGCAAGTTGGCAATCCTTCCAAAACCACAACCTCCACTGCCTAGAAGGACAAGGGCAGCAGGCGCATGGGAACATCACCACCTGCAAGTTCCCCTCCAAGTCACACGTCATCCTGACTTGGAACTATATCACCATTCCTTTATTGTCATTGGGTCAAAATCCTGGAACTCCTTCCTTAACAGCACTGTGGGTGTACCTTCACCACAAGGCCTGTAGCAGCTCAAGAATGGTGGCTCACCACCACCTTCTCAAGGGCAATTAGAGAAGGGCAACAAATGCTGGCCTTGCCAGTGATGCCAACATCCCTTGAATGAATAAAAAAAACCTAGCACAACTAGGTTGTTTTTTGTAATGAAACACCCACCAAATTCATTGCCCCTGTGTGTGTTGTGTGGCGACTTTGCAAATGCTCTCACTTCGACTATAATTCCAGCCGTAAAATGTAACATGCAAGGCTCCCTCATGCAGTATTCCTCATTTCTGCTAAACACACCTCCTTCCAGCACAATATGTAGCTATATCCCAGAATCAGCCCTCACAGCTGGCACCTCCTACACCAAATTGGAACACTGGTTTTGCATAGGCTTGATAATAGGTCACCTGACTGCGCTTTCAGATGAGATGTAGCTAGGGTAAGTCATTCGTTATCGCTCAGAAACTGACATCTTCACCATGTTCCAGATCCATTGACACCAAATTGAGGTGTTCAAGTATGTTAAGTATAGAAATGTAAGGGATATGTTGTGGGACTTTGTGCAGTGTGAAATCATGTGCTGTGTGCAGTACTGAGACCTGAAATTAAAGGACAGAGGAGTAATAGATAAGCAGCAGAAACATTCATTCTGATTGCGTTTGACTTGCTTGATCTGTTTCTGATTGTACCCAACAGGATACAGCTATGATGAATTGGCCTGCTATAGCACATAGCTTCAGATACAAAGTCAATATTCTTCCAATGACAAAGGTGTCATGGTATTGGGGCAGATGATCTAACTTAGCATCTCAACTTGGGAAACTGTTTATTTACTGACTGATTGGTGCTGCATTGCTCAATTGGATATATATTTCACTGCTGTTTGCGAACAGGGATTGATATCCTCTGTGCGCCTGTTAGAAAATCATAAATTGCTTTTATAAATGATTTGATTTTGTTGCATTCATTGTATAAAGGAAATCTTTACCCTATTGTTCTCTGTATGCATTGCTTAATGCAGCCTGCAAGGAACTTGTACTTCTGTGCCTTTTTCCGTTAACATTATCTCTGCAACTGAGAATTGTGACATATTTTATTGTCTTATTTGATGTAGAAAGCATGAAAGGTTTGATAGTATAGACGTAGAGAAGATGCTTCCACTTGTGGGGGAAGATCAAAACTAGGGGTCCATAAATATAGGATAGTCACTAACATATCCAATAGGGAATTCAGGAGAAACTTCTTTACCCAGAGAGTGGTTAGAATGTGCAACTTGCGACCACAAGGCGAAAGCATAAGATACATTTAAAGGGAAGTGAGATATAAACATGAAAGAGAAAGGAAGAGAAGGATATGTTAATAGGGTGAGATGAAGAGGGGTGGGAGGAGGCTTGTGTAGTGCATGAACATCAGCATAGACCAGTTGGATCAACTGGCCTGTTTCTGTGCTGTGCTTTCTATGTAATTCTATGTAAATTTCAAAATAGAAAATGTAGAGTTGACTCTGACAAAAATCTGAGTACATTTGCTGTTAAAATAAAAACTTTATAAGTGTAATCATGACTTGCATTGATGTTCAACCATGAGAAGCAAGCTATAGGTTCTCATTGACTAAACAAGAGGACTGGCATTTGGTTGTTCACTGTTGTCCAATCATTGCCGAGTGTTTATTACTAGTTTTTCTCCCTCCATCGCCTTCTCTTGAAGGTATCAACTCTAGTTAGGGTTTGTTTCCGCAGATGCCCTTACCTCACCCAAGTGAACATCTGTCATGTGTGAGAGTTGGCCATGGTCTCTCTCATCTCTGAGCCAGAAGGTTTTTGTTCCAAGCCCCACTCCAGAGCTCTGAGCACTAAATCTAGGCTGACACTCCAGTGGAGTACCGAGGGTGTGCTGCAATGTCAAAGGTGCCTTCTTTTAGATGAGATGTCAAACCGAGACCTCGTCTGCTCTTGATGGTGGTCATAAAACATTCCCTAACACAATTTCAAAGAAGAGCAGGGAAGTTATACCCAGTTTCCTGACCAATATTTATTACTCAATCAACATAAAGAAGATTATCTGGTCATTATTACATTGCTGTTGGTGGGATCTTGCTGTGCACAAATTGGTTGCCATGTTTCCTACATTATAAAGTACACTGCAGATGTCTGTCATTGGCTGTAAAGCACCTTGGGATGTCCTGATATTGTGAAAGGGGCTATAGAAATACTTTTGTTCTTCACATTTATACTTTCCAGTAGAGGTCATTGAACAGCAATCAGAAGTGGGAGCACTGCTGATTGCTTCCTCTTTAGCTCAGAGGCACTGAGGTATTTCTTGGAGTTGCCAGATTCAGCAGTGCTTCTGTTCTTCTCCAAGTATGGCCCCTTGCGTATCTTCTTTGCCCCACCAATGGTGGCAGTGCCTTCAGCTGCCTAGGCTTAAGCTCTGGAATTCCCTCCCTAAACGTCTGTGCATTTATATCTCTGCTTCCTCTTTTAAGTTGCTCCTCAAAAGCTACTTCTTTGACCAAGCTTTTGGTTACTTGTCCTAGCATCTTCTTATGTGGCTTGGTGTCAAATTTTGCCTGATAACGCTCCTGTGAAGCACCTTGGTGCAATATAAATGCAAGTTGTTGTAAAATGAGTATTTAGCTATGGGGGAAAAGTGGCATTTTTGCTGCAGTAGGATATGTTTAGTAGTTGTGGACTGGACAGAATCTATGTTGGAGGTTAGACTTGGTGGTTAGTTCTGCTCAACGAGGCATCCTGATCAGTCGGGAGCACATTACTGGTCTGGCACTGCAGCTGTAAATTCGGTTAACTATTAATGAGAAATAGTTACACGGAGA
This sequence comes from Heterodontus francisci, assembly GCF_036365525.1. Lineage (NCBI taxonomy): Eukaryota > Metazoa > Chordata > Chondrichthyes > Heterodontiformes > Heterodontidae > Heterodontus > Heterodontus francisci. The sequence continues at coordinate 189,386,350 of NC_090375.1, read as the reverse complement.
AGCTGTTAATACACTGCTCTGTGGACCAGAACTATTGTAGAAAAACACTCATATACTCAAATGCCCAGCAATCAGTCAGGACGCACAATGTTGTCCATTTTAATAACATGAGGAGACAGTAATGCATTTATTATGTGAACGAAAGGAAGAGCTTTCATTTATATAGCACTTTCATGACCTCAGGATGTCCCAAAGCACGGATGCATAGAAGCCATGATGCATAGTTACTGTAGTAATGTAGGAAGCACAACACAGCAAGCTCCCACCAACAACAATGTGATAGTGACCAGATAATCTGTTTTTCTTTGTCATAGTTGAGGGATAAATATTGACCAGAACACCATAACATTAATGACGCTTCTAGCGTCTGTGTGTTCTGGGTTGTCAACATAAATGTCACATGAAAAATCCAAATGTGCCATTTGTGTCTGCAGGATGGATCTGTATTAATCATCACTTTATTAAGATCTTGCTATCTGCAGCCTTTGATATGGTTGACCACACCATCCTCCTCCAATAACTCTCCACTGTCATCCAGCTGGGTGGGATTGCTCTCACCTGGTTCCATTCTTATCTATCTAATCAGAGCCAGAGAATCACTTTCAATGGCTTCTCTTCCTGCTCCCGCACCGTTATCTCTGGTATCCTCCAAGGATCTGTCCTTGGCCCTCTCCTACTTTTCATCTACATGCTGACCTTCGGCAACATCATCCAAAAGCGCAGCATTAGTTTTCACATGTATGCTGATGACACCCAGTTCTACCTCACCACCACATCACTCGACTCCTTCACTATGCTAAATTATCAGACTGCTTATTCGACATCCAGAAATTTCCTCGAATTAAATATAGGAAAGACTGAAGCCATTGTTTTGGGTTCCCGCTCCAAACTCTGTTCCATAGCTACCGACTCCATTCCTCTCCCTGGTAACAGTTTAAGACTAAACCAGTCAGGTCGCAACCTCGGTGTCATATTTGACTCCAAGATGAACTTCTGACCACATATTCACAGATCACTAAGACCGCTTATTTCCACCTCCGTAACATGGTCCGACTTTGGCCCTGTCTCAACTCATCTACTGCTGAAACCCTCATTCATGCCTTCATTACCTCTAGACTTGATTATTCCAATGCACTCCTGGCTCATCTCCCATATTCTACCCTCCGTAAACTTGAGGTCATCCAAAACTCTGCTGCCCGTGTCTTAACTCGAATCAAGTCCCGCTCCCCTATCAGTCCTGTGCTCACTGACCTACATTGCTATCCAGTCAAGTAAGGTCTTGATTTTAAAAATTCCAACCTTGTTTTTCCTAGGCCCTAAGCTCTGAAATTCTCTCCATACACCTTGCATCTCTTTATCTTGTTTTCCTCTTTTAAGACACTCCTTAAAACCTACCTCTTTGACCAAGCTTTTGGTCATCTGCCTTAATACATTTCCTTATGCAGCTCGGTACCATATTTCATTTTAAAATGCCCTTGTGAAGCACCTTGGGATGTTTTATTATGTTAAAGGCACTATAGAAAAATAAGTTGTTGTTGTGTTTAGTTTATATGTTTGTGAATTGGGCACAATTTTATTTGGTAAGGAAATCTGAGGATCTTGCTAAACGTTTTATGAAAGAAATATAACAGGACTCCCTATAGAATAAACTAAAGAAAGAACTTGAATTTTTGCATATCCATTATCTGTTACCAAGGTGTTTGTTGTCTCTACCTGTTACCCCTTTTGTGTAACTACTGCTGCATATTCTGTCTGCCCCCATCGAGCCAGTTACTATCTAACCACTGCTCAGTTTAACTCTTTCTATTGACTGTAAACACATTGGTGGTGAAATTGGTGCATATTAGCAGTGGTTTGACAACTAGTTGTGCATGGTGAAATGAGAACAGAAAGTGTCAGAAATGCTCAGCAGGTCTGGCAGCATCTATGCAGAGAGAAACAGAGTTAACGTTTCAGGTCTGTGACCTTTCATCAGAACTGGCAAAAGTTAGAAATGTAAAGTGAATGTGCCTGATTTCCTTTTCGATTGAAGTTAATGCCCAACTCATGGCCTGAGGCAGGCCCATGGCTTCACTTTCCCTTAGTCTTTAATGATCTCATATGCAATCTGTGCCTGGGGTGACCTCTTCCAAGGGAGTAAAGAGACTTGTCATTTCTTAATCTTCAGTTCAGGATCCATTGTATTAGGCAGCCATCTTGTGCAAACAGAGAAGTAATCTAGTTGTATTATTGTAAGTTAAGGAGCACAAGTGAAGTCACAGACTGAAGCTGGAGCAGATCCTGGATGTCACTAAGTAATCGTGCAGCTGACGCCATGTTGTAATTCTTTCATGTGGAGGTATAAGATTGTTGCGTCTTTCAATTGTGCATTCCGGCTGTGATATGTGCCCTATGGAGGCTTGTGTGAGGAAAGTGCAACAGGTTGGCTAGCAACTTTTTATGGCATGTATGTGTAAATTAGATACTTGGTAAATGAAAGACTTGCCAGCTTCTTCAAGACATGCCATCTTCACCATCTCTTCCTGAGTCTTTGACTAGTACAGACAATGCTGAGTTTGGCCATCAGCTCCTGTCAAACATGCCACCTTCATGGGAGAAGGTGACAGGAAGAGTGAGGGTGCAGTATGAGCAAGCAGTTTCACCAGAGTGGAGTTGGGAGATGCCAGATTACATACATTTGACCCAGAGAAGGATAGAATCATTTGAAGGAAATATCAAGGCTGGAGAGAGTAGACCAGAGTAGGTACAAGCACAAATAAAATCAAGGGGCAGAAATTCAGCATTGTGAAATTCAATGGGTGCAACTATAGCCAGTTTATTATGGCCAAGAACAACTACCCAATCCAACTAGGCATTCGGGTCATTGCCAAATTGGCCAGGGCCTTTACTTTTCATTGAAATAAACCTCACACACCCACCTCTGATCCTAAATATGGTTAGATTAGTAGAGCTAACCTTGACCACACGTGGAAGGCTAATTAAAAAGGCCCCAAAACTTTCAGAGATTTTTGGTTTTGCTTAGTAGGAATGGATGAGTGCTCCATAATACAACTGTTGGCCTCCATTCAATCACAACACCACTCCTACCCCTTATTCAATCAACTCCTCCATCAGACTTAACTGTAAGCATCAGCTCAGATGAGATTGGTTCGGTACCCAACTAATAACCCGCATTGAGTGTCTGATTGCTGGTCACAGATCATCGGAATTATGATGATGAGGTCTGAGGACTAATTTAGGACAGTCTTTTTTGTTTCTTGATTTTTTTTTTTTGCTGCTAAAATTAGTGGAGAGGAATTTTTACAAGTCCTCCTCACCCCTTATAGTTTGGGTTGGGGGTGGGTCTGATTCTCATTAAGCTTTGCTATCAGTGGCCCAGAGAACAAGGCAAAGAGGAAAATCAATCTGATCAGTTTCCCCATCCCTCCCCCACCATCACAATCAGTTGCCTGTCCTCCATGCAGTCACACTGCTAACACTTTAGAGTTGATGCTGATGGGCGAAGGAGGTATTGTTCAATGTAATAGATGAAGCACACTCTCCATTTCTTCCTCAACAAATTGCCATTCCCCCTTGTTCCTAAGTGGAAATGATTAAATCTATTTTTTTAAAAAAGTTGTACAGCACGATACATCAATAAAAGGAACCTGGTTCATTTTCAGTCAGCTCTAAAGATTATTGAAGGAAAATTCTTGCATTTGTAGTGTTGTCATTTAGTCGACAAATTGGTACACTGGAGTACTGACTCTTAAGAGAGTTGCGTCATCTGGATATGGTTCTGAAATGTGCTTGTAGCCAATTTATGATCATCACTTAATGGATTTCATCATTAAATTAAGTGTGACCTTATTCTGAGAAACAAGCTCAATATAATTTTGATTGTTATTTCCAAGTGGAACAAGCTGCTAGTTGATGTGCAAGAGATTGATCATTGCTACTTGTGGTGTTTTGTATTATGCAAAAGAAGTTGTGAAACCTCTCATACCCTTATTTAAATACAGCACATATCAGTAAATATTACCAGGCAGGAATGTAATTCTGTTGGCAACTCTCTTCAGTTTCACTGCCTGTGTTGAAAAGAAAGAAATCGCCAAAAACTATTACGAGCTATAAAAAATAAAGGATGGAGTCTGGACTGAAAGCTGAGTTTGAAAACCAGACAGAAGTGATCACCTGGTGGGGCAAGCTTTCCCCATCATATTGAGTGTATATCAATGACTGTAAAGTGCCTTAGGAACATCCTGAGGTCATGAAAGGTGCTATCTAAATGCAAGCCTGTCTTTCTTTTGTCCTTTCTTTATAGAACATAGAACATTACAGTGCAGTACAGGCCCTTTGGCCCTCGATGTTGCGCCGACCTGTGAAACCATCTGACCTACACTATTCCATTTTCATCCATATGTCTATCCAATGACCACTTAAATGCCTTTAAAGTTGGCGAGTCTTCTACTGTTGCAGGCAGGGCGTTCCACGCCCCTACTACTCTCTGAGTAAAGAAACTACCTCTGACATCTGTCCCATATCTATCACCCCTCAACTTAAAGCTATGTCCCCTCGTGTTTGCCATCACCATCCGAGGAAAAAGACTCTCACTATCCACCCTATCTAACCCTCTGATTATCTTATATGTCTCTATTAAGTCACCTCTCCTCCTCCTTCTCTCCACGAAAACAACCTCAAGTCCCTCAGCCTTTCCTCGTAAGACCTTCCCTCCATACCAGGCAACATCCTAGTAAATCTCCTCTGCACCCTTTCCAAAGCTTCCACATCCTTCCTATAATGCGGTGACCAGAACTGCACGCAATACTCCAGGTGCGGCCGCACCAGAGTTTTGTACAGCTGCAGCATGACCTCGTGGCTCCGAAACTAGATCCCCCTACTAATAAAGGCTAACACACCATATGCCTTCTTAACAGCCCTATTAACCTGGGTGGCAACTTTCAGGGATTTATGTACCTGGACACCAAGATCTCTCTGCTCATCTACACTACCAAGAATCTTCCCATTAGCCCAGTACTCTGCATTCCTGTTACTCCTTCCAAAGTGAATCACCTCACACATTTCCGCATTAAACTCCATTTGCCATCTCTCAGCCCAGCTCTGCAGCCTATTTATGTCCCTCTGTAACCTACAACATCCTTCGGCACTATCCACAACTCCACTGACCTTCGTGTCATCCGCAAATTTACTAACCCACCCTTCTACACCCTCATCCAGGTCATTTATAAAAATGACAAACAGCAGTGGCCCCAAAACAGATCCTTGCGGTACACCACTAGTAACTAAACTCCAGGATGAACATTTGCCATCAACCACCACCCTCTGTCTTCTTTCAGCTAGCCAATTTCTGATCCAAAGCACTAAATCACCTTCAATCCCATACTTCCGTATTTTCTGCAATAGCCTACCGTGGGGAACTTTATCAAACGCCTTACTGAAATCCATATACACCACATCCACAGCTTTACCCTTAGCCACCTGTTTGGTCACCTTCTCAAAAAACTCAATAAGGTTTGTGAGGCACGACCTACCCTTCACAAAACCGTGCTGACTATCTCTAATGAACTTATTCTTTTCAAGATGATTATAAATCCTATCTCTTATAACCTTTTCCAACATTTTACCCACAACCGAAGTAAGGCTCACAGGTCTATAATTACCAGGGCTGTCTCTACTCCCCTTCTTGTACAAGGGGACAACATTTGCTATCCTCCAATCTTCCGGCACTATTCCTGTCGACAATGACGACATAAAGATCAAGGACAAAGGCTCTGCAATCTCCTCCCTGGCTTCTTTCAAGAGAAACAAAAACTGTCTTTCTTTCTTTCCTCCCCTCTTCCCAAGCACTGGCACGTTTTCTAGGGTAGAATAGGAACTGGGAATGGAACAGAATGATGGAGAAAAATTAAGATTTCTTTCACAATTCTCACTATTGAATTTTGTTTCAAGTATGTCCTGGAATATCATTAAAAATGCAATTCATTTGGATTTGACCAGCGGTGGTGACTGTTGAATCAAACGGATTCAAGGAGTCATCTGAAACTCCCGTTCACAAATTTCAGACATAGCAGCGGTTTTCTACTGGTGGCTGATTGATTTTTCGCTTGCTTTTTATACGTTAAATAGAGTGACAGCACGACTTCATGTAATTATGTGCATAAACAACATAATGCCTTATTGTACAAGATGCTTATAAAGTCATTGTGCAAATTTAAACTTTAATAACTTAATGATTGAAGAAACTGTAAACAGCATTTGAAAGCATTGCTCATACAGTTGTTTAATATTAATGTTGTTTTCTAATGTTGTACTACTGTTCATGCAATCACTCAGCCACAACTGGAGGATATTTTCAATGAGTTGGAAAATTGAATTGAATGATGTATCACAAAAGATGGCAATAATGTTGAAGCCTAGATACGCAAACTGAATTGTGTTAAAACTTTAACACTTACCTTTACCATCTGACCTTCCCAACCCAAACTGAACAAACTTTAAACTACAACCTTTTCCCACCATCCCCTACACCCATGACGTTTATTTGACCCCATTCCCCCTCCCCCTGCACTGATTAGCTTACCTCCTCCCCCCCTCCCCACCAGTGTTGTGCCTCGTTTCCCCGGATGGGGAGCTGAAGGCGCGGGAGTGCCGGCCGCTGGGCCAAAGATTGCAGTGGGACATCAAGATTAATGGTAAGCACATGCCAATCTATTAATTTACTTTCTTCGCATATCCTGATTGTAGTCCCATTGCTGAGTGGCAGGGGGGCTGCCACAGTGCCTCGTCGCTGCCAGAAGGATCGGGCCAGGCCCTGCCGGCGTCAAGGTCCATGGCGGGCCTCATCCAGGACCATCTTCATAGATTCCGACGTTGAGGGCTCCTTAAAATCCAGCCCATTCTTTTCGTTAATGTGTCTTTTATCATCATTTAGTGATTTGAAAGACTTGACTTGTGCCAATAAGTCGGCATAAACTGTGGCTCATGATGTAGCCTTTATTGGAAGAAGCTCCATCTTTGTTGCTTCCTTCATTTTGTCTACAATGTTATTCTTTGGTTGGTCCCGGTAGAGGCAGCATAGTTAAAAGGGATTTGATTCAGCAGCTTTATACTGAGACTTCTGTATTTCTATGGCGGTAAATATGGTGGAAAATATTAACATAGTAAGACCTTAAGAACATAAGGTTGATTGCCATGAGCTAAGGACAGCATAAAAATAAGCCTACTTTAAACTAACTTCCTCACATTTACAGTTGTTAATCTGTGGAATATACTGGCACTTACTGCACTGAATGTGGATTCAGTTGAAGCTTTAATAAAGGAAGTACAGATTTCTTATTTAGAGGGATTAAGACTTGTTGGCAAGATGGTAAGAAGATGAAAATGCTCTTTTTGCTTTCTGAATGAACACTGGAGTAATTAGGTTGTGAGGTTGAGCTGAAGTCTTTTTATTCATTCATGTGATGCATGTAAATATTCTACAGCATACTGTGAAGTGTTCGCAAATTGTACTAGAGGCATTTAGGCCCTGATTTTAACTGGGGACAATGGGCAAGTGGCAGGCTTGCCTCAACCCACCAACATGGGCCAGCAAACTCCCAAGCCTCATTTAGATATACCAGGCCCAACTCCAGCTTGAACCTGGCATCAATGATGTCAGGCCAGCAGGCAGGAGCATTGCAAGAAGGCAGGGCCGGGATTCTCAGAAACAGTGGTCAGGGACCCTCGGGAACAGCGCTCAGGGAGCCTCGGGAACAGTGCTCAGGGAACTCCAAGAACAGTGATCAGGGAGCCTCGGGAACAGTGCTCAGGGAACTCCAAGAACAGTGCTCAGGGAGCCTCGGGAACAGTGCTCAGGGAACCCCAAAAACAGTGCTCAGGGAGCCTCGGGAACAGTGCTCAGGGAACCCCAAAAACAGTGGTCTGTGATCTTTGGGAACAGGGCTCAAGGAACCCTCAGGAACAGTGGTCTGGGACCTTCGGGAACGGTGGTCAGGGATCCATGGGAACAGTGGTCAGGGACCCTCGGAAACAGTGGTCAGGGACCCTCGGAAACAGTGGTCAGGGACCCTCGGGAACAGTGGTCTGAGACCCTCAGGAACAGTGGTCTGGGACCCTCAGGGCATTGGGGGTGATGGAAGTAAGTGATTATTGGCAGGTGACAGAATCTCTGGGCTCTACTACAACAGCAACAACAATGCCCCAAGGCACTTCGCAGCAGCAATACCAAACAATATTTGACATAAGTCGAAATTCAGATAAGCAACCAAAAGCTTGGTCATCAGGTGGGTTTTTTGAAGTCCCTTAAAAGGAGGAGAGAAAAGAAGAGAGGTGGAGAGGTTTAGGGAGGGAATTCCAGAGTTCAGGCTCCAGGCAGCTGAAGGTTCGGCTGTCCAAGGTGGAGAAATTTAAATCAGCCCACAATTTCTTTGTAGGCAGGTGGGAAGAGCACTCCCGGTTCCCTGCCCTGCGACAAAACCTGTTTAAACATACTTATCTTTTCAACCCTCTTTTAGTTCTGCTTTAATTTCACTGGTGGTGACATAAGCTGGTCTGAGATATAAGTTAAGATGAGATGGGAGTGTAAATCAACTGTCTAATCTGAATCAGCCCTAGTTCTCCCCTGTCAGGTTATGTTAAAATTGGGGATATAAATTGCGAATCAGAATCTAACTTCAGTCCTTCAATATTCATGGACAAATTCCAATAACAAACAAAAGGAGAAACTATTAGCTGGATATTCTAGCTAAGAAATATGACTTTCTGGATGTGATTAAAGCCAAGTAAGTACCTTACTAAAACCTCACTAAAACAGATTATCCGGCCATTGTCATATTGCTGTTTGTGGAAGCATGCTGTGCACAAATTGACTGCCGCGTTTCCCTACATTATGACAGTGACTACACTTCAAAAAGTAGTTGATTGGCTGTAATGAATGTCCTGAGGTCAGGAAAGGCGCTATATGAATGTAAGTTCCTCTCTCTTTAGGCGATCATACAGCTCTTCACTTCTTTGGGGTTTCTTCTACTTTTGAGACGAAAGGCCCTTCCTGCTTGACCAACCTAAATGCAAGATTCACCTTTTAACAGCAGTGTTGACCATTTTTCTGCTCCGATTTAAGTAATGCTCTCAATTACTGCTCTGAATATTTACTTGAAACAGCTTTTTGATCTGTTGCTGTCGCCTAAGACGGTAATAACCAAACTCTCACACAGGTAAGAATCTCCTGAAACCTGCTTTGCCTAAAGAAAAGAAATTTGGTCCTTGTGAAATGATTTCCATTCAACTATTACACTCTGTCCAATTTCTGAGCATGGAAAATAATAAAGAATTGCATTTACATAGCACCTTTCATAACCACAGGATGTCCCAAAGTACTTTACAGCCAATGAAGTACATTTGAAGTATAGTCACCCTTGTAATGTAGGAAACACAGCAGCCAATTTTACACACAGTAAGATCCCATAAAGAGCAAGATGATAAGAACCGGACAATCTGTTTTTGTGATGTTGATTGAGGGATAAATATTGTTCAGGACACCTGGGAGAACTCCCCTGCTCTTCTTCAGGATAATGCCATGGGATCTTTTACATCCACCTGAGAAGACAGACAAAGCCTAGGTTTAACTTCACATCCGAACAACAGCACCTCCAACAGTGCAGCACTCCCTCAGTAGTGCACCTTCAGTTATTATGCAATTGCATTAATTAAAGTCCTTAGGGCCTGCAGTAAGTCATGAATATCTTTGCAAGAATGTGCTTAATTGAAGGAATGATGACTGAGAATCACTCAGGGTATTAGATAGTATAACTGAAAATGATCAGAGAAATTCACAAGTTGTGGAGCCAGCTATAATGTTAATACTAAATAATATTCTTATACAAGTGTCAGCTGCAGCTTAGTTAGTAGCAATCTCTGCTCTGAGTTTGAAGGCTGCAGGTTCAAATTCCAAATCAGGGCTTCAACACAAAACTGAGGAAGGTGTCATGGTGCAGGGCATGTTCACAATCACTTCATGTATTAAAACCTTCACTCCAGCAGCTATTGTATAGTGGGTTTGTTATTGGGCTGTCATTACCTTTTGCATGCAAACTCATGCCTACTCCTCGAGTTTCCTTTCTCTTTTATCTTGGCTCATCTCCTCCCATGGTGAATTCACACTTGACAGGTTTTACGTTATTGTGAAACCGAAACTACTTAGCACAAACATACTACCTGGATTGGCCCTCAACTGACTCCAGAATGAGAGTCAGCCCTTTGCTTCTTGCCTTCGCTACAGTTATAGTGTAAATGCAGCCTTAATCCCCTGCGCCCTCAGCATGGCTGAAGGCCGATAATGGAACAAAATACTTGTTGACTCTTTCCAAAGCTTTTCAGAATTTTTGTCACCTTACTGTAGTGATTTCTCTTGAATTGCCTCCATTTCATTTTCAGGCAACTTTCCTCACAACACATGCTGTCTAGACCTGGTCAAAATCAGCAGCTGAAGTTCTGCAAATGAACTGACCCAGGAAAACTGGGTGTAAAGAGTACACTTTTGAAACCATTACTAACCCAGCAATAACCATTGGCTCCAAATTTCACAAATGGTGGAAATTCTAGGTTTTAAATATTTCATTCCTGACAGGTTATGTTTAGGCCCACCTGATCATAAACGGTATAAAAGAATAAATCAAGATCAATACTTCAAACGACTTCACAAAAATCAGGCAAGAGGACCCTGGTTGAAACCAGTGAAAGGCAAACTTAGTACTAATATGAGGCAGTTCTTCATGTAAAGAGTGATCAATGTATCAAATGGACTGTTTGCGAGAGTAGTCGAGCTAAAAACTCTGCAAGCATTTAAGAAAATACTCGGTGCTCCAGTGGGTCCTTTTGAATATATGAACTAAACGAGAATAAATAGCCTTCCTCATCAACAATTATCCTACAATCTCGTAGCACAGTAATTGCAGAGTCTGCAGTTACACTCAGTTCTCTTCTGCCCTCTCTCCCTAATAATGCAATGGGAAGAATGGTGACTTATCTGCGACAGACCATATTCCACTGGCAGTGAAAGTTAAAAGCTACTTCTAGTATTGGTGCTTGGCAAAAGAACGAGAGGGGAAATGAGGAGAACTGTTTTCACACTGAGGGTTGTTAAGATCTGGAACACACTGCCTGAAATGTTGGTGGAATCAGCTTACATAAGAACTTTCAAAAGGCAATGGAACATGTACTTGAAGAGAGCTCATTTATTTGCAGGGTTATTGGGAAAAAGCTGGGGTGTGGGATTAAGTTCAACAGCTCTTCCAAAGAGCCTGCACAGGCACGACAGGCCGAATAGCCTCCTTCTGTACTGTAAGATTCTATTTTGTTCCGACAACGGGTGTCCTGGAGGCTGGTTGGAAGATGAGGGGAGACCTCGCCTCGGCACCGTCGGACCCCATTGCAATTAACTGCCCATCATCGGGGATGCTGGCCCTTTAAGGGATGAGCCCCCGTCTCCAAGAGGTGCCGGACAATTGGAAGGCAGGCAGCTCTGCAGTGCCGATAGTGTCACTGGGAGCAGTGGCCACTGCTGGTACTACAGGAGGCCCTGAAGCATCAAGAGGATAGAAGACCCTAGGACAGGTAAGTGGGTCAGGGTTGCTGGGGCCATTGAGACAGGCCCTGGCGACGGGGGTGGGGAAGTGGTTGGTGAGGTGGGATGGATGTATTCCCGGGGGCAGGGTGGGAGGGCAGGTGGCAATCACTGCCGGTGGGCCCTCCATGGGCCCTGGATTGCCCCCAAAGGAGCAACCCCCCTGACCTTGGGGAAGCTGTGGCGTAATGGTATTGTCACTGGACTAGTAACCCAGAGACCCAGAGTATTCCACTGGGGACGTGGGTTCATATCCCACCACAACAGAAGGTGGAATTTGAATTCAATTAATAAGAAAAAAATCTGGAGTTAAAAAAACGAGTGGTGATCAGGATTTTTGTAAAAACACATCTGGTTCACGAATGTCTTTGAGGGAAGGAAATCTGCTGTCCTTACGTGGTCTGGCCTACATGTGACACCAGACACACAGCAATGTGATTGACTCTTAAAATGTCCTCTGAAGTGGCTGAGCAAGTCACTCAGTTGTACCTAACCACTAAAAAGTTGATAAGGAATGAAACTGGATGGACCACCCGGCATCGACCTAGGCACCGGACACGATAATGGCAAACCCAACACTGTTAACCCTGCAAAGTCCTCCTTATTAACATCTGGGGGCTTGTGCCAAAGATGGGAGAGCTGTCCCACACACTAGTCAAGCAACAGCCTGACATAGTAATACTCACCGACTCACATCATACAGAAAATGTCCCGGACACCACCATCACCATCTCCTGGTATGTCCTGTCCCACCAGCAGGACAGACCCAGCAGAGTTGGCGGTAAAGTGGTATACAGTCGAGAGGAAGTTGCCCTGAGAGTCCTCAACATCGACTCCGGACCCCATGAAGTCTCATGGCATCAGGTCAAACATGGGCAAGGAAACCTCCTGCTGATTACCACCTACCACCCCCTTCAGCTGAAGAATCAGTACTCCTCCATGTTACACATAACTTGGAGGAGGCATTGAGGGCGGCAAGGGCACAGAATGTACTCTGGGTGGGGGACTTCAATGTCCATCACCAAGAGTGGCTTGATAGCACCACTACTGACCGAGCTGGCTGAGCCCTAAAGGACATAGCTGCTAGACTGGGTCTGCAGCAGGAGGTGAGACAACCAACAAGAGGGAAAAACATACTTGATCTCATCCTCACCAATCTGCCTGCCGCAGATACATCTGTCCATGACAGTATTGGTAGGAGTGACCACAGCACAGTCCTTGTGGAGACCAAAAACCCGTCTTTACATGAAGGATACTCTACATCATGCTGTGTGGCACTATCACCGTGCTAAATGGGATAGATTGTGAACAGATCTATCAATGCAAAACTGGGCATCCATGAGGCGCTGTGGACCATCAGCAGCGGCAGAATTGTACTCAACCACAATCTGTAACCTCATGGCCAGGCATATCCACCACTCTACCATTACCATCAAGCCTGGGGATCAACCCTGGTTCAATGAAGAGTGCAGGAGGGCATGCTCGGCATGCCTCATAATGCGATGTCAACCTGGTGAAGCTACAACCCAGGACTACTTGCATGCCAAACAGCGTAATCAGCATGCGATAGACAGAGCTAAGCACAACCAACAGATCAGATCTAAGCTCTGCAGTCTTGCCACATCCAGTCGTGAATGATGGTGGACAGTCAAACAACTAACAGGAAGAAGTAGCTCCACAAATATCCCCATCCTCAATGATGGGGGAGCCCAGCACATCAGTGAAAAAGATAAGGCTGAAGCATTTACAACAATCATCAGCCAGAAGTGCCGAGTTGATGATCCATCTCAGCTTCCTCCTGAAGTCTCCGGCATCACAGATGCCAGTCTCCAGTCAATTCGATTCACTCCGCATGTTATCAAGAAATGACTGAAGGCACTGGATACGTCAAAGGCTAGGGACTCTGACAATATTCCGGCAATAGTCCTGAAGGCTTGTGCTCCAGAACTTGCCGCGCCCCTAGCCAAGCTGTTCCAGTACAGCTACAACACTGGCATCTACCCAGCAATGGGGAAAATTGCCCAGGTATGTCCTATACACAAAAAGCAGGGCAAATCCAACCCTGCCAACTGCCACCCCATCAGTCTACTTTCGATCATCATTAAAGTGATGGAAAGTGTCATTGACAGAGCTATCAAGTGGCACTTGCTGAGCAATACCCTGCTCAGTGACGCTCAGCTTGGGTTCTGCCAGGGTCACTCAGCTCCTGACCTCATTACAGCCTTGGTTCAAACATGGACAAAAGAGCTGAACTCAAGAGGTGAGATGAGAGTGACTGCCCTTGACATCAAGGAAGCATTTGATCGAGTATGGCATCAAGGAGCCCTAGCAAAACTGGAGTCATTGGGAATCAGGGGGAAAACTCTCTGCTGATTGGAATCATACCTAGCGCAAAGGAAGATGGTTGTGGTTGTTGGAGGTCAATCATCTCAGTCCCAGGACATCACTGCAGGAGTTCCTCAGGGTAGTGTCCTAGGCCCAACCATCTTCAGCTGCTTCATCAATGACCTTCCTTCAATCATAAGGTCAGAAATGGGGATGTTTGCTCATGTTTGCACAATGTTCAGCACCATTCGCGAATTCTCAGATACTGAAGCAATCAGTGTAGAAATGCAGCAAGACCTGGACAATATCCAGGCTTGGGCTGATAAGTGGCAAGTAATGTTTGCGTCACAAGTGCCAGGCAATGACCATCTCTAACAAGAGAGAATCTAACCATCTCCCCTTGACATTCAACAGCATAACGATTTTTGAATCCCCCGCTGTCAACATCCTGGGGATTACCATTGACCAGAAACTGAACTGGAGTAGCCATATAAATACCGTGGCTATAAGAGCAGGTCAGAGGCTAGGAATCCTGTGGCGAGTAACTCACCTCCTGACTCGCCAATGCCTGTCCACCATCTACAAGGCACAAATCAGGAGTGTGATGGAATACTCTCCACTTGCCTGGATGGGTGCAGCTCCAACAACACTCAAGAAGCTCGACATCATTCAGGACAAAGCAGCCCGCTTGATTGGCACCCCATCCAGAAACATGCACTCCCTCCACCACTGATGCACAGTGGCAGCAGTGTGTACCATCTACAAGATGCACTGCAGCAATGCACCAAGGCTATTCAGACAGCACCTTCCAAACCCGCGACCTCTATCACCCAGAAGGACAAGGCTAGCAGATGCCTGGGAACATCACCGCCTGCAAGTTCCCCTCCAAGCCACACACCATCCTGACTTGGAACTACATCGCCATTCCTTCACTGTCGCCGGGTCAAAATCCTGGAACTCCCTTCCTAACTGCACTGTGGGTGCACCTACCCCACATACCCCACATAGATGGCAGCGGTTCAAAAAGGCAGCTCACCACCATCTTCTCAAGGGCAATTAGGGATGGGCAATAAATGCTGGCCTGGCCAGCCATGCCCACATCCCATGAAACGAATAAAAAATACCCTGCTAGGAGGCCGCCAGGCTTTACACGGCGGTGTCTCCACGTGGTGGCGGAGCCCTCCGCCTTTTATTAAATTGAGGCGGAGGCAGGAAGAGACCTTTAAGTGGCCATTAATTGGACACTTCAGGGCCTCAATTGCCCTGGGCATGACGGCCGTCCTCAGCCTACCCTGCCCGGACTAAATTGGAAGGCGGCGGGAAGACTTGGGCACTCTACCCCCATGTCTCCCCACACAATTTTATGGGTCACTCCTGCCTCCATTCCTGTCCTGAGGCTCAGATCTTGTGTTTGTGCAGCTATTCCAATGTTTGCAGCAATGCTCTGATTCTGCCCCGCAGTGCCAATGAGGGAGTTTAGGTGGGCCTTGCTCTATTAGAAACAATATTATAATATAAATGGGAAATAAAACTTCTTGGTAATAATAGCAATACCAGTCTTTGTTACAGAGCTCATGTACTGTATTTTAAATGCATTCTGTGAAAGATAATGGCAGTAAAGTTGACAAAATCTCCTTCAGTTATTATGCAATTACATTATTTAAAGTCCTTAGGGTCTGCAGTAAATCATGAACATCTTTGCAATAATGTGCTTAAATGAAGTAACGATGACTGAGAATCACTCAGGGGATTAGATAGTATAACTGAAAATGATTGGAGAAATTCATGAGTTGTGGAGCTAGCTATAATGTTAATACTAAATTATATTCTTATATTATACAAGTGTCAGCTGTGGCTTAGTTGGGAGCACTCTTTGCTCTGGGTTTGAAGGCTGTGGGTTCAAATTCCAATCCAGGGCTTCAACACAAAACTCAAGGCTGGCACTCCAGTGCACTACTGAGGGAGTGCTGCACTGTTGGAGGTGCTGTTATTCGGATGTGAAGTTAAACCTAGGCTTTGTCTGTCCTCTCAGGTGGATGTAAAAGCGCCTTGGCATTACCCTGAAGAAGAGCAAGGGAGTTATCCCAGGTGTCCTGAACAATATTTATCCCTCAATCAGCATCACAAAAACAGATTATCTAGTTCTTATCATCTTGCTGTTTATGGGATCTTACTGTGTGTAAAATTGGCAGCCTTGTTTCCTACATTACAATGGTGACTACACTTCAAATGTACTTCATTAGCTGTAAAGTGCTTTGGGACATCCTGTGGTTATGAAAGGTGCTATGTAAATGCAACTCTTTATTTTTTCCATGCTATGAAATTGTACAAGGAGGTTGGGCCTAGTTTAAAGGCATATCTAACTGTTAGTGGTTACTGCTTGTGCCAGCGCCCTGCTGGATGGTAACTGCAGATGCCCTTGCAGCAGATAAGTTAAGGAATGGCAATATAGTTCCAAGTCAGGATGGTGTGTGGCTTGGAGGGGAACTTGCAGGTGGTGATGTTCCCATGTATCTGCTGGCCTTGTTCTTCTAGGTGGTAGAGGTTGTGGGTTTGGAAGGTGCTATCGAAGGAGCCTTGGTGAGTTGCTGCAATGCATCTTGTAGATGGTACACACTGCTGCCATTGTGTGTCGGTGGTGAAGGGAATGATTGTTGAAGGTGGTGGATGGGTTTCAATTGAGTGGGCTGCTTTGTCCTGAATGGTGTTGAGCTTCTTGCGCGTTTTTGGAGTTGTATCCATCCCGGCAAGTGGAGAGTATTCCATCACACTCCTAACTTGTGCCTTGTAGATGGTGGACAGGCATTGGGGAGACAGGAGGTGAGTTACTCACCCCAGAGTTCCCAGCCTCTGACCTGCTCTTGTAGCCACGGCATTTATGTAGCTGGTCCAGTTCAGTTTCTGGTCAATGGTAACCCCCAGGATGTTGACACTGGGGGATTCAGTGATGGTAATGCCATTGAATGTCAAGGGGAGATGGTAAGATTGTCTCTTGTTTGTGATGGTCTTTGCCTGGTAATTGTATGGCATGAATGTTACTTGCCACTTATCAGCCCAAGCCTTGATGTTGTACGGGTCTTGCTGCATATGGACACGGACTGCTTCAGTATTTGAGGAGTCACGAATGGTGCTGAACATTGTGCAATCATCAGTGAACATGCCCACTTCTGATCTTATGATGGAGGGCAGGTCATTGATGAAGCAGCTGAAGATGGTTGGGCCTAGGACACTACCCTGAGGAACTCCTGCAGTGATGTCTTGGAGCTGAGATAATTGACCTCCAACAACCACAACCATCTTCCTTTGCACTAGATATGATTCTAATCAGCGGAGAGTTTTCCCCTTGATTCCCAATGACTCCAGTTTTGCTAGGGCTCCTTGATGTCATACTCGATCAAATGCTGCCTTGATGTCAAGGGCAGTCAATCTCACCTCACCTCTTGAGTTCAGCTCTTTTGTCCATGTTTGAACCAAGGCTGTAATGAGGTCAGGAGCTGAGTGGCCCTGGCAGAACCCAAACTGAGTGTCACAGAGCAGGTTCTTCCTGAGCAAGTGCTGCTTGATGGCACTGTCGACAACCCCTTCCATCACTTTGCTGATGATCGAGAGTCGACTGATAGGGCAGTAACTGGCCGGCTTGGATTTGTCCTGTTCTTGTGCCCAGGACATACCTGGGCAATTTTCCACATTGCTGGGTAGATGCCAGTGTTGTAGCTGTACTGGAACAGCTTGGTTAGGGACGTGGCTAGTTCTGGAGCACAAGTCTTCAGTACTATTGTTGGAATATTGTCAGAGCCCATTGCCTTTGCAGTATCCAGTGCCTTTAGCCATTTTTGATATTGCATGGAGTGAATTGAATTGGCTGAAGACTGGCATCTGTGATGCTGGGATCCTTGGGTGGAGGCTGAGATGGATCATCCACTTGGCACTTCTGGCTGAAGATTGATCCAAATGCTTCAGCCTTGCATTTTGCACTGATGTGTTGGGCTCCCCCATCATTGAGGATGGGGAGCCTCCTCCATATCCTGTTAGTTGTTTAATTATCCACCACCATTCCTGACTGGATGTGGCAGGACTGCAGAGCTTAGATCTCAGCTATTGGTTGTGGGATCACCTAGCCCTGTCTATTGGATGCTGCTTCTGCTGTTTGACAAGCAAGTAGTCCTGTGTTGTAGCTTCACCAGGCTGACACCTCATTTTGAGGTATACTTGGTGCTGCTCCTTGCATGCCTTCCTGCACTCTTCATTGAACCAGGGTTCGTCGCCCGGCTTGATGGTAATGGTAGAGTGGGGGATATGCCGGGCCATGAGATGACAGATTGTAGTTGAATACAATTCTGCTGCTGCTGATGGCCCAGTGTTCCTCATGGATGCCCAGTTTTGAGTTGCTAGACCTGTCTTTAGGAGTCTTTAGGTGCCTTTAGAAGACAAAGTCTCTGCATGAACATCATAATTTGACAAAGTGAGGGATGATCACCTCTTTCTGCAAATGCGCGAGTGCAGGTCCCAGCAGGTGAGACTTGTTCATCTTGTCCTGTCTGACCTGCATTTATACATGCTTCTCTTCCTTTTGATCAGACACAGAATCAATAATGAAACTGGGGTTTTGGGGAGGGGCTGAGGTATTAATGTGGTATAACTAACAAAAGAAGCTAATGAGAACCTAAGTGCCAGTAGCATAAAAACTCAAAGCTAAGCCAGTTGTATAAGAAATGGGTGAACTCACCTTTATATTGCTGTGTCCTTTCCATGACATTAAGTATATTTATCACCACCCAGAAACCATGGACACTCATTTCAACAGGACATTATTTATGTTCAATGTCCTGCATACCAGGATGACGGGAATAAGGATTGACATTCCTCCGAATTCCCATTTACATGAAATGCCTGCTTGTTTGAGGCAGGTGCTTTTACCAGCACAAGTGCAATAAAAATACATTGGGATGATGCGTTTGCAGGTTTTCCTGGCAGAACATGTCTTATGCCACTTTTCACTCCCAGCTGCACAAATACCATCCAAAACTTGGCAGGAAGGTGAGGAAAATCTGGGCTTAAAGTTTTGGCAGGTCATTCTGACTCTGGAGTCCAGCTTTGTGGTTCTTCTCTGAATTGACTCCAGTGCTTGAGTGTTGTCTTTTTGACAAGCACTGGGTACAGCACTGAAGATAGATTCCTAATACAAATCTGAGTCTGTCAGGCTGCAGAGTGCTCCAGTCTGACTGCACCTTATGAGCTATAAACTATTCCGTTCTGATCTCCATTGCAGCAATGAAACATCTAAATCCTGGAAGTGGCGTAAGGAAGGGCCATGAGGCTTGTGTCAAGAGAACTAGGTTATGAAGAAAGGTTAGGAAAACCTTCATGGGTACAAACTAGATAAAGGATAGATGTTAAGAAGCAGATTACCACATGGAATAATGCCCAGAATAATTTTCTGGACTAATTAGTAGATGCAAAAACTCTAGAATTATTTCAGAAGCCATGTCATGGTGGAAATATAGGCTCTAAAAGGATAAGCCAGACCAACCACGTGGTATCGCTTACCTTCATAATTTTGAAACAAATTATGATGCTGTGTCAAAAATTTACCAAAGCACATTTTTTAAAATTTGTCAAATGCTTTTATTTTAAATGGAATGGAAGTCTATTGGAGTGGTCAATCTCTTGCCCACTACAAACAAAGAGGTAGGTTTAATGTCATGTCAGACAACACTTAATAATTTTACTTAAGGAAGTTTTCTTCCTTCATCAGTTTTTAAAAATTTCTTTGCCTCACTATTGAGTTTATTACCCGTATTCTCAGTGTTCCATTATTCTTCAGTTTCACGAGTAACTAATGACCCACTTCCATTTCTTTACTTTATAATTGGACAATAGGAAGTGTAATGTGACAAGACCAGGGTGAGTCACCTGCTATTTTCTCTTTCCTTCCTTGGGCAATATGAATAGGCTCTCTGTTTGATTAATCGGCCTGCAAAAGACAAATTCAATCACAAGTAAAGATTCTAAAAATGACCACCGTATAACTGCCAGATCAGATCCACGTGACTTTAATTTCAATCCTTACCCAGCCAGTCCACCTATCTATATCTTGACTTCAAATAAGTTGGACAGAGGCTTCTAGTCACAAGGAAAATGCACTTAATTATCACATGCACAGAGGAATTTAGGTGCTGCATTCAGATATTGACCATTGGAACTTGAAGTTGAATTGAGCCCAGAATGAGGGGATACTTTCATCCCATCTGATTGTCCTTGTGAAATGAGTTGGATGCTCAGAAATAAGTAGGCATAAATCCACAACACAAAGATGGCTGTAATTTGGCAGTCTTGATCAAAATCCTTGCCCGTCCAGCCTTCTCAATAAACTGAGGGGTAATATTAGCATTGCGAAGCTCAAAGAAAGAGGAGAATATTTTTAAAAAGGGAGAGAAAATACACATGTCGGTCTAATAAAAGGAGGTAAGTATCTTGCAGCAGCAGTTGCAAAGTTGTACCAGACAGAAATGGTCCTCTCAAATGGTTTCCGAGGATCACAACAATGGGTACCAGAGTTGACACACTGGTAAAGTAGGGGTAATCTTGTGATGGTGGGGTTCAAAACACAGCATAGGGAAGTTCGCAGTTGAGAAAGTCCTAAGTTCCCTAGATTGTATAACTGCATTGTGTTCAGTGCTGAGCCTAGCAGTGGAAATATAATTTTAGGAACAAATTATGACAATTCCCAGTGCTCTAAGTAGTGTAAAATAACAAAAATATGTGAGTAAATGGAAACTTTCTAAATTAAACTGATCAAAGTTTACACACAGGACATGCTGAAACTTCTGAGGTTCAGAAAGTAAACCAACTGGGACTTGAATTGAAACCTTCCTGAGCCATTTGCCCTGCACTGTAATCGTATCAGTGGATGGTTGTGTACAGTGCACAGTTCTGATTGGTTAGCTGCTAGTCATTCATTCCTGGAAGCCTTTGGCATCTTTTCAGAACAAATTGAAAATTCCTGTCAGCACCCTCATCAAGCAGCACAGAAACTAACATTGTAACAGCAAACTTGACATTCCTGTCAGCAGGAAAAGAAAACAATATTTTTCAGATCTGGCATTAATGTGAAAATGGTCTACTGTACACCATCCACAGATACATATGGTGCCTGAATGAGTGGGCTCCATTCGGTGACAGGAGACTTGGCTAAATGATTCAATCGCCTCAGCCTTCTCATGTTTTCCTCGAGTGTCGTTATGCTAAGGCAAAAACCTGCTCAGACGTACACTGTACCTTCGACAAGAGTCTGTTACTTTAAGCTGCAGTCTGGCCTCATCATGTTTCTCCATATGATTTTTTTTTGGTTGCCTTTTCTCAGCAAGCATTACCCCCCTGATGTTGGAAGAGATCTTTATCAAAGCTTTTTGACAATGAATATAATAGGAGAGTATGGAATATATAATTACTGCCTTCATTGTGACCCATCATATGAACGGGAAATAATTATCCAGTAGTCAAACAGAATCTTATGAATATTCAACAACACAAATGTGACATTGTGTAAATCCAGACACAACAATTAGCAGATTAAAGATGAAGACTTTTGAATTAGTGGGAAAGTAAAAATTGTCTACTCTGTCACGCACATTGTTGTCATTATTCATATGCTGGTGACTTAGTAAAACATCAATGATGATTTTAACAACAACAACTTGCATTTGTAAAGTGCCTTTAGCAGAGTAGAACATCCCAGGGTGTTTCACAGGAGCGATTGTCAAACAAACCAAGTCTTGTGAAATATTAGGACAGGTAACCAAAAGCTTGATCAAAGAGATTTTTTTAAATTTGTTTCGTGGGATGTGGGCGTTGCTGGCAAGGCAAGCATTTGTTGCCCATCCCGAAAGAGATAGGTGATAAGGATTGTATTACAGTAGGATAGAGAGGTAGAGAGATGGAGAGGTTTCAAGGGGGATTTCCAGACCTTGTGGCTTAGGTAGCTAGTGGCACAGCTAGCAATGAAAATTGGGAATGTGTAAGAGGCCAGAATTGGAGGAGGACAAAAGTCTCGGATAATTGCAGGGCTGGAGAAGGTTACAGAGATCTGAATCTCTATCAAAATTCAGTAATTATGCGTCACACATCTCAGACCAGACTTAGAAATGAAGTTGTGTAACTCCAAAGGCTGTTAAAATGGAATTTCAAATTAAGTTTATAAATGCACAGAATCATTTAATAACCTTTAGTCCAGGAGCAGATCTGTGCTTTTGTCACTCGGGTGCATTTCTACTGATCAAATCTAAAATATTGCTCGAATTTTTAATCAAGTTGAATTTTTTGTACGAGTATAATGTCTAAAAACAAGCAGCTAAAAGGAAAGTTACTCAGAAATAATGCTACACCACCCGGAGAATGAGCAGGTGCTTCAATCTGATCCAAGCATGGCTGAAAAGTTATTTCAGTTGAGCTGCCAAAAGCAAAGCTTTCTGTTGCTTTTTGTTCTACCCAAGACTGAGATCTGGATTTTTGTAGTCCAATGGGGCAATTTTCCCCAGGTACTGCAGGTGCTAAAGAGCTATTGAGCTGGCAAAGATGGGATCTCAAGCTGAAACACCAGTTTGGCCTCTGTTTGGCGCATGACACCATCTTGCAAAGGAGTTAATAAAGGAATAGGACATTGGTGAGGCCATGCCTGGAGTACTGTGTGCAGTTTTTGTCTCCTTACCTAAGGAAGGACGTACTTGGGTGAATGGAGACCCCAGATGCTGCTCCATGAAAATTGAGTCTATTCAGTGCTGACTGCGAAATCTGCAGGTTGTAGCACCTCCAGGAACATTCAAATTATGGTAATCAGTGATTAGAACCAAAATTGCATGCTAAAACCAGACTTAGAAACAGGTGTGTCTTATTGGCACAGGATTCATTTAGCACCTGTTTTCACCCTTTGATCAAAATAAACCCTGGAATTTGCACATGTGGAAGGTAATAGTGAGGGGCACAGATATCTGCCAATTGCATAGAGGCCCCCAAAGTGGCAATGGGAGGAGAGGGGAACAGTGGGGAAGAGGCAGAAGTCCCATGCATGTGCAGAATGTGGAAAAGTCCTGGAAGCTTGTTTTTCTTTTATTCTTGGGATATGGGCATCGCTGGCAAGGTCAACATTTATTGCCCATCCATAATTGCCCTTCCGATACAACTAAATGGCTTGCTAGGCCATTTCAGAGGCAGGTAAAGGTCAACTACATTGCTGTGGGTCTGGAGTCACCTACAGGCCAGACCAAATCAGGATGGCAGATTTCCTACCCTAAAGGACAGATGGATTTTTACAATAATCCAATACTTACAGGGGTTACCATTACTGATACAAGCTTTTTTTATAATTCCAGATTTATTTAATTAAGCTAATTTAAATTCTCTTGCTCCATGGTTGGATTTGAACTCACATCTCTGGATTATTTATCAAGGCCTCTGGATTACTAGTCCCATAATATAACCACTATAGTACCATCGATATTTATGGTCTAAATTTTGTTATGGGTGTATCATAGTGTGGACAAGGAAGCAACAGACCACTGAAAAAATGAAAGAAACTATGTAATTTATTCAGAGGAAGTGGGAAAGTGCTTTATTTTTAATTATTAGTTCTGGGGAATTTGAGGCAATCAGCAAAGCATGTCAGATTTTTCATGCTATAGAAATTTTAAAAGTGTACTACACAATTGCACTGTAGAGTCAACTCTAATTATTAGTTCATCTTGGTTCCATGAGGATTGTCCCACTGTGCATTAAAAAAAGTATGCTCACCGTAGCAACAATCTCTGCCTCTTGGCTAACAGTTTAAAGTAAAGGTTTTCTTATAAATGATATGGCAATGCAGTGCATGTAGATCAACACAAGACACAAACTGCAAATAATTGTCTGAGTTTAGAATTTGCACATTTATAAGCAAGTTACAATCTCTGTACAAAATCTGCATGGCTGAGCTATTTACACAGAAACGGCTGCACATCTGGAACTATTAAATTTACAAAAATAACTGTATCTTTCAAGTCAAGAGGGAATTTGGAAAAAAAAAACAAAGTAAATGTAATATTTGACTAGTACTGTGCATCTGCCACAGCTGATGCCTGACCTGACAAAGACTTGCGTTAAATGCTGTTAACGATTATCTATTTATTTGTTTTTTGTTTTATTGCCATTTACTACTTTCTTTTCTCGAGGCACAGATATACCATCTGGACATTTCAGATTTATTTCAAAATTAATATTCCTTATCTAATCCTCAGCAAATTTCTTTTAATGTAAGATATGATGTGCATACCCAGTTTGAGTGAGTATCCGAATATTGAGGCAGCTGCTGCCACTTTTCCAATATTCAATTCTAGTGGAGCAGGGATCATAAATTTACCCTCTAATGTATAACAACAGGGTGTATTCATCCTATAGCTTATAATGACATGCTATTGTTACGACCAGGTGAGAAGGTGTCTAGGGGTTCTGTCCTCAGCCTTTGCCTGGTTTAACCGTAACAGGGTTTAATTTTTAAACACCATGTTTTTAGCTTCCCCCTCAGTGAATCCTTGTTCACTGCTCCAACTGTAAGGCAAAGAAATCCAGCAGGTTTCCTTAGATTTCAACAAGAAAGGTAGAAATTTATTAATCTTAAATTCCAATCCGGTTAACGAATACGAAATGCGACACAACCATGCTAGCATGCATACTCGATAAACACATATGCAGATAGAGACAGAAAAAGTAGAAGGAATAAAGGGGAAAAGTTTGAGGCAATATCTGGTCGTTACAGTCCTTTAAGTTCAATGTGCAGTCTTCTGTTGCCAGTATGTCTTGCAATTCATTGGGATCCAGTTCATGCTTCAATTTGTTATGATGTAGAACTGTTTTCTCTCTTGAGGTTTACATGCCTTCTGTGGATCCGGTGGCTTGGGAGAAAGCATAAGAGCGAGACAGCCAGGCGAGAGACTTGCTTGTTTCAGCTTCAGTTGCAAAACTGCCTTCTGAATTTAAACTGTTCTGTGGCTAGTTCAAAAAAACCTGAACCAGCCAGTTAGTCATGTGACCAGCTGGTTTAACCAGTCCTGGCTCTGTGGATTGTGTCATCTTAGCAGGGCCTAGAATGCGCTTCCTTACACCTTCCATGTCTGGTGATCAAAATCCATTTGGGTTAATTGGAGCAGGGAATAGCCCTTTGTCTCCACAAGCAGCGTCTCTTAGTATGCAGTGGTCACCCTATGCCAGTGGCCCTGACGGTCACTGTGGCACTAAACATTTACACATCTGGATCATTCCAAGGATCCACTGGGGACATGGGTGGGGTCTCCCAGGCAGAAGCCCATCACTGTTTCAAGAAGGTGACTGATGCCCTCTTCAAGATTGCTGGTGACCATGTGCGCTACTGGACCGACCCTGATAGTCAGGCCGAGAGCACCATCGGATTCGTGGCCATTGCTGGATTCCTCCGGGTGCAAGGTGTGATAGATTGCACGCATGTGGCTAACAAGGCTTTCACGGACCAGCCAGCCGCCTTCATCAACAGGAAGAGTTTTCATCCCACCAACGAGCGTTTCCTGCAGATGTGTGCCCGCTTCCCGGGAAGCAGTCACGACCCCAGGTGCCACAGCTTTTCAGGCCCCCCGATCACCTTCAGGGATGGATTCTCGGGGACAAGGACTACCCATTGAAGACTTGGCTACTGAACAACACTTGCCACGGCTCCACCCAAGCAACCATCGAGCAGGCCACTGGGCTGCTGAAGATGAGATTCCATTGCCTAGATTGATCTGGCAGAGCCCTGCAGTATGCCCCAGTGAGGGTTTTGTGTATCATTGTGGTCTTCTGTGCTCTGCACAATTTAGCACTGCAGAGAGGGGAGGCCCTACATGAAGAGGACTTGACTGAATGGCACTCTTCCACTGATGAGGAGGATGCAGAGGCGGGGGATGAGCAAGTAGCACTGGATGTTGAAGCCCTTACACCAGAGGCCAGGCAGATTGAACGGTGGGCCAATGAGGCAAGAGATAATCTCATACTTACCCACTTTCAGCCACCATGATGGCCACTCAAAGTAAAAACAATGAAGACTCATCTCGATGCATGTAGTCTGTCACCTCTGTTCCACTTGTGGTCTGTGCCTAGTGCCCAGCAGAACCACCGCTGTGGTCCATGGGAGATCACATTCAAATGAGGGCTGTGCCCACACTGGCATCCACTAAGGGGGCAGGGTGAAGTCGCAGCTCACAATTAATGCATGTTAGAATAATCACTTTGATACAATGAAGGTTAATTGCTAGAAAAAAAGAATTTTATATGATGCAGCACATGTCAAATTTCAAACACCCATGAGCTCCCAAGTATCTCCAGCTGGTTTTCTTTATACATTTTCAAATGCTTCTACAAAGTATGAACCCATCGCTAGCAGCTGGGCTGGAGGCAGGCTGCTGATCACGCTGCCCCTTGGTCTGTGATGACTTCGGAGGCTGTCCTCCGGCTGCCTGAGGCCTGAAGGGCGCCGACTGCCTGTGGGTTTGCTGCACTGGTGCAGGACTCCCCTTAGGTGTTGCGGCTGCTGGAGTTGGGCTCACTGGTGGAGGGGCTGAGGAGTCACTGTCCAGACTCGGAGCGCATTGAGGGGAGTCCCCAGCTGTGGAGGTCAGCCTCTCCTCCTCCCTTTCAAGGCTCACTTGAACCTCCCTCTGACCAGAGAAGGACGAGGAACTGGAGATGACTCCAAGTACCTTGTCCTTCTCTCACCTTGCCACTGCTGAGTTGAGCTCATGGTCAAGGCGATGGTGTGCAGGCCTGTGTGCATTTGTGGGATTGGCTTCCCATGAGGATCACCAGCGTCTCGATGGAGGAAGCCATGCATTCACATGCCTGAGACATGGCAGCACTCATGGCATGGATGGACTCCTCCACCGTTCGATCATGGCTGCGCATTGCCTCTGGCATCTCTGCCAGATGTTGTCTTACCTCTCTCTACAACTGCATCATACTCTGTGTTGTCAACACCAGAGGTTCGTCATCAGCCTGGGGCTCAGCATGGGCCTAGCCACCCATAGTCCTCCGACTGTCAGAGGCCTCGGCTGTCTCAGTCTCTGCTAGCTGCTCGGTCATGTCTGTGGTGTTCCCACCAGCTTGTGACCCTGATTCTACAGCTGAGCGGAAACCCAACAAGGTGAAAGTATCTGCACTGGTGGAAGAAGCAGGGGGGTCATGGGATGGTGCATCCTCTGAGTGCTCCTCCTCCTCAGAGATAGACAGCTGTCCCCATTCTGCTGGAGTCCTGCGGATGCCAACCTGCATGAGAGAATGCAAACATGTGTGGGTTAGGCTGTGCAGATCCCGTCATGCCAACTGTATGTCAATGGAAGGCAATCCTCATTCTCTTGCGCAGAAACTCCAGTCTCTCTATTTGATATGGAGCGGCCGTCCTGGGTCCCTGTCAATTCTAATGCCTCTTCCTCTGCTGTGGAGAGAGGCCGAAGAGCTGGGATGCCTCCGCCAGTCCGGCCTGTCTCCCTCCTGTTATGGGCCCTCTTGTCCTGCAAGTGGAAAGAGGGAGATGCTCATACTTCGCAGAAAGATCAACATGACAGTTCTTCTAGTGTCAGCCCCTTGTTCCCTACTGGGGTTTCCTATATAGCTCATGCTCCCGTCTGCTCCCAGGGGAGTTAATGGGGGTGAGCTGTGAAAGAAGGTGGCCTGTGGCTGAAATCCAGCCATGCATCTGTCAGAATGAGGTGATGCCTAACCCCCTCTGACAGTGCAGTTGTATTGCCTCCCTCCCCATCTCCTGCTTCCTCCTGCTTGGACACTTGCAGTCACTAAAAAGGAGAGGGTTATGAAACAGTCACCTTGGTGGAACTCAGAAGGTCATTGATCTTGCAGCATTGTACCCAGTTCCAGAAGGTGACCTCTCAGCTGCTGACGTCCTCAGCTATCGTCATCCAGGCTTGCTTGGTCAGGCAGGAGGACCTCTTCTTGCCATCGTTGGGGAAGAGGACTGTCTTTCCATTGCAGCCTGGAGGAAAATCTGGAGGGAGGCATCACTAAATCATGGGGCCACCCTGTGATTTGCCTCTGCCATCCAGTGGGGTCCATCTCCGGGGGGTTGTGAGTCCAGAGTCACTTCAACACCGCTCTCAGCAATGAACAGCAAGCAGCAAATCAGTCCAATGCAGCAATGCAAGAAGGGCTGGCAGGGCTTTAAATATGGGCGGCGTAGTGGTTAGCACCGCAGCCTCACAGCTCCAGCGACCCGGGTTCAATTCTCGGTATTGCCTGTGCGGAGTTTGCAAGTTCTCCCTGTGTCTGTGTGGGTTTCCGTCGGGTGCTCCAGTTTCCTCCCACATGCCAAAGACTTGCAGGTTGATAGGTAAATTGGCCATTATAAATTGCCCCTAGTGTAGGTAGGTGGTAGGGAAATATAAGGACAGTTGGGGATGTGGTAGGAATATGGAATTAGTGTAGGATTAGTATAAATGGGTGGTCGTTGGTCGGCACAGACTCGGTGGGCCAAAGGGCCTGTTTCAGTGCTGTATCTCTAAAACTAAAACTAAAAACGAATGGATAGTTTTCTGCCCTTTCAGCTAATAGGCTTTTGCAATAGGAAATTATCAGTGGGAAAATCACAGGCACCTTTTGATTGGCAACTGAGAAAATAATTTTTTTTAAATGTATCTTTTCTCCACAAATAAATGCCTCCTGCTTTCTAATATCATAGGATGGTTAATTTTATCTGAGAGCTTTATGTACAAACTGACTTACTGGATATCATCTCCAGTACAGGTTCCCTCAAACGTACAGAACTGATACCACTAACCTTTTGCAACCAAAAGCTTTATTTAATTCGAACTATGTACTCTGTAAGGTAATTCTGGACTGCAAAAGGTGAAACATTTTCAATTTCAAATGACATGAGTTGCTCGATGCCATGTTTATTATTCCTACATTGCACTTTTGCCTGAAGGGTCACACAATATGATACAAATTAAATCAAAGTACGTAGTCATGCCACTTGTGAGAGGCATAATCATGATAAAGACGCATACAGCTCGAATGGGTTTTATCACTTCATCAACAATAAAACATTTTCCAAATAATAATATTTTATGAAATGCAGCCCCTTTAAAAGATTCACTTTGGGATGAGTTCTCTTTGTTCTAAAAATCACTACGTTTTGAAAAATGTTTATCTGAGCTAAGAAAGTTTTCCAGAAAATAGCTTAGAAGCTTTGAAATTGATGAATTTTTGCAGTAGAAATTGTTCACTGATTAACATGAAGGAGCATTTGATGAAATTTGCTTGAAATCACAGGCAATTGCATAATATTTACAGCACAGAAAGAGGCCATTCAGCCCAACAGATCCCTGCTGGTGTTTATGCTCCATCTGTAATTGGCTAACTTACTTTAAAGATAGCGGGTAGAGGTTTTGTGCAGAGCTGTTTAGAAATCTAGACGTGATTATGCGTATGTACGTATTCACATTGAACAAGGTTTAAGATTTGGTTTTGTTATTTCTGGGCACAGGCTGGGCTTATTCAACTGAATCAAAACTTTGGTGCAAATTTTCACTTATGCCACCAGGTGTAAAGCAAGCTCCCGCAAGTCATTTTATAGGTGCAACATAAATGCACGTCTATCTTTCTGTCTGTCCGTTTTTCTTTTTCTTTCATACTTTCTAATATTAAACATATGCAATATTCTGGTGCTATTTTGCTTTGGTTGCACATTGGGAAATGGCTGCACAAAGCACGTGTTCATAAGAATTCGGTAAAGTTTGGATTATGTGGAGTGGTTCTGAGCTCAGTGGGGTAGCAATTCTGCTCTTTGTGCTCAAACATAAGGCAGGAACAGGTGGAAAATGCTACGTCCACGCCTCCTGCCTAGCTTGTGCTCATTGGAGAACTCATCCTTAATTCCATGAGAAGTGGGGGAATAATTCCCAGCAGCCAGAGATCCCTGAAACAGATAGGAGCCTGTGAATACATTAAAATTGGGATAGCATGATACTGTTATGCAACTGCGATTTCCCAACCTTACTGCCTGACTTGCTCTACTTCCTGGTTCCATTCGCAAATTATTATCGTTGGACGTTTGGAGACAGCCATATCAAATGCCATTTAAAGGGACCCTCCACTGGTTTCAATTACAGCTGTATGGAACCTTTGGAAACATTCTTTCTTGTACTAGCTTGTGGATATTTTGACCTTAACATTATTAAAAGTTCTTTTAGTTGGTGACGTAGGATCTGAACTATAAAAAGGCCTCTGGAATTACGTGTTTCTTCATGGAGATACTTCTAAGAATTCCTCGCTGGGAGGAAGGAGGAGGAAGGACCAAAAAAGGCCGTAGGTGGAGTGAGATAAGATATAAGGATGTGTGCTTGGAAAAATCCTTATCCTCCGACAGAGCTTACAGGCTCAGAAAAATGTATATGAAGTTCTCTGAGGAATAATGCATAAGGAGGCGTTGCTTCTTCAGGGTTGCAGGCAGCACATCCTGCAAGAGTACAGCCTGAATTTCTGCAGAGGAAATTGGCAATAATAGTCATTTTTCTGTCCGTGCGTGGATTAAACTGATCCTGGTCCTGGAACATGAAAGATCATGAATCGGAAATGCTGCTCACATTCACATATTGTTGCACCTCTCTCCATGCCTGTGCATCAATTCACCCTGGTGCTCTCCAATCATCTTAAGGAGCCCGTCCTCTCACAAACTTGCATCACTAACATTTCCATGGCTGTACCCAAACCTTCAAGGATCCTTGCTGGAGCACCTCTTGTCCTTGGACAGCTGCTCCAGTGTCGCTTCTTTGATTTGATCACAAAATAACAAAAGCTTCTCTTCTGAGGTGCTAGAGGACCTTAAGATCTTGCATTAGTACCCCATTTCCTGCCTCCCCATGGGTGAGTTGCTTATGGGAAGTGTTTCATGCTGGTAGCTCACCTAAAGCATGCCAATGAGAAGTATCCCAGTAAATGGAATGGGTCCTCCAGAGATGTTTCCAGGTAACCATTGCTCACCCACCTCTCTCGCTTTCATACTGGGAGAACAAAATCAATTCTCTTGTCCGTACCTTGACGTAAATCCGATTATTATTCTTATTTTCATTTCTGGCTAGTTTGAAGGGGGCTAAAGAAGTGGTTCAATGAAGGAAGCAATACACCATAGACTAATAGTTCCTGATTTGAGAAAGGTCAATTAGGGAGACAGAGGTGAAGCGTTAGTTAATATGGAATGAGCCAAAAAAAAAATCAAAGGGCAAGCTAAACCTCACGGGTGCCGTGAGCAAACCAAAAGCAGAAGATTCATGGAAACAGTTTTATCTCTTCTCCCTATCAGGGCAGTAGTACATGGTGAGTTAGGAGAATGTTCCTTATAAGAATGAGAAGGAGTGGAGAAGATAAATTAGCAAAAAGAAAAATAGCTACTGTGTGCAACTATTATAGGTCAGTGCATTTTCAAAGAAGTCGTTGAGCATCTGAAGACTGATGCCAGGAGGTGGGCATTAAACCCACAAGAGGCTATAAAGTATCAGTGTTAAAATCTAAGGGGTTGATTAACATTAGTAAATATTATCTGCACACACAGAGCTGATGGGACTGAATGAATTGGAAGCCTGAAGCCCAAGCTTTGCAGTGGAAATTACCATATTCATAGTGAAACAAGTGTTAGTCTAAAGGCTTTTTATGTTTAACAGCAGCCAGGCACAGGAAAGGTCAGGCAGCTCATTTTCTCTCAGTCTCAGCCAATAATACTGATACAAGTGTGGTGCATTTCAATAAATATCCACAGTAAACTTTGCATAAATGTCGAATGACATAGAAATTGAGATGCAATTATCCTGCATTTGTTGGATATCTTGTGTGTCAAGATATAGATTCCCCAGAGGATGTCAAAGACTCTTGTGGAAACCTCCAAACTTTCTTTGAGGATCTACCGAGTGAAAATAGCTTTCATTGTTGGCTCATATATCCTGGATTAAACAAAAGCTAAAACAATGTCAAACCCATAGGAATTGGTGTGTTCTGATGACCTTCAGGCTAGCTGCTTGTGATAGCCTGGAAACTCCAAGCCATGGCAAAACAGAATAAGTTAGAGGAATAAGCACTCAACGATGAGTGACCCTATTATGAACGGGTTCTCCTTTTAACCCCAGTGGGCTTCAGATATTTCCATTTAAAATGTACAACTTGACTGAACAGAATCATTTGATTAAACAATGATATGCAGGGAACTACATGAACATAGGAACAGGATTAGGCCACTCAGCCACTCGAGCCAGTTCTGCCATTCAATGAGATAATGGTTGATTTGTATCTTAATGCCACCTACCCACTTTGGCTCCATAAGCCTCAATACTCTTGTCCAACTAAAATCTATCAAAATATACTTCTAGCATTTTCCATTCTTATTTCAGTTTTCCAACATCTGCAGTATTTTACTTTGGTAAAAATCTAACAATCTCAGTTTTGAAATTTTCAATTGACATCCCCCGTCACCAACTGCTTTATGCAGGAGAGAGTTCCAGATTTCCACTGCCCTTTGTGTGAAGAAGTGCTTCCTGACATCACCTCTGAATGGCCGAGCTCTAATGTTAAGTTTATGCCGCTTTGCGCTGGACTTCCCCCACCAGGGGAAATAGTTTCTCTCTAACTACCCTATGATCTCCTTTAATCATATTAAACACCTGTCACCTTATATACTAAAGCATAGTCT
Source organism: Heterodontus francisci (assembly GCF_036365525.1). NCBI lineage: Eukaryota > Metazoa > Chordata > Chondrichthyes > Heterodontiformes > Heterodontidae > Heterodontus > Heterodontus francisci. The sequence continues at coordinate 189,353,684 of NC_090375.1, read as the reverse complement.
GCTCAATCTGTCCTCATAACTTAACCCTTTTAACCCCAGTGTCATTCTGGTGAATCCATGCAGTAACCTCTCCAAGGCTAATATATCCTTCCTGAGGTTTGATGCCCAGAACTGAAAGCAGCTATCTAAGGGGTTACACATTTATATGAAATTGCATCATAGCTTCCCGAACTGGCCGAGGTGGGCTGGCCCCGGACTTTCCAACCAATGGGTGGAACCACCGCCTCTGCATTAAATCCAGTCCAATGTTTCAGGTTGATGACCTTTAATCAGAATTGGGTCCATTGACTCTGTTTCTCTCTCTACAGATGCTGCCCGACCTGCGAAGCATTGCCAGCATTTTCTATTTTTATGTGAGAAATTTGATTTGGATGCAATTAATGCTACAAGCCAGGCTCTCCGCTCAAACTTTACCTGTGGCAGCTGCCTGTTAAACATGGAGTGAGCAACCCCTGTCAGAAAATTCAACAGGACCCACCCTCTGAGCTGCTGGTTCAGTAGCAGCAATGCCAATGTGTGAGCCTTACACTATCATTGCCATTGACTGACTGACTTTTAATTTTATACAGTGCCTTTCACCACCTCAGAACGTCCCAAAGTGATTTACAGTCAATGAACACAAGAACACAAGAAATAGGAGCAGGAGTAGACCAAATTGTTGGAGCTGCGGGCTGACAAGTCCCCGGTTCCTGATAGACTTCATCCTAGGGTCTTAAAAGAAGTGGCAAGTGAGATAGTTGATGCGTTGGTCTTAGTTTTCCAAAATTCCCTAGGTTCAGGGAAGGTTCCATTAGATTGGAAAATAGTGAATGTAACTCCTATATTCATAAGGGGAGGAAGACAGAAAGCAAGAAGTTACAGGCCAGTTAGCTTAACATCTGTCTTAGGGAAGTAGCTAGAAGCTATTATTAAAGACGTTATAGCAGGGCACTTAGAAAAATTCAAGGTAATCAGGTGGAGTCACCATGGTTTTGTGAAAAGGAAATCATGTGTAACCAATTTATTGGAATTCTTTGGGGGAGTTACATGTGCTGTGGATAAAGGGGAACTGATGGATGTATTGTACTTAGTTTTCCAGAAGGCATTTGTTAAGGTGCCACATCAAAGGTTATTGCAAAAAATAAAAGCTCATGGTGTCGGGGATAACATATGGCATGGATAGAAGATTGGCCAGCTAACAGGAAATAGAGAGTAGGCATAAATGGATCATTTTCTGTTTGGCAAGATGTAACGAATGGGGTGCCACAGGGATCTGCGCTGGGGCCTCAACTTTTTACAATGTATATAAATGGCTTAGATGAAGGGACCAAAGGTATGGTTGCTAAATTTGCTGATATCACAAAAATAGGTAGGAAAGTAAGTTGTGAAGAGGACAGAAGGAGGCTACAAAAGGATATAGATAGGTTAAGTGAGTGGGCAAAGATCTGGCAAATGGAGTATATGGAAAATGTGAAATTGTCCATTTTGGCAGGAAGAATTAAAAAAGAAGCATATTATCTGAATGGTGAGAGATTGCAGAGCTCTGAGATGCAGAGGAATCAGGGTGTCCTAGTGCATGAATCGCAAAAGGTTAGTATGCAGGTATAGCACGTAGTTAGAAAAGCTAATATAATGTTATTGTTTATTACGAGGGGAATTGAATACAAAAGCAGGGAGGTTATGCTTCAGCTATACAGGGCATTTGTGAGACCACATCTGGAGTACTGTACAGTATTGGTCTCCTTATTTAAGGAAGGTGTAAATGCGTTGGAAGCTGTTCAGAGAAGGTTTACTAGACTAATACCTGGAAAGGGCGGGCTGTCTTATGAGGAAAGATTGGACAGGCTAGGCTTGTATCCATTGGAATTTAGAAGACTAAGAGGCGACTTGATTGCAACATATAAGATCCTGACGGGTTTTGACAGGGTGGATGTGGTAAGGATGTTTCCCCTTGTGGGAGAATCTAGAACTAAGATAGAGATGAGGAGAATTTTTTTCTCTCAAGAGTGTCGTGAGTCTTTGGAATTCTCTTCCTCAAAAGGCGGTGGAAGCAGAGACTTTGAATATTTTTAAGGCAGAGGTAGATAGATTCTTGATAAGCAAGGGGGTGAAAGGTTATCGGGGATAGGCGGGAACATGGAGTAATCAGATCAGCCATGAACTTATTGAATGGCGGAGCAGGCTCGAGGGGCCGAGTGGCCTGGCCCTGCTCCTAACTCATATGAACATATGTACATATGTACCATATGGCCCATCGAGCCTGCTGCGTCATTCAATATGATCATAGCTGATCTTAGGCTTCAACTCCACTTTCCTGCCTGCTCTCCATATCACTTGATTCCCTGAGAGACCAAAAGTCTGTCTATCCTAGACTTAAAAACAATGGAGCATCCACAAGCCTCTGGGGTAGAGAAGTACTTTTGAAGTGTCATCACTGTTGTAATGTAGGAAACACAACAGCCAACCTGTACACAACAAGCTCCGACAAACAGCAATGTGATAATGACCAGATAATCTGTTTTTAGTAATGCTGATTGAGGGATAAGTATTGGCCTGGAAACTGGGGAGAACTCCCTTGATCTTCCTCGAAAAAGTGCCATGGGACCTTTTACATTAAGGGTTAGCACCGTGTTACCCATTCATTCCTTTCACCACCGGCACACAGTGGCAGCAATGTGTAAAAGCCTCTTCCTTCAGCACCTTCCAAACCTCCAAACAATTGCAACAGACGAATGGGAACACCACCATCTGCAAGTTCCCATCCAAGTCACACACCATCCGGACTTGGAACTATAGAACTCCCTTCCTAACAGCACTGAGGGTGTACCTACCCCACATAGACTGTGGCAGTTCCAGAAGGCAGTTCCAGTTCCACCACCACCTTTTCAAGAGCAATTAGTGATGGACAACAAATTTTGGCCTTTGCAGCGACACCTGCATCCAATGAATGAATTGAAAAAAATAAGTTCGCTGTGGCTCAGCTAGTAGCAGAATTGCCTTAAAGCCAGAAGGTTGTGAGTTCATGTTCTACTGCAGAGAGTTCAGTAGCATCTCGGCTGACGGTTCAGTGCGATTCTGAGGGAGTGCTGTTTTTTGGACGAGATGCTAAACTGAGGCCTCCTCTGTTCTCTCAGGTAGACACGAAAGATCCCACTGCACAGGAGTCTCTGCAGTGGCTATCTCTCTTCGGGTGTTGTCCCTCCCTTCTTTAAATCTGTCGTCATCACCCATCTCCTCAGAAAAAACAACCCTTGATTCCACTGTCCTTGCAAACTACCGACCCATCTCCAACTTCCCTTTCCTCTCCAAGCTCCCAACATTCCCGGAACTCCATGTTTGAATCACTTCAATCAGGTGTCTGCCCCTGCCACAGAACCAAAACAGCTCTTATCAAAGTCATAAATGACATTTTATGTGACTGTGACAAAGGTAAAATATCTCATATCATCTTTCACGACCTGTCTGCAGCCTTTGACATGGTTGACCACACCATCCTCCTCCAACGCCTCTCCACTGTCATCCAACTGAGTGGATCTGCCCTCACCTGGTTTCCATTCTTATCTATCTAATCATAGCCAGAGAACCACTCGCAATGGTTTCTCTTCCTGCTCCTGCACCGTTATCTCTGGTATCCCCCAAAGATTGATCCTTGGTCCTCTCCTATTTCTCAGCTACATGCTGTCCCTTGGCAACATCATCCAAAAGCACAGCAGTAGTTTTCACATGTACGCTGACGACACCCAGCTTTACCCCACCATGGCCTCTCTTGACTCCTCCATTGTTGCTAAATTATCAGACTGCTTGTCTGACCTCCAATAGTGGATAAGCAGAAATTCCTCCAATTAAATATTGGGCAAACTGAAGCCATTGTTTTCGGTCCCTGCTTCAAACTCCATGCCCTGGCTACTGATCCCATTCCTCTCCCTGAAAATAGTCTATGGTTAAACCAGTCTGTTCGCAACCTTGGTGTTATGTTTGACCCCGGGATGAGCTTCCAACCTCATATTTGCGCCATCACTAAGACCGCCTATTTCCACCTCCATAACATCGCCCGACTTCGCCCCTGTCTCAGCTTATCCACTGCTGAAACCCACATTCATGCCTTTGTTACCTCGAAACTGACTATTCCAAAGCACTCCTGGCTGATCTCCAACATTCTACCCTCTGTAAACTTGAGCTCATCCAAACCTCTGCTGCCCGTGTCTTAACTTGCACCAAGTCCTGTTCCCTTATCACCTCTGTGCCCACTGACCTACATTGGCTCTGGGTCAAGCAACATCTTGATTTCAAAATTCCTATCCTTGTTTTCAAATCCCTCCATGGCCTCAACCCTCTCTATCTCTGTAATGCCCTCCAGCCCCGCAACCCTATGAGAGATCTGCGCTCTTCTAGTTCTGGACTCTTGAGCATCCTTGATTTTAATTGCTCCACTGTTGATGGCCGTGTCTTCAGTTGCTCTGGAATTCCCTCCCTCTCTGCCTCTCCATCTCGCTTTCCTCCTTTTAGACTCTCCTTAAAATATACCTGATTGACCAAGCTTTTGGTCATCTGACCTAATGTCTCCTTGTGTGGCCCGTTGTCATATTTTGTTTTATAATGCTCCTGTGAAGCGCATTGGGACGTTTTTATTACATTAACAGCGCTATATAAATATAAGTTGCTGTTGTATTTTGTAGTTGAACAGGAAAGTTATTTCCCATGTCTTGACCAATAATTATCTCACAACCAATATCCCCAAAAACAGATTAACTGGTCATTATTATATTGCTGTTTGTGTGTAAATTGGCTGCGATGTTTTCTACAACAGTGGCTGCACTTTAAAAAGTAGGTAATTGGCTGTAAAGAGTCTTGGGATGTCCTGAGGTTGTGAGAGGTGCTATATAAATGCAAGTTCTTTGTTTATTTCTATCAGGACCATAACTATTTAAAAGTTTAGTCAAAATGTAGAATCAGACACTACCAGCTCAGTCACTGCTCCCCAGACATCCCAATGGCTGCTGCTTTATACATTGGGACCTGTCCAGGCAATTGTTCAGCCCATGTTGTGGATGGCTGTGCACTCAAGAGTTGATATCTAAGCCTGCTGACGGCTGCTTCAGCCTCACAGTTCACCTTGTTACAATTACTGAACTTCAAATTGTCGTGGAACAGCACTTTATTTTGAATCAAGTGAAATCATTCGTTCAAATAAGCCTGCTGTCTCCCATGGCACTTACCTCAGGAAAAAGAAAGATTCACCAAAATAGAATAACTCCATTTCCCACCCTCCCTGCATATATGAGGGTGTCTCTCTCTCTCTCTATATATATATGGCACACACATTTTCCAACTGCATACAAGGCATAACATAAGCTGGAGTGCGTGCGCACATTTTAGGATTTAATCTTGTAGTTTATGATGTTATCTGAACCCTCTAAAATGTTACTGACTTGTGAAATTGTCCAGTCTGCACCTTATAACTTACGTAATGCATATAATTCAGTTACACTATCACTTGATAAAAGTTAAATTTACCATATTTGCACCATTCAAATGCCTCTGATTTCCATTTACTTTCATCGAATAGCACTTAATGTACCTTACTGAAAGTGAGAAGCTCCTGCTGATGGGGTGACATGTAAGTCAGGGTTATTTCTTATACTAGGTGCAAAGGATGTTTCTGATTGGATTTTTCCAATGCCTCAGCTTTGTTTCTTTGCTTCAGTCAAATTCTATTTAGCACAACAATTTATACAAATTTAATGGTGTGCAACTGAAATCGCTTTTCACCAGCATTACACTTGAAGGCCGGCATTTTGTCTTGGTGACGGGGTCTCGACCACCAGCAAAAGCACTGGCGAGAGCCCTGCGTCACCTCCTCTTGGGAAGGCCCGCCAAATCAAGTATCAATTAGTCGCTTAAGTGGACAGAGATTCCCCGGGATCAAGGACCCTGGCGACAGAAGTCCTGCCTGCTGAGATCTGCCGGCCAATCAGAGGGGGAAAGCATAAAAATTCCCCTGTTGAGTGCATTTCTGATTTCCACAACTCAAAAAGGCATTTGCAAGCATTGAAAGGAATACAGAGATGATTACCAAGAATGGCGCCAAGTGCAAAGTGTTTGATCTATGAGAAGAGAGTTCAGGAAATTATGTTCAACAGACTAGCGAGTAGGTTAATGGGTGGCCTTAATGAGGTATATATAGAATAGCTATGCTATAGATAGGGTGAATGCAGAAAGTAACTTTGAGATCAATTAAATCAGTCGAATAGACTATAGAATTACAGAATGATACAAGACAGAATGGGGCCATTCACCTTTGAAAGAGAAAGCTAACTGGTCACACTCCCCTAGTTTTTCCCCAAAGCCCTGTAAATGTTTCCCCTTCAAGTATTTTTCCAATTCCCTTTTGAAAGTTACTATTGAATCTGCTTCCCCTCAGGCAGCGCATTCCAGATCACAACAACTCACCATGTAAATGCATTTCCTCATGTCACCTCTGGTTCATTTGCCAAGTACCTTAAAAATAAGAGAACATTATTTTAAATTAATGAAAAATAATTTGAAGACCAATCTTAAAAAAAATCTTTACACAGGGAGTGATAAATGCTTAAACTGTCAACCAGGTAAAGTAGTGGAATCAAAAGAGTTCAAAATGCAATTGGATGCTAAGCTCGGTGGGTTGGAATATTAGAGGGATAAGCTAATCAGTCAAATCACCATTTCTTATTCTTGACATTGTTTAAAGAAAGACTTGAATTTCTATAGCACCTTTCATATCCTTCCAAAGCGTTTTGACACCAGGAATAACTCCCCTGCCCTGCTTTGAAATGGTACCATGAGATGTTCTATGTCCACCTAAAAGAGCAGTTGGGGCCTCAGTTTACTGTCTCATCCAAGACAGCATATCAAATCATGCAACACTCCCTCAGCACTACTCTGGAGTGTCAGCTTTGATTTTTGTGCTGAAGTCTCTGGAGTGGGACTTGAACCCACAACCTTCTGGGTGAGTGTGCTGCCCACTGAGCCACAGCTAACATGAGTTGGAAGTCTTATGCTGCCAAGTGACACAGAGCTAAAACACACTTTCTTCTTACTTTTCCCCATTATTTTAGATGAATCTAAATTTCATAATGCAATCTGCCAAGCTCCCTCTACCTTCAGGTCTCCGGACACTTCTATCTTCTCACCACCATTCCAAAGCATCTCTCCACTGAACATTATCATAGTGCATGTTATTTCTATTGGCTGAGTATTTTTCAGTCATTTCTAATACTGAGCAAGATCACGCTAAATCTGAGAAATGGACTGAGCCACACAGTTGCAGTGGGACATCTTGAAACTTAGATTTCTTCCCTCATCTTTCAGCTCAAAAAACATTTGCAGCACAAATTGCTGCAGGTGTGAGCTGATAACGGCAAGGCGAGGGCAATGGGGAATCAGGGACCTCAGTGAGCGATGGGACTAATGGTCTATCTCCTTAACCAATGAGATTTAAGGACTGAGAAAGAAACAGAGGAATGAAGGAAATCAGGTGAATTAGAGACAAATCAAGCCCAGAAAGAGAAATAAAGTGAGAGAAAGCAAGAGTGGACTAAGAGAGAATAACGTGACAGATAGGAAAAGTAAAAGTTAAAAATTCTCGTAACAACAATTTACTACCTGCAGGAATAAGATTCCTTAATTTCAATTGTTCCCTTTCTGGGCTGGAGAGGTTGATTGGCATCGCGCGAACATAAATCTCATCAATAAAATGGTACTTATGCTGTTAAGTACAAGATCTAACTTCCAGTGGCGAGTTTACAAGGAGGTTGAGGGTGAGCTGCCGTTTTTGCGAGGTTACCAGCGGAGGGGTACAAATCATCCAGCAATTTGTGGCGTTTTGCAACTCATGGGGTATCTCTTCCTCAACACAAGTTACTGGATGGTTTATCCACTAATAACGGCAAGCATTATTAAACTCGTCAATATGTTGTCTGGAAATTCTGCCCCAATATTTCTTCACTTGCAGCAGTCCCTGGCTAAGATCAGTGCTGAAGGGAGTCAACATTGTCCCACCTCCAATCCTGAAGGGTTAAAATATGTTGATGGCCAGGAGAGATAAGATACCAGCTCCTTGTAGCTGAACCACAAAACAAATGGACTGGCTTCTTTGCCCAATTGAAGAGAACAGTCCAGTGTTTAACTGATTTGTTGACTGTTTCAAACACGCCAGCACTCAGCCATCTATTGCACTCAATATTTTTTCTGCACACCACTTTCAATTTTTTTATCCGTACTCGATTATCAAAAGAGGTATAAGCTGACTGCTGTCAATTGTTCTTTTCTTTAAGTCTCACAACTAATTATATCTCAACTGTGATAAGTGGCCAGCACTCTGAAAACCACAAATATATAGTGTCAGGAATACTAATACTTTGGCTGTTTCAACAAAGCCTTTTCTTGTGCTCACCTTGTAGCTTAACCCAGGAAAAGAGAGCAAGGACATTATTCATTTACTGACCTCAACCAGTAGTCTGTTAGATGCAGAAGTTCATTTTCCCTACTTCAAAGTTTAAAATTTTTTTTTTTAGAAATATCAATAGAAAATACCTTTCCCCGTTACCAAGTCAAATACCAGTTGTTAATGAAAAGGACATTCATGAAGGTAAGTTTCTGTGGGAATGACAAACCAGTTAATGTGTAGTTATGTGAATATTTGTACAATTATAGCAAAAGGTCTGAATGCTTAGTAATACATCAGATGGCATTAAGTTTGGATGATTGAGTTCCCTATGCAGTTATTCAAAAATCCAGGTGATTGCTATCACATAGACTCTGCACAAAGGATTTGTTGTACATGTGTGATACCTAACAATTTAACAGCAAATTTAGAGAAATGACAAAATCTGCAGAACACTTTTTCATAATGTTTTCCCAGTGTAATTGTTTCAAATTGCAAACTGTTCCTTCAATTAAAAATCTTAATTTTATTATAGAATATAGATTTCACATGTCTGTAAAAAAAAAAGTATTTTAAGTCCTGTGTATATTATACATTTCCTGTCACACTTTCCCCATCACACTATGTAGATAACACCTCATTATTACAAAAATACAGAATCACAGAATAAATAATAATTATAATTCTGTAATTCTGTGAAATAAATACTGCATCCTCTGACTCACTGTGAACAATGCCACAGGAGATCTGTGAGCAGTAATACAAAACCTTTATGTTCCTGCCTGTAAATGTCATCACACACTTGTCTAATACAAATTTCTGTGTCACATTTCGTTAAAAAAATTTGCAGTCACTGTAGCGACAAATGCTTCAGCATCAAAATATTGGAGACACGGGGCTGAATTTTATTAGTGCTCCACACATCGTGGCGGCATGCTTTGAGCTTGGTGGCATTCCGTCACGGAAGCGCCGTCACTGAGCTACCATGATATATCACGGGGGGGGCTCATTTAAATGGAGGGGGCGGAGCGGCTGCCCCCAATGACGTAGAGGGGGCGGCCACTACAACCCCGGCAATGGCATCCGGCACCACTGCGCAGGCGCCGGCACCATTTTTAAAGGGCTTCAAGTCCTTAGTAGCAATTTAAATGATTAAAGGGACAGGTTCATTTACAGATTGAAATAAAAATCTGTTCACACCTGCAATCCCCTCTCCCACCCCCCAATGAATAGACAGTTAATTTTTTGCCCTATCTCCACCAAAAAAGTGAGTTCTCGCTCATGACCTTTACCTCCGCGAACTTTATTCCTTTTGACCCTAAACCCCTTCCCACCGTCCCCGCAACCAGTTGGAGCAGTTTTCACCACTCCCTCACCCCTCCTGCCCTGATAATTTCAGTCTTCCCACCTCCCCATCAGTGTCTCGCCTCGGAACTCTGTATGGATTTCCGAAAGCACGTGAGTTGCAGCCGATGGCCATAAAATTGGCGCAGGATGGCCACCGGGACCAGGTAGGTTAATTTGCATGTTTATTCCACTAATTTTAATATTTAAATGAAGGTGGCGGGGCTGCACTGAGGCCTCGCCGCCGCCAATAATATGCAGCGGGACCTTCTTGGAGTCATGGGTCGTGGTGGGCCACTCCCGCAAGCATTTTATGGGCTACCCCGCTACGACCCCCGATGATGAGGGGCTGGTAAAATTCAGCCCACAGGATCCATAATTGAGATTGGGTCCTGGGTGGGACTGGGTGCGAAGATCGAGCAGGTATGGGGGACGGGTGGGGAGCAAAGTTGTGCCTGAATGCCAATCCCACATTTTATTCTGATGTGGGAGGCAATGGATTAATGCTCAATCCACACCTTTCTGTCTAATGTGCATCCTTAGTTTCCATTGCTCGACTGTTGGAAGCTCACTGCCGAACTTGATGGTGAGCATCAAAAAAGGCGCGGCACATGCGCAACTTGTGCGCCGCTGAGCGGCTGCAATTTTTCGCATAGAGGCTCATTTACATGGAGGGGGTGGAACGACCGCCCCCGATGACGTAGAGGGGAGGCCGCTCCATCCCCAGCAACGGCGTCTGGTGCCACCGCTTAGGCACCAGTGCCATTTTTAAAGGGCTTCAAGCCCTTCAGTGACATTTACATTTTTAAAAGTCCTGGTCTCCGGGAAATAAAAATAAAATGTTATTACAACTTTGATTCCCGTCTCCCACCCCCCCCCCCTCCAATGAGTGATCTATTTATAAATTGCCCTCTCCCCCAAGAAAGAACTTTCATTAATATCCCAAATTTTCCCCCCAAACTTTATTCCCTTTGACCCTCAACCCCTTCCCACCATCCCTGCAACCAATCACGTTCATTTTTGCCACTGCCCCCCTCCCGCCCGGAAAAATTCACTCCTCCCCACCAGTGTCATGCTCAGATCTCCGAACAGGGATCCGGAGGCAAGGGAGTTCCAGCCACCAGCTGGGATATCGGTGTGGGACGGCCGTCAGGACAAGGTAAGTGCTTTTGCATGTATTTCAATTTATTTAAATATTTAAATGAAGGCTCTGCTGCCGAGCGGCGTGGGACGGGGGGCCGGCCCAAGTCCTCGCTGCCACCAGTAAATTGCAGCAAGGCCTTCCCGGCATCGAGGCCCATGGCGGACCTCTCCCGGACGTATTTTCCAGGCTCCCCTCCACCATGACCCCCGATGTCAGGGGGCTTATAGAATTCAGCCCAATAAGACAAGATCTTTCTCAGACTTCTCGCCTCCAAATAACCTTCATTACAATGGAGTATTAAACACCCTCATCTCCTGAGAATGGGGCCATCATCAAGGCCACTATAAAGCCAAGCAAGAACTGAAGCCTAAAGTCACAGGGGCGAAGCTAACCCTTGTAAAATTCACCTTAAAAGGAAATCATTTTGAGGAACAAATGGGGAATCTTTTCAGAACTGGACTAAAGGCAACATCAGTCTGGTCTGACCGCAGCTCTCACAGTACAACAAAAAAGCCTTTTTAAATTCCAGTAAGGCTAAGAGAGAGAGTGATTCCAGCCAATATAGTTGAACCCTGCTGAGACAAGTGGAATCTAGCTACAGCAGAGACAAGAGAGTGCCTTTGTTAAAACGACTTTTCTACCGGTGAAAATTGACCTCAGACATTAGCATCGTCTTCAACCCAAAGTGAACCGCCAGGAGACTGCAATAGCCCAACGAGTTCCAGACAATCAGCAAACAGGCCTGCAACTTTTTAAAAAAATCACCTCCCGAGAGGGATCCCACAGGTTATTCCTGAAACAACAGAAAGAAACTGAACTCTGAACACCTTTTACCCTGTTCTTTTCTATCTATCCTCTCTTGAGAATGCATGCGAGAGTGAATGTGTGTGTGAGTGGTGTTGTGATCATTTCGGAATTTCTTTAAAATAATTAGTTACCTTTTTTTACCTACAAGAAAACCTGTCACTGTGTTTATTTAACAAATAAAACACAAGGGGTTAAAACACTAGTAACAAAAACACTTGCTATGGTCAGTTGGGAGGTGAACAGTGGGAACAAGCTATACCATCATCCACCTGGCCATAACAGTTGTCTAAGTCCAAAGCCCTGGAATTCCCTCCATCAACCTGACTGCCTCTCCACCTCAATCTCCCCCTTTAGGATTCTCCTTAAAACCTACCTTTTTGACCAACCTTCTGGTCATCTGCCTTAATATCTCCTTATGTGGCTGGGTGTCAACCTTTGTCTGATAATCGCTCCTGTGAAGTGCCTTTGGACATGTTACTGTTTTAAAGGTGCTATATAAATGCAAGTTGTTATTAAATTCCACTTTTTATACCCTCATAAAACTACATATTGAGAATTGGCAGTCAGCAAACAGCCATCCTGCAAAAAAAAAAGAAAACAAGATGGCAGATGATAGAATTTTTTAAAAAGATATCTTGCAACTTCTCAAAATATATTTTGAACATCTTACCATCTTGCTTTTTGTCATAACTCAAAAACAAGAACCTCAAAATTCAGCTAGCAGGAGAATGGTGGAACAGAATTGTGCAAATAGGATCATTTGCATGTTGGGGTAGATCACAGGTAGGATAGTATTCAGGAAATAGTGACACCCCTGGGTTATGGCAAGGTTGAAATTGCCTACAATCACATGAACCCAGAACTGTTCTACGGGTGGTAACTCAGTCACTGTTGTACATTCATTATATGCTAGCGTGATTTATGTAGGAAAAACAGCTACGTAAGGATGAATTTAAGAATTATGTTCCCAAGATGGTTATTTTGCATTGGTCATTAATACATTGTGAGGTTCTACCCATTGCATACTAAATATGGGCCTCACAGAATCAAAGATTGATTCTGAGAATAAGCAGTTAGCATGGTTCTGCAAAGCATGACCTTAGGTAAAAATACATATACCCTGATTTTCATCGCTCTACCCTTGGCAGCCATGCCTTCATCTGCCAAGGCCCTAAGCCCTGGAATTCCCTCCCTAAAACCTCTCTGCCCCCTCTCCTCCTCCAAGGTGATCTTTAAAACCTATCTCTTTAGCCAAGGGTCATCTGTCCTGATATTTCCATATGTTGTTCAGTACCAAATTGTATTCAAAACACTCCTCTGAAGTGCCTTGGGCTGTTTTATTGCATTAAAGTTGTTACATAAATGCAAGTTGTTGTTCATTGAGCATTGTAAAACATGTTTAGTTTCTTACTGGACAGTGAGTCAATCAGTCAGGTTTACTCCATGATGTGGTGCTAGGAATAGAGGGATATGGGCCCCAGAAGTGCAGAAGGTGTTAGTTTAGGCAGGCATCAAGATCGGCGCAGGCTTGGAGGGCCGAATGGCCTGTTCCTGTGCTGTACTGTTCTTTGTTCTTTGTACTTTTTATTCATTCATGGGATGTGGGCATCACAGGCAAGGCCAGCATTTATTGTCCATCCCTAATTTCACTTCAGAAGGTGAGTACATTCTTGAACTGCTGTGTAGGTACATCCACAGTGCTGTTAGGGAGGGAGTTCCAGGATTTTGATCTAGCAACAGTGAAGGAACAGCGATATAATTCCAAGTCAGGATGGTGTGTGGCTTGGAGGGGAACTTACAGGTGGTGGTGTTCCCATGCATCTGCGGCCCTTGTCCTTCTAGGTGGTAGAGGTCACAGGTTTGGAAGGTGCTGTTGAAGGAGCCTTGGTGAGTTGCTGCAGCACATCCTGTGGATGGTACACACTGCTGCCACTGTGCGTCATGGTGGAGGGAGTAAACATTTAAGGTGATGGATGTGGTGCCGATCAAGCGGGCTGCTTTGTCCTGGATGGCGTGAGCTTCTTTAGTGTTCTTGGAGCTGCACCCATCCACGCTTAGTTAGCTGGATTCTGTTGTGACATCAGTAGGGGTATGACAACTAGCATCAGGATCAGCCAAAGCTCCCACTCCTCGGGCTGAACTTTATATGCCCGCCGCCAATTTCGGCGACAGTGACGCAAAAAAATTGCCCGCCCATGCGGGCTGCATGTCGCAGAGCCGCTGCAATCTTCTGTGCGGCAGCTCATTTAAATAGCTGGGGTGGGCCACACCCCACCCCCCGATTATGTGGAGGGGCGGGCTGTCCGTCCCCGGCAATGGCGTCAGCTGCCTGAGTACAAGCGCTGATGCCATTTTTAAAGGGCTGTCAGCCCTACTGGGAAATTTAAACGTTTAAATGGAAATGGAATTAAAATCAATAAATACATCTCTTTTGTGCCTCTCCCATCACCCCCCCCCCCGCCCCCATAACAATTTAATTAATTAATTTTCCTTTCCGCCCCCAAAACAATTACCTTTACCATCTGTCCATCCTGTGAAACTGCACAAACATTCAACTCCAACCCTTCCCACCATCCCCTACACCTATGAGGTTAATTTGATGCCATTCCACCCACCTGTACTGATAAACTTACCTCCTACCTCCTCCCTACCAGTGTGACGCCTCATTTCTCCAGACGGGGAACCGAAGGCGGAGGAGTGCCGGCCACCTGGCCTAGCGGTGAGGGGTGGGTGCCGCCACAAGGCCTTGCCGCCGCTGGTAATATCGGGCCGGGCCCTCCCGGAGTGCAAAGCAGCCCTTTCCTGGAGGCATCTTCAGGTCCCCTCCCCCCATGCAACCTGAGACCTAGGGAAGAACAAAATCTAGCCCCTCATCTCTATCCAGTCACCCGTGAGGACAAAACCTGGCTCAAATGTGAAGAATGATCACCTGGGGAAGATGTAAAGGTGGCCAGTACTAACAGAACAGTACCCCAGAACATCTTAGAAAGACAAAAGGAAAGTCTCGCATTGTACTCGCCTTCAATGACAGTAGGACCTTCCAAAGGGCTTTACAGACAATCCAGCATTTTGATGTACAGTTCCTAAAAACTGGGAGAGGAAACGGAAATGTGGAACTGGAATTGTAGTGCGAAATGTCAAACATCTAGCATGTGTTTATATAATGTAAAAGATTTTGTTCTATAAGCTATTTCATGTTTCCTTGCCAAGGCCTCATTTAATCACTCTGCAATTGGACACATTGGAATTCTTTGACTAATCTGGGATTTACCTTGCTCACTCGAAGCAGCCAAAAACAGCTACACATCCCCACCGAAGATAAAATCGCTTTTGAAATGTCCACATACGAAAAGGCTAATAGAGCTTAGGTGAATAGTCAGTAATGTTGTTTATATAAGAATAGTTTTCCTTCAATTGCTAGAAATGTCAAAGACTTCACAGTTCTTCCGAGCAAAAAGTCATTTTCTAACAAAGAACACAAGAGAATAGAATTAACCATCTAAATGAAATCAAATGTGACAGCAATTGATGCAATAATATTCCACTTATGAAATTTGATTATCCTGACACAAATTGATTGATCCGTGTAGCTCTGTTTCATATTTGTTTAGAGCCCTCTAAAGGAGTGACTGGGAACTTCTTTGGAACAAAGTGGGCCATATTTTCCCCTTTTTCGAGAAGTGGGCAAAATTACCTTTTTTTATAGTTCATGGAATCATAGAATCACAGCACAGCACAGAAGGAAGATATTAACCCATCGTGCCTGTCTTTCAAAGGACTATCCAATTAGTCCTGCTCCCTGCCAACTTTTCTCCTTCAAGTATTCATCCAATTTCTTTTTTAAAGTCACTATTGAATTTGCTTCCACTGCCCTGTCAAGCAGTGCACTCCAGATCAGAATAGTTTGCTGCGCAAACATTTTTTCGAGCTATATCCAAGCTGTTAACAAAATGGCAGAAACATGGGGCTGGAATTTACCAGAGTTCTGGAGATGGGCTGGAAGGCGGGAGGCTTCAAACAATGGCAGCGGAAGGCATTAGGAGGGGAGCCTGACGTCTTCCAGCCACCGCAGCCTTTCCTTGGGGCAGGAACTGTCATTTTGGCCACTGCATGGCCCATGGAGGGGTACCCTGGTGGCAATGGCTGACCCACGGCTCCAATGTTGCCACTGGAGGGTTTGCTTCTATGATTGCCAGGACCAGCCTGTCAGGCACATAAAAAACAATTCCTACCTGGTCTTCGAGGGTGTCTCAACATGGAGGCACCCTCCTCTTCCTGCTGCCTCAGCAATGCACAACTCTGTCAGTGTACTTTCGAGGCTGTGAGCTCTCGGCCTCTGATTGGGCTGGTAGCTCTGAGAGATGGGCCGCCGTCCTCAATTAGATGGCTGTCCCAGCAGTTCTGGCAGTCCCAGTGGGCTGTTAATTGGCTACTGCAGTAAAATGCCTCCCTGGGTCCCGTCGTCCGCCTGCGCGGGCTTGGGACCCACTTTCAGTCCTGCCAGCGGGACTTCCTACTTTCTGGAAAAACTCTTGCTATGG
Organism: Heterodontus francisci; assembly: GCF_036365525.1. Taxonomy (NCBI): domain Eukaryota; kingdom Metazoa; phylum Chordata; class Chondrichthyes; order Heterodontiformes; family Heterodontidae; genus Heterodontus; species Heterodontus francisci. The sequence goes on along the minus strand of NC_090375.1, from coordinate 189,337,447 downwards.
TTTTGAAATGTGCATTTCATTAGAAGGAATGACGAAAAAGCCAAACGCAATACACATGTACTATTACAAAATCAAAATACCGCAGATGCCAGAAAGCTGAAATAAAAACAGAAAATGCTGGAAATACTCAGCAGCTCAGGCAGCATCTGGGAGAAAGACACAGAGTCAATGTTTCAGGTCCTTGACATTTCGTCAGAACTGGAGAAACTTCGAGATGTAACAGGTTTTAAGCAAGTACAGAGGCAGGGAACAGAGGGAGGGAAAGGAAAGAACAAGATGAAAGGCAGAAGAGATTAACTGACAAAAGGGATGATGGTGCAAGGCAAAAGGAGATGGTAATGGCACAAATAAAGAAATAATAGATGCAATTAGAATAGGTGTAAATGGGAAAAGCAGTATCATTCCCAACAGCTGCTGTCCAAAAGAATGAGGCCATGGTTATGATCTGAAACACCTGTGTTAATGATTCTTTAACTGGGAACAAACCATTTCACTGGTATAAGTTTGGCGACCTAACTGCTAAGTGGGAGTGACTACATTTCAAAAGTACTTCAATGGCTGTAAAGTACATCCCAAGGTTGTGAAAGGCATTGTAGAAATGGAAGTCTTTTTTATTTTTGTGTAAGTTTTAAGCAGGAAGTTCAAAAGGTTCCCTTTTTCTATATGTAAGTTGTTAAATGCTATGTCAGGTAATTCTGAAATATAAATGGTAGGCCAAGGATGAGATGTTGTAAAAATTCCTTTATTTGAAGAATGATAAATGTTTACCATAATCTAACAAGCAAGCCAATAAAGGTAAAAGCATTGGGTGACTCAAAATAAACTGGATTGCTAGACAGATGAGTATTTATAGGCTTTAGCAGTGGCTCAGTGGGTGACACTCTCATCTAGGCGTTAGAAGATTGTGGGTTTAAGTCCTACTGCAGAAGCTTGAATGCAAAATCTAGGCTGACACTTCCAGTGCTGAGGGAGTACTGCCTGTTGGATGAGTGGCCCTATCTGCACTCTCTGGTGGATGTGAGGTCATGAAAGACACTATGGGCTGGATTTTACCTTAGGCAGATGGGAATTCGCCAACGATGTAAAAGTCGGTGACGAACCCGCTTCCACCCGTCCCGGGGATCGGTCCCGCATTTTACGGGTCCCCGGGCTTTAATTGTAGTAGTCAGATTGTTCCGAGGCGGGACTTCCACCCACCTGAGGGAGGAAGTCCCACCTCATTGAGCTGCTGGCCAATCCGTGGGCCGGCAGTTCTTAGACCCAGCAGCGCCACTGGGAGCGGTGGCCACTGTTGGGACTGCAGCTCAGCCAACCAGATGGATCCAGGAGTGAAGGTAATTTGGGCATACCTCACCAGGGGATTGGTCCTTCCCTGGTGAGGCTGGATTGGTTGTTTGGGGGGAGGGGGTGTCTTGGGTCCCAGGGTTGGGTTGGGAGGTGGGGGCGGCCCTCAATCGGGCACCCTGTGCCCGACTGCCATGGGCTCCTTCCAGGATGCGGAAAGGCTGGCACTTATCACTGGGCGGCCTTTCACATCCCCAGCACACCCGCTTGCCATGGGTAAAATACCCATGGAGGCAGGCAAGGGCCCTTAAGTGGCCACTTAAGGGCCTTGATTGGCCTCGGGCAGGTGGGCCGTTTCCCCCACCCCCCCCACCCCCGCTCGACTGCTGTAAAGTTGACCGGAGGTGGGAGTGGAGTGGGTAGGCTACCCGGAGCCTCCAGCCCAATTTTACGCCACCCCCACACCACTAACCCACCCGCTGAGACGGCATAAAATTCAGCCCTATATGAGTTCTTTCTTCAAATTACCTTTTCTGACCCCAGATTTTATTTCTTTTTTTAATGACTTGGTCAACAGCAATATGGGAAAATCACGAGAACTTTTCTGTGTAGCTAGACTTTCAATAAGGTTTGGAGGCAGTGAGTGCAGCAACATGCCACAGAGATTGTGAAGTTAGAGTTCTCCACCTTTTGCTGTCGTTGAAACCAAGTCTATAAATTATTGAAAAAGGGAGATGGATAGCTGGTTGAAAAATAGTTATATTAAAGGAGATGGGGTGTTGCAGGGTTTCACTGAAGCCCTGAGGTGATTCTAATGAGCCTAGCCTAAATTGGGCTGTGTGTTGCAAGGGGTTTGCAGATAAATCAACCATATCTGGAACAGTGATGGCTGGTTTCTGGCACTTCCCCCCCCACCCCCCCCACACCCCATATCGATTTCTCCAGGGAGGTGGCCACCAATGCCATTAACATGTGTGCCTTATCACCCAGATTCTACAAGTAGGGGCTTCAAGAGCCTAGTCAGTAGACCTACCATTCTTCAATTTATAATGCCCCCATCTTTCCAGCAACTTTGCTTTGTTAACATCTGCTCTTGGACTCCTTTGTGCTATTTCAGCTGCTTAAATTCCTCCTAAATGCAGTTCTCACCTGGTTATGAGGATTATTGCTTCTTCAGTTTCATTGGCTGGTTCACTCTGCAGGACTTTAAGCCAATGTGCTGAAAACATATATGTTAATCTGTTTATTTTGTAACCCTCAAAAACCAGAAGTAACGTGCTTTTTAAAAAAAAAGCACCAACAACAATTTCTAGTTATTATTTTCAAGGAGATTCACACACCTTTGTACTCATATCTACCTTTCTGATAAAGTTAACCAACTGCAGTAAATATGTCCCCGAGTGACAGTTAAGTCTGCAAAATACAAAGAGGATTTTTTAAAAGACTGTATAAACTGCTTGCCCCCACCGCCACTGCTCCTCCCCTAGGCCATCAGGTATTTTCAGAGAGTTATGAGCCAAACTGGACTGGAACATCATAAAATTATTATTAAGGTCATAAAGTATGGACACGGAAAATACCCTTTGGCCTTCTGAGCTCATTCTGCTCTCAACAGACCTTGTACAATTTGCACTGTCATGGGCTCGCTCCACTTTATTCAATCTCCTGAGGAAGGTGAATAGCCACAGGTAAAACTTCTGAGTGGATAAAGCTCTTGTGAAATTTCTTCCTCAACACCTGAAGGTAATTGACTGAAAGACCTAGGATATCAATCGAACATTGTATTAAGTATCGGTGCTTAAAGAGGACAAGCACCGAGTTTCTAGAAATTGCTTTGATATGTTTCCCATTAGTTATAGAGAAATGCAACTTCATTCAGTGGCAACAGAGTGAAGGAATTTCACCGAAGCCAAAGCTTTGCGCCATGTAACGTTCCAATGTTGGCTTTGATAATGGCTAATTACATAGTATTATATAGAATGCACAGCACAGAAACAGGACATTCAGCTCGACCAATTCATTTACGTTCCACATAAACTTTCTCCCACCCTACTTCATCTCATCCTCTCAACATATTCTTCTATTCCTTTCTCCCTCGTGTGCTTAACTAGCTCCCCCTCTTGTGCTTTTGAGGCTCCCATCCTTAGCGTTTCCCTCTCACTTGCTTGTGTAAACTATTTCTTATACTTAGAGCGAGCAAACAGCAGAATCCTCTAGTCCATGGCTTTGTGAGCAGCAGTGCCGAATGACAGAAAAGAGGCATCCAACTTGACAAGCAAACAAAAACAGGTGCTTTCTGATTCTTGCTACAAAAAAAGTACCATTCAAAGCATGTTTTTCACATGGGATGGGCAGGTGGGGGGAGGGGTGCAACATTTTTAGTTAGGACCGTCACCCAAAAACAAATGAACAAGGGGCACTGTGACTATAATCAATTTAAAATTCCAATCAACAGAATGTAAATAAGGGACATGTGGAATTGTTTACCGAAACAGTATTGGTGCATCATTAGCACAATACTATGGCCTGGATTTTCCATTGAGAATAATGGGGAGGTTGTCAGTGTCACCATTATTATGGAGTAAATTGGACAGCAGCTTCCATCAGCCACACAAGCTCAGTTAAAGGCAGAAATCAGGAAGTTACTGTCCAATTTTTTCTAATCCTCCACAAGCTGTGCTACACCAGTATATCACTGAGTGATTCTGCATTCGCATATGTGGAAGGGTGTGACATTCTGGTACTTACCCATTAATTACCACTAAACATACCAGAAAAAAATTAGGGCTGGCCCATCCAAGTGTAAGTAAAATTTTAACAGCATGATAAAATCTTAATGACTGCCAAACAACCTCTCTAGTACTGAAAATTAATTTTCCAAGTGTGGAATCTCATTCCTTCAGATTTTAATTATTGTTGGAGATTTAAAAATAAGTAAAATTAAAATAAATTTCTGTACTTTTTCTTTCTGTCTCTTTTATCTCTCTCTCTCTTAATCCAATTTTTCTTTCCCTCTCTTTATTTCACTTACTGTACATGATTTTACATTGCATTAAGCAATCTAACATACATTTCCTGGTTCAGACTCTGTGTGTCTCAGTGAAGATTGTTCAATCTGATTGATTGAAGAGACACAACGCTGCTTGTCCTGGTCATACAGGTCCCAGGTCCCCTGTACAGTACTCTGCGCTGTATCAGACTCCCGACGAACATAAGTTGATGCTTAAAAGCCCACAAAAAGTCTATGGGCAGCTGTAAACGTAATGAATGGTGAGGGTCATTCAATCACCGCTGACTGCAAGATCAGGGCTTGAGACTTGATCTGCTCATTTAGATTCTGGTGTACCGGGGCTGCTGGCAACACTCTAATAGGCTCCCAAATTCCAAAGTGTATAATTGAATTCTATAGTTTCAAGCAACTGAAGTATTTGCTTGAATATAATACAGGCAGGAGGAAGCTTGCTGATAATGCAGCTATTAAATGTGGGCTCAGTATCTCAAACAGTAGGTATTGAATAGGTGAAAAGTACACCAATTTAGTGAAGGAGCTCACTTTTATATAGTGCCTTATCATATCTTCCTGAAAATCTCATTCAGTGCTTCACATGTAATGACTTACTTTGGGAGTTCACTAACTGTTGTTATGCAGACAAAGCATGAGAGGAATGACCAGTTCATCTGTTTTTAGTGATTTTAGGGGAAGGCAGGGTGTTGGGTCGGGCCATCAGGAGAACTCTGTGCTCTTTAAATAATGTGATAGGATGTTTTAGATCCACTTGAACCACTAGAATGGGCAGATAGTGTTCAATTCAACATCGTCAAGAGGGTGGCAACTGCCAGTACCTCAATACTTCCCAGGAGTGTCTTCTTAGATCATTGAACCCACAATCCTTTGGCTCAGAGGTGAGAATGCTGCTAAATGAGCCAAGCTGACACAGTGAGCAACAAATATATGTTCATCCAGTTAAATATCTCATAAGAGTAAGTATAAGGTAACATGAAAAATAATTCCTTTCTGCCTCATGTATTTATCTAGATTCCCCTTTAATGCACCTATGCTATTCTCCTCAACTACTCCTTGAGGTAGTGAGTTCCACATTCTCACCACTCTCTGGGCAATGAATTTTCTCCTGAATTCCCTATTGGATTTATTCGTGCCCATCTTATATTTATGGCCCCTAGTTTTGGTCTCTCCAACGAGTGGAAGCGTTTTCTCGGCCCCTCAAACCCCTATCTTAAAGACTTCTATCAGGTAAATTAAAACTTAAGTTAAGTTAAATTTGATCCATTGAAAAGACGGTATATTCCAGGATTTTTTCCAGTTCTGCATATCCATTCTATGATTTTCTGACCATTCACCTGAATGGATGAGTTTGTGATTGCAAAAACAGAAAACCCCAGTTACCTATTTTGGAACAGGAGCTAACAAAAAACAATGTTTAGTAAGTCCTGCAGTAGTATGAGGGCTGTTTATGTGTGGGGAGTGTTGTCCTCTAATATAAATTTGAGGTGGAGTTGTTATAATACAATGAAATAATTAACAATGATGTAGTGGAAAACAAGAATTTGTTTTCATTACTTCTCTTGTGCTCATCAAAATGGGGAATGCCAATTGAAAACATTTTTACTTTCAGTTACAATGTTGAGCACTTCTGGCTGAATGTGAGTTAGATGCAGAGTAAAGCATCTACTTTATCCTAATAACAAACTCAGAAAAACACCACTTACTGCATTTCAATTTCCCTACCAGCAATCCTTTAGTTTTCTCTGAGTGAGAGCAACAACATAGTGGCAATTTGTGCTGCACTGGGAATGGTTTTTATGTAGTGGATTTATTCGTGTTGGATCTGGGTTGACTGTCCAAATTCCCTGTAGCCATCAGAAGGAGACAACTTTCACCCATCAGTTTGGAAACATCCAAAGATTGCTCCGAAAGATTTTGCGGCTAGTTCGCAAAAATTCTTTTGAGGGACGTTGGCCCTAGTTATTCACAAACAGAAACCTCTGTCCAGTGTTCTGAAAAGTGCAGCAATATTTAAATGATAGCAATAGTTTTACAAAAGACTACATCGGAATGTGAATTCCACAAAGAAACATTATTTTTTAAAATGAAACATAGGTAATGTCTCAATGATAGTGCAAAGATTAAACAAAGCTCCTGGGATTTCCATGGGTGTTGTCTGGTGGGAGATTGGTGAAACATCTGGAGAAAAGGCATAAATGGCTGAAGATGGCTATTTATGCTATCATTGCAGGGGTTCCTGCTGAAGATTTGAGTGATAATTTGGAGACTCCCATAGAGATGCAGGGCTGAGCTGTCAATGAGGTGAAATAGTCGAAACATTCCAAGCCATGTTTCTTCACAATACAAATGAATAATGTTTCCAACACATGGTAGAAAACTGAGAGTGAATTATTCAAATTTATTATAATTTAATATTCTCCTCCTGAGGGCTAATTCACCTGAGGAGTTCTCATCACTGCCCCTTCTAGGGGAGTAACAAAACAACTTGCATTTATGTAGCACTTTTAACATATAAAATATCCCAAGGCACGTCACAGGAGTGTTATCAGATAAAATGTGATACTGAGCCACATAAGGAGGTCAGGACACATGACCGAAAGCTTGGTCAAAGAGGTAGGTTTTAAGGACCTTAAAGGAGGAAAAAGAGTTGCAGAGAGACGTGGAGGTTTAGGGAGGAAATTCCAGAGCTTAGTGCCTAGGAGACTGAAGGTGCGGCCACCAATGGTGAAGAGATGAAAATCGGGGATGAACAGGAGGCCAGAATTGAAGGAGTGCAGAGATCTCAGAGGGTTGTAGGTAGGGGTGGAGGAGATTACAGAGAAAGCTAAATTGTCATTGAATGGAACTTTCCTTGTTCACACCTATTTTGCAGACTGCACAGTTATGTCTCCTGTATTATTAAATCTGTAATCACATTATTATGTTACATCGATTTACCCATTTTGATGCATTAGATCGAACTGCTGTAGTACATAACTCCTGCCACTAGATGTCACTTGTGTCACTCCATAATATAGTGCACTTCTGCCACCTAATGGCAGAAATGCTACAGCACTCTAATTGGCTAAATGATGACCCACGAATTGGCTTCGCATATAACTCAATTCTCCTTTGTAGCCTCAGCCAACACCTTGGTCCTTTTATTGCAGCTACAGTTTATAAGAGGTACAGTACTGATACTAATTATTCAGAATGGCATCACGCTGGATGCCTTGATAATTTGGGGCAAATTTCTCTTGCCATAAAATCTGTGCTGCATACATCGCAATCTAATTGTGCAAATGCAATGAATCAATTTGTCATTGGTCGCTAAGAAGTTAAATAACAACGGGCACCTCTACAATGTGTGGACAGACTAGCAGAATGAAAGATGAGATCAAAGGTCGGGTTTGTCAATCTCTCAGCCTATCCTCAGTTTGGTGAGACAGGGAACTCAAAGGCCATTATTGGTATCCCTTCAGGCAAAAGGTTTCATCTTTTTAACCTTTCCATTCCACAGTTGTTAAATCGTTTTACACTTTTATTTACTGGGCACTGCCCTTGTCGATACAACCCTCCCCTCCTGTCCCTATTTGATTCAGTATGGCACCTGGCCACACAATGTGACGTCACCAAGATTTGTACAAGGCATTTGCACTCAACCATCCTTAATTGAGGATCGAGGGACCTTTGAACCAGTAAGTGCTCAGTACTGAAATGAGGTGCGACTTAAATAAATGAAATATCACTATAATAAACTCCCAAATAGCTGCTATCTGGCTTTTGTCCTAGAGCTGTGGATATTGTAAGACTGTTGCCTCTAATTTTGCAGAGCTAGAGATAGGCAGCAGAGTGCAATGACTCGCTAAAGGGTTTGAGTTACAAATCTTGAAGCAATATCTGAAGCAATATTTTTAATTATCTGCTATTCATGTACATATGTAGTTACATTCTCAGTTTCTGCATAACGGGGTCTCAGATACAACACAGTGAAGCTTTTCTACAATACTCTCATCGGAAATTGTACTGTCGGGAAACTATATAAAGAGGACATGTGATGAGCAAGATGTTTATATCTTTCCTGTATTATTGAAGGAGCCATAACAATATGTGTTATGTGAGAGGTCATGGCACATATCAGTCTTTACAGTAAGGAATTGCTATAAAAGTAAAATCTGTCTCTCTTAGTCACTAGATGGCAGTATTGCCTCCTAAGATTTGGGATGAAAGAGCACTTTGCAGAAGTTATTCAGTTGGTAATGTGGTCAGATTTCTGTTTATTTTTTAAGCCAATTAACTACTTTTAAAGGTTAAATTGTCTCCTTTACAGCAATTCAAGACGGTCTCATTGTGACACTAGAATGGAACTAATACTTTTAAACCAGCGTATTTGCCTTCAAGATTCCATAGGTTATTCCAGTCTTGCGATGATAGTATTTATGTTACCGAAGGCTGCACGGTGAATCAAATGAATGCCAGACCATATCCACAGCTTTACCAATGCCCTACAAAAGCTGAGTGGTGTGGGGTGGGGTGCACCAGTGTCATTTCTTGTTAATCTGATACTCGTATCCTAACTTGCACCAAGTGCCATTCACGCATCGCCCCTGTGCTCGCTGACCTACAATGGCTCCCAGCACAGCAAAGCTTTGAATTTTAAATTCTCATCCTTGTTTTCAAATCCCTCCGTGGCCTTGTCCCTCCCTACCTCTGTATCCTCCTGCAGCCCCACAACGGTCCAAGGTATCTGCGATTTCCCATTGTTTCACAATTGGCTGCCATACCTTCAGCTGCCTCGGCCTTAAGCTGTGTAATTCCCACCCCAAACCTTTCTGCCTCTCTACCTCTCTCTCCTCCTTTAGGACACTCCTTAAAACCGACCTCTTTGGCCAAGCTTTTGGTCAGTGTTGTGTGATTGCCTTTAAGAGTGATGTCCCTTTAAGATCTTAGTATGCTAATGAGCCAAGTACCAGGATGTAGTCATGTGACACTCAGTCTCACTCTGCAACTGTAACACCTAGAGGCAGCTTCTGTAAATAGTTAGCTCTGTACTGTATATACTTGTCAGCTATTGATAAACCTATTTTGAGGTCTTCAATCAACTCAATTACACACATCTCATTTATGTTGCATCAGACAACATAAAAATCTTCTCATTACATGCTGGCAGCTGTGATGAGAAGATAGAATCCAAGATTGAAGACCACAGGAAAACAGCTTTACAAACTAACTAAAGCTAAAAGAGAGAAAGATAAAAGAAACACTGGCCTAAACAGTGTAAAGAAGAAAAAAAACTCACCTCAATCTGCAGAAGACAGAGCGCTGAACGACAGGTTGCAAATCAATTGCTCCAATCAGATGAGTCAGTGTGCCGTTGGTAGAGAAATCCCAGTTAAAAAAAAGAGAAGCCATGAATTCCTTAAAAAATTGATCTGGTTTCTCTCAAAGGCTCCCTGGGAAAGTAAAAAAAAATACAGGGAAGACCCAATCTCTTTCTTAGGCTGATCAGGTCAGCGCCGTTACAGGAGGCGCCTGATAGCATAAAATGTGGGAATTCTCCACTCCCGCAGCTAGAGCTATAAAAAGAAACTATTAAATCACTCCAGTGTGAAGAGCTTTCATTCACTCAGCCAGAGTTTAAAAAACTCAGAAAACCACTCAAGCATGAAGAATTGCCCATTGAACAGTTGTATAAACAAACCCTAGTAAAAATAAAAGCATTTCAACTGCATATTCAACAGCTATATAAACAGACAGACTAGAGTGCAGGAAGCTAGATAAACAGACAAGCACTGTTAAACAACTGCTGTTGTCAATCAAAGCAACCAAGAGAGTTTCTTAAAGGGAAAACAAATACAGAGTCATTAGACAAGTTCTTAAAGCAAGTTTTAAAACAAAAGAACAGCAGAAAGATGGATACCAATTTTCTCCACATGAACTGGAAAGCCTTGGATATCCTATCCAAGTTCAAAGTTTTCCAACAGAGAATGCAGTTATACTTTACAGACCAAGTAATTGTAGAACTAGAAAAACAAGCAGTAAAAATAATGATAGCGATTGGAAATGAGGGATTGCACAGAATCAATACCTCAGGCATATCCCGACAGGACCAGAAAGATCCCGCAAAGATATGGAAAGATCAGCTCCGAATGAGAGTGAATTTTTGAATTGATGTCCTACAGGCAACAGCCACAATCAATAGACCAGTTCATCAGTAGATGCTGTAGTAAGGGCAACGAGTGTGATTTTTCAGAAGCTGAGCTGTCAGACCAAATAATGGAGCTGGTGATTGTATCAGCACCCATTGAAGCATTTCAGAAGGACCTCTTGGGGAAGAGGAAAGGTCACAGCTTCCAGCACTGCTGGAAGATGGCAGGAAATATGAAGCTATTGTAGCTGGACTACAGCACCTACAAGCACGAGGTGCAGCCAACAGTAGCACCATAACCAGGCCAAAAAGAGCAAGCAAGCTGTGTGGTAAGTGTGGGCTGTCCCACTCACGGCGAAATTGCCCTGCATTTCGTGACCTGTGCAAAGCATGCAGTGCAAATGGACACTGGACCCGCCTTTGCAGGAATTCTGACTCCAAAGACGCAGCCAGAAGTCACGGCAGGGCACAGGCAAACAAAATCAGGGCAACAGCAGCGAGGAAAGCACCAGTGACCTGCATAAATGCAAGCCGATACATGAGGTCCCCAGCGAAACAGACCTGAGACAAGACTCAGAGAGAAACAATTCTCAGACAGAAGATGAACAGGCATTCCACATTGCAAACCTTTTGACACCATACATTGCAAAATTTTCTGACAAAGCATAATTGCTGGGAGATCTCTTAAAAAAAGATGTACCATTTATATGGCAGGAAGACCATCTCTCAAACTAGCATTTGAGTCTCTCAAACAAGCATTGTCAGCAGAAACCCGTACCCTGCAGTACAATGACCCAAGGAAAGAGACTATCCTGGAAGCCGACACCTCACAGAAAGGGCTAGGGGCATGCATCTTACAGGATGGCAAACCAATTGCATTCGGGTCCAAATATTTATCCTCAGCACAGTCCAATTACTCAAACATAGAGCGTGAAACACATGCTCTGGTGTTTGGGATCACGAGGTTCCACACCTACCTGTTCAGTAAGCAGTTCACTGTGGAAACCGACCACAAACCACTGGAGATGATCTGGCACAAACCATTGACAAGTGCATCACCTCGACTACAATGGCTCTTAATGAAAGTACAGGGGTACGACTTTGGTGCCTGCTACAAACCAGGTACCAAAATGGTCACTTCACATATGCTGAGCACATTGCCAAACCCAAGCAAGAATGAAGAAGTCCCACTGAATCTACAAGTGGACAATATGGACATCAAGGTGCAAGATGTGCTCAAAATCGACTTATTCAAATGTGACCAACTACAATCAGAAACAGCAAACGACCTGCAACTGAAGGCACTGTGGAGAGTCATCATGGAAGGCTGGCCAAACATGGTAAAAGAGGTGCCAGGAACCCTCAGATATTTCTAGCCTTACAGAGAATAACTTGGTATCCCGAGAGGCATTACCTTCAAAGGAAAACAAGTGACTGTGCCAAAAGCTCTCCGACAGGACATCAGCGAACAAGATGACTGGCATGAGACACTGTTTATTGGCCAGGGATTAATATTGACGTCAAAAGGTTAGTGAGGATGTGTGAAGCATGCTAGAGCCACGAGCCACAACAACAGAAAGAACCTCTACACCCTCACAAGATTCCGTTAGTCCCTTGGTCCAAAATTGCCACTGACCTATTTCCGTTAATGGAGAAGACTTGATCGCAGTCTCTAGCTATTTCTCCAAATTTCCAATTGTCAGACAGGTAAAAGACACTTCAAGTGCAGTTGCCGCAGACACATTAAGTGCCACATTCAGTCTATCGGTGAACCTGAAGAAATCATTTCTGACAATGGGCCACAGTATATGGACAAACCTTTCAGGGATATGTGCGCCAAATAGGGCGTAAACCATGTGACGTCCTCACCACATTACCCTAGATCTAATGGTCTTGCCGAGCAAATGGTTCGCACAGTTAAATCACTTATCCTGAAGTGTAGGGCAACAAAACAATATCTTTGTGTTGCCATGCTCCACCTCAGAACTACACCTATGGATGTGGGCTTACTGTCAGCAGCAGTGATCTGATGAAAGGTCACTGACCTCAAACGTTAGCTCTGCTTCTCTCTCCACAGATGCTGCCAGACCTGCTGAGTTTTTCCAGCACTTTCTATTTTTATTCCAGCAGAGATCATGTTTGTCAGGCAAGTGCAGACGACTCTGGAAGCTATCCGCTATTCAAATTCTGAGGTGCAGGAGACACTGCTCGAAAAACAGGGGAGAATGAAAATGGTGCACGACCAACACGCAGGGGTGGAACTACCTCAGCTACATGTCAGACAAAAGGTCAGGGTCATACACACCACAATGAAAACATGGTTGCCTGCCGAGGTGTTCGGATTTTGCGGTGAGCCTAGGTCCTACGAGATTACAACATCTAGTGGAGCGGTGTTGAGAAGGAACCGAAGACAACTGAGTGACGTGTGCAGTACCTCAATTGCACATGTTGGACTCGAGGGAGCATGCTCTGACAGTGGGGTGTGACAGATCAACAGGACGACAGCCAATGCATTGACAACATGTCTGCAAACACAGGACGGCCAAGGGTGAAATCCACATCCCCAGAAGGTTATACCATAACCAAATCTGGAACAGTTGTCAAACCACCAAAATGATATATGGACTCCTAAGCTTCCATATTTGTAAAATTTCACAATCTCTATCCATATGTAAATAATTTTGATGTTATCTAATTTTATGTATTTATTACTTTTAGCATATGAGACTTATCTTTGGAAACAAGGGGGATGTTGTGTGATTGCCTTTAAGAGTGATGTCCCTTTAAGATCTTAGTATGCTAATGATCCAAGTACCAGGATGCAGTCATGTGACTACATGCCAGTCTCACTCTGCAACTGTAACACCTAAAGGCAGCTTCTGTAAATAGTTAGCTCTGTACTTGTTAGCTGTTAATAAACCTATTTTGAGATCTTCAATCAACTGAATTCCATGCATCTCATTTATGTTGCAACAGATAACATGAAAAGTTTCTCATTGCAGTCAGCTGTCCCAATATCTCCTTATGTGGCTCAGTGTCAAATTTTGTTTGGTAATGCTCCTCTGTTGCGCCTTGAGGCATTTTACTATGTTAAAGGCTCTATACAAATGCAAGTTGTTGTTTGAGACACTCAACTGTATGATGTGTGGAAAGGAAACTAAGCAAGCAAAATGGAGCAGGCGCATTCCCGAATCCATCCATTTATCCACAGAGAGCAGAGAAACTGCAATTAGGGCAAGCAGTTATTCCTGCAACAAAATGTTTCAATGCTTAAAATTATTTTATATTCTTCTTTCAAAGCAATCTCCTTTTATTCTATTGAATTATTTCAGGAGCTGATTTGAAAAGGGGCTCATCACTGCTCCTGGAACTGATTTTGTATTGGAAAGCAGATGCCAATGCTTAGGTTCTTCCCACCTGCCTTTTATCACCTGAAGTGTATCCTGTTCAGACGCTACCGCACGTGGTCTAGTGGATCTGCTGGTGCTGCTGTCTCTGGTGGGACTGACAGCTCCTCACACAGCTTGAATCCATTTTCCTGAGCAAGTCGAGGAGTGGACATGCTGAGAAAAACTTTCACCCAGCTTGTCATTGCTGCAAATGTGAATGAATTTCAAATATAACCAGATGAGAAAAAATTGAAAAAAATACAAAATAAAACAATCTATGAAACAAATGTGACAAAAAAGTGAATGAGTGGGGAGGGAGTGGAAGTGATTGCAGAAAATCAACCTGTTAATCATGGAATGAACTCATAAATATAAGGAATGCAACAAAATGTAAAGGGTATGGGATGTATTGATGGGTCGTTAAAGGGGACGCCTCAATATATCCCTCTCGCTTGAAAGAAAATTACCTTTCATTGTATTCCACACACTTAATAAGTATTGGGATTAGTGGGGCTGGAATGTTTGCTGTTTAGTAATTATTGAATCATAGAAAAGTACAGCACAGAAGCAGACCATTTGGCCCATCTAGTCCATGCTGCCTCTTCAAAAGAGCAATCCAGTTAGACCCACTCCCCTGCTCTTTCCCCATACCCCTGCAATTTTTTTCTCCTTCAAGAATTTATCCAATTCCCTTTTGAAGGCTACTATTGAATCTGTTTCTACCACCCTATCAGGCAGTGCATTCCAAATCATAGTCACTTGTTGCATAAAAAATGTTTGTCCTCATGTTGTCTCTGGTTCTTTTACCAATCACCTTAAATCTCTGCCTTATGGTTAATGACCCTTCAGCCACTGGAAACAGTTTCTCTTTAATTACTCTGTCTAAACCCTTCATGATTTTAAACACCTCTATCAAATCTTCTCTTAGTCTTCTCTGCTCTAAGGAGAACAACGCCAGCCTCTCCAGTCTATCAGTGCAACCGTAATCCCTCATCCTTGGAACCATCCTAGTAAATCTCTTCTCTACCCTCTCCAAAACTTGCATGTCTTTCCTCAGGTGTGGTGCCAGCATTAGGCAAAATATTCCAGCTGTCACCCAACAAATGTTTTATACAGGTTTAGCATAACTTTCTGGCTTTTGTATATGCCTGAATTTATAAAGACCAGGATCCCTTATATTTCACCCACTGTTTTGTTAACCTGTCCTGCCACCTTCAAAGATTAGTGCATAAACGTGCCCAGGTCTCTCTCTTCTTGCACCCAATTTACAATTCTACCATTTAGCTTGTAACTAGTTACTGACCATTTCTTTATTCCACCTAGCAACCCCCAGCCCCACCCCACCGGACAGGCTCTGTTGAGTATTGGCGGTGCGATACTATGTGGAAGAAAATCAGGAGTTACTCTTAAATGTTTGTTTTCTGGCCCTCCAATGATGATATAATCATCAGGGACATGAGGAAAGAGAATACAAGTATTTTAACAAAGGAGAAGTTTCATCTCCAAAGTGCTTTCACATAAGCAATCAAATACATAATCTGGACTCTTTATTGCGGTAACTGCACACACTTGTAGAATCAGAGAACCATACAACTCAGAGACAGGACATTTGCCCCATCATGCCTGTGCTGGTGCTTTGAAAGAACTAATATACTTGCACAGCCCTTTCAGGCACAGCATTCCAGATCATAAGAACTGGCTACATAAAATATATTCTCTCCATCTCCCCTTCTGGTTCTTTTGTCATTAGAATTAATTTACTCTGCAACTGACCCCATCGGAGTAACTGACTGCTGTCATATCATCCTCCAATTGACACTCCTGTACTGGCCCTCATTGTCTAAAACACCAACACAAAACATCTCTGCATTTCCCCACAAAATAATCATGATGGGGGAAGATTTCCTTTCTTCACTCCATATAATCAAATTTGTAATCCCATTTGCAAACCAGTTTATGAAATGGTTCCAGCCAAAGATCAACAAAAGTCTTCACTCACTGGAAACAGACAGAAAACAACTCACAATTTCCTTTACAGAATAAAACACAAGGTATTTGTTTTGAACAAAACATTTAACATAAATGAGAATTATATCTTGTTTATCCCAATTTGTAGATCGCATTTGCTTTTGTTGCTTATGCACTAAAAAGTCAGACAAAGCAGACAAGTGAAAATGTTATCACTCCTATGTCTGTGTGCAGGTTTGGGTATTCATATGTGCTTAGAAATTCTATGTTGCTAACTAATGTGTTCGTCTCGACACTAAGAGAAAGAAAGAAGGAACAAGAGGAAGGAAAAGACAAAGCAAAAGGAAGTTTTCTATAATAATATAAAAGCAAAATACTACGGATGCTGGAAATTGAAAATAAAAACAGAGTGCCGGCAGTACTCAGCAGGTCTGGCATCATCTGAAAGAGAAACAGAGTTAACGTTTCAGGTCTGTGACCTTTCATCGGAAGTTTTCCATGTTTCGTTCTCGTTTTTTTCGCATGTTGCAAATTTGGGGGATTTAGGCTAGAATTCCCTTATCCCCTTCAGTACTGTTGTCAACTTTGGTTGCTATGTATTCCTGGAGTTTTCATTATCTGACCCCCCCACCCCCCCCACTGACTCCCACAACTGATTGCCCTGCGCGCCCATCCTGACAGCACACCACCTTGCGATGCCAAATGGAAACAACAACAACTTGTATTTATATAGTGCCTTTAACATAATAAAACATCCCAAGGTCTTCACAGAGGTATTATAAAACAAAATATGTCACCCTGTCACATAAAGAGATATTAGGGCAGATGACCAAAAGTTTGGTCAAAGAGATAGGTTTTAAGGAGTTTCTTAAAGGATGAAAGAGAGGTAGAGCAGCGGAGAAGTGTACAGAGGGAATTCCAGAACTTAGGGTCTAGGCAGTTGAAGGCACAGCCACAAAAGGCGATTAAAATCAGGGATGCTCATGGGACCGGAATTAGAGGAACGCAGTTTCTTGGAATGTTGTGAAGCTGGAGGAGATTACAGAGATAAGGAGGAATGAGGCCATGGAGGGATTTGTAAGCAAGGATGAGAATTTCAAAATTGAGGCGTTGCTTAACTGGGAGCCAATGTAAGTCAGAGAGCACAGGGGTGATAGGTGAACAGGACTTGGTGCAAGGTAGGACATAGGCAGCAGAGTTTTGGATGACCTCAAGTTTACTGAAAATAGAATGTGGGAGGCCGGCCAGAAGTTTGTGAGAATAGTCAAGTGTAAAGGTAGCAAAGGCATGAGTGATGGTTTCAGCAGCTGAAGAGCTGAGGCAGGGACAGAGATGGAAATGATATGAACGTGGAAATAGGCAGTCTTAGTGATGGCACAGATATGTGATCAGAAGCTCATGTCGGGGTCAAATATGACACCAAGGTTGTGAACAGTCTGGTTCAGCCTCAGACAGTTGCCAGGGGGAGGGATGGAGTTGATATCTAGGGAATGGAGTTTGGAGGAAATTTCTGCTCTGGCAGTACTGGATGTTGGATAAGCAGTCTGACAATTTAGAGATAGTGGAGGGGTCGAGAGAGATGGCAATGAGATAGAGCTGGGTGTCGTCAGCGTACATGTGGAAATTGATGTGTTTTCTGATGATGTCACCGAGGGGCAGCATGTAGATGAGAAATAGGGGTCTGTCATGCAGACCTGCCAAGGATGAGGCATATTAATTTTGTCATATGAACATTGATTTTAAACTGTTGCTGGAGTGAAGAAATGTTTGAAGATCACCAGATACTGGGCTGGAAGGATATTTGCAGACTAAGAGATGCCTCTTGTGGAGACAAAGGACTATTCCCTGCTCCAATTAACCCAAATGGATTTTGATCACAGACGTTGGAGGTATAAGGAAGTGTATTCCAGGCCCTGCTAAGATGATATAATCTACAGAGCTAGGACTGGGTAAACCAGCTGGTCACATGACTAACTGGCTGGTCCAGGTTTTTTGAACTAGCCACAGGACAGTTTGATTTCAGAAGGCAGTGTGCAACTGAAGCTGAAACAAGCAAGTCTCTTGCCTGACTGTCTCTCTCTCTCTCTTGCTTTCTCCCCAAGCCACCGGACCCATGGGAGATACGTAAACCTCAAGGGAGAAAAGTGTTCAACATTGAAACAAGTTGAAGCATGAACTGGGCCCCAATGAACAAAGGGATTTACTGGCAACCATAGACTCCAAACTGAACTTAAAGGACAGTAAATAACTAACAGATATTGCCTCAAACTGTTCCCCTTTGTTATTTCTACTTTTTCTGTCTCTATCTGCGTGTGTGTTTATTGCGTATGCATGCTAGCGTGGTCGCATTGCATATTCGTAGTTGTTGACCAGATTAGAGTTTAAGATTAATAAACTTTTACCTTTCTTGTTTAAATCTAAGGAAACCAGTTTGATTTTTTTGCCTTACAATTGGAGCAGTGAACAAGGATTCACTGAGGGGGAGCTAAAAACACAGTGTTTTAGAAATTAAACCCTGTTACGGTTAAACCAGGCAAAGGCTGAGAGGGAACCTCTAGACCCCTTCTCACCTGGTTGTAACAGGGTCCAAGGATAGATCTTTTGAGGACAGGAGGTAACTGTGCAGGAATGGGAAGAAAAGCCATTGATGGCGATTCTTTGGCTAAGATTAGATAGATAAGAATGAAACCAGGTGAGTGCAGTCCCACCCAGCTAGATGACAGTGGAGAGGCGTTGGAGGAAGATGGTGTGGTCTACTGTGTCGAAGGTTGCAGACAGGTTGAGAAGGATGAGGAAGGAAAGTTGCCTTTGTCACATTTATGACTTTGATAAGAGCTGTTTCAGTGCTTTGGTGGGGACGGAAACCTGATTGGAATTCTGGGAAAAATGGGCCTGCATTTGGGAGGCAACAACATGCTCAAGGACCCTGGAGAGGAAAGGGATGGTAGTTTGCAAGGACGGTGGGGTCAAGGGTTGTTTATTTGAGGAGGCGGGTGATAACAGCAGATTTGAAGGAGAGAAGGACAGAACCTGAGGAAAGAGAAGTGTTAAGAATATCAGCTAACATGGGAACCAGGAGGGAAGTTGGACGGTCAGTCGTTTAGTGGAAATAGGGTCGAGAAAGCCCATTGGATGATTCTTGACTGGCAGTCAAAAGAACATTTTTTTTCCTCAATGTGCAACATTTTTATAACTAATTAAACAAAGCGTTGCAGGAAAATGAAAAAAAAAGCATGTAACCTTTTTAATGCCCCTATGATTTCTTCCTTTGGGTTTGCTCACAGCAGTATCCTGGAGATTAATCTTCAATTCTGATGGCTCTAGGACAATCTGTGAGGGTTGTCATCCTACCCTCCTTAACCAATAAAGGAAAAATTCCCACACTTGTGTTGTTGGCAGAAGATCTGATGTTGTCAGTGGTGTTGTGAAGTAATTCTGACAGGATAACCAACAAGGAAGGTATAGATATAATTGCAACTTCCAAATGACTGTGCGTGCATGGTTATTTTGTATTGCCAGTGGAGCTATGGAATCTGCCCTGCAATGCAACTGGGGTTGATCTACCATGCCAAAGGCCCTGTAGACTAGAGACCCATTTCAAATAGAATCAACGAACCTGATGCTAAACAGTAAAACTGGTCAACAAACGAGTTGATCTCTGCAAACTGGCATCTTCCTGTCAATAGGCCCATACTGAATCTTGCTCTTTTGAAACATAAATGGTTTCAAGCTTGGAAATCTTCTTTGCAGACTTTGCACATTTATGTTTACCATCTCCCTCTCCGACTCAGTGGTGCATCTTTCCATGGCAAATATCAGTATGAGTCTTTAGTTCTTTTACTGTTCTAAGAACTCACATACACTGTCAAATGTCAGTGGCTGTTTGGGACAAACCTACTTTTACATTTCAATTGAATACAATAAGGGTAGTCAAGCAGCCATGAACATCTCCATTCTGTAGTCGGGGAAGGAGAGATGCTGCTCTTTGTATGTTTTCACGCCATGTGATAAATTTCATATTCCACTGTACTGTGGTGACACCTTGTAAAAGCACAACCAATTTTCTATAACCATTAATGTTTCCAATAATGTCTAAGCTAATCATTGTTTGCAGAGGCCTGTGTTAAATGAACTCACATAAAACAGATTACAGTGTATTCTTGTAAGACCGATTCATTTTTCCAAAATCTCTGCCAGTCTTTCTGTTTTGTATTTAAAATAAATGGCAGATTGCCTCCCATTAAATAAGCCAGATGACTTGAAAGGAACATTACCTCTGTTGGATATACCAGTTGCCTAGACAGATGGTGGGTTTGTTATATTATTCCATTTATTTATAAATTGGGTAAACCATTCTCCCTAAAGCAGAAAGATTAAAGTTCAGGGAAGAGGAATTTTTGGATCTATCTTACCAACCTTGTCAGAAATGCTACCCCTATTACACACACTTCCATTTTCCCTACCAGTTATTCTTATGACCTCTGTAAGTGAGATTGTCTGGTTAGTGTCAATTAGAGCCAGATTATGAGTAGTTTTGCGTTGTGGAGTCACACCTACCGGGAACTGGGTTAAGAATATCCAAACACATTTTGTTAAAGATGCTTAACAGTCACCAAAAAGAAAAGCTGTTTATTTTATAATCTGGCAGTCAGTGCTGGACACAAACCCATATCTGCATTTAAAAAAAAATCTTCCTCTTCATTTAATATCCATTCCAAACACTTTTGCTCAGCAAAGTATATAATTCTGCTTTCAGGAGTGTGGAAAGTGTACATTTCAGCTGCTAAAGGATTCAGTCAAAAGCCCAGAAGCCTCACAAAAATTGGGAAGGAAATGGAGCCTGTACTCCAATGTGTGATATTTAAGGGGAGGGAGGGAGGAGCAAATTATTATATACCCCCAGCTTCCCATGTCAGCTATGGCTCAATCGATAGCACTCTTCTTCTGTGTCCATGAGGCTGTGGGATCAAGTTCTACTCCAGAGACTTAAGCATCAAAGTTAGGCTAGTAGTGCAGTGTTGCACTGGTGGAGTTACAATACCGTTTTTCACATGAGATGTTAAACCAAGGCAATATCAGCTCTCTCATGTGGATGTAAAAGGTCCCATGACACAATTCAAGGTGCAGCAGGGGATTTCTTCCTGGTGTTCTGGCCCATGGTTATCGCTCAATCAACACTTTAAATGGGTTTATCTGGGTATTTATCTCATTGTTTGTGGGATTTTTCTGTGTGCAAATTGGTTGCTGTGTTTCCTACATTACAGCAGTGACTACACTTCAAAAGTACTTCATTGGCTGTAAAGTGTTTTGGGATGTTGTGAAGGGTGCTATATAAATGCAAGTCTTTCTTTCGCCACTGGGTCCCTCCAACAGCATATGCTATGCATCAATTTGATGGACAGACAAAGATACCTTGGCCTTTCTCAGCCCTGTCCCATAGCAGGCTGCTAGAGTATCCCAAAAAATGGCCGAGGTTAATTTGTCCTTCAGCTTATCTCTCCCTTCGAAGAATTTTCTAGCTTCAGCTAAACAATGTAACCACTTTCTGAAACTCACCTTGTGGCAATCCATACAAGGACAGGCTTGCATTCAAATTGAAATGCATCCCAGATTTGTAATGACTTCCCACTGGAGACTCTCTGATGCAAATTCCAAAACAGGCAACATTTTTACATAAATAAAAACAAGAAATTCTGGAATCACTCAGCAGGTCTGGCAGCATCTGTGGAAAGAGAAGCAGAGTTAACGTTTCGGGTCAGTGACCCTTCATTGGAACATTTTTACATAGTATTTTACAGTATGGGAACAGGCCATTTGGCCCAAAAGGTCCACGCTGGGGTTTATGCTCCACACGAGTCTCCCCTCTTCATCTCACTCTATCAGCATATCCCTCTATTCCTTTCTCCCTCATTTACTTATCTAGCTTCCCCTTAAATGTATCTCTACCATTCACCACAACTATTCCTTGTGATAGCAAGTTCCACATTCTACTCTCCTGAGTAAAGAAAATTCTCCTGGGTTCCCTATTGGATTTATTAGTGATTATCTTATATTTATGGCCTCTAGTTCTGGACTCTCCCACATCCACCTTATCGAAACCTTTCCTAATTTTAGTTATAAACTCTCAGGACTGGTATCACCCTTGTAAATCTTTTTTGCACCTTATCCATTTTCTGCCTCTTTTGCAGCAGCAATGTGTGAAGTGTGAGAAAATAGAGACAGGGATCCATTATTATAGAGTGTGTGTTGCTTCACATGAAAATAATTAAGCACTAGAAACCAAATATTATTTTAATCAAAGTAGCACAACCGTAGAGAAAGATAACACCAGGGCAGCTTGCATTTCTGATCAAGTGAGACATTTTTCTTTCATTTTCCATTTTGTTGTCCCGAAATTTTACTTTAAATACGTTTCTGGCAACTTGCACGTATTAGTTTTCCACCCTGTACTGTAGACCATGATTCCAGCCTCAGGAAAGTGTCAAAGGTCAACCAGATTCAGACTGTGATGTTTTGTTGCGCTTTTTGTGTACCTCACCAGATTGACACTTTCGGTTTAAATTAAATTATGTCCTTGAAATTATGATGCAATATTAGAATACAAGCAATGAATGCGCTTTTATAAAATTCCTCTGTCCTTTTTAATGGATGTGTTAACAAATTAAAAATATGTAGCTTAATGTCTAGGTAAGATGGTGAACAAAGAAAGTTAATGCAAACTCTAAGGCAGGCAGACAGAGAGATAACCTCAGTATTTTACAGTCAATTAAGTACTTTTCAAGCATAGTCAGGCTTGTAATGTTGGAAACACGGCAGCCAATTTACGTGCAGCAAGAGCCCCCAAACAGCAATGTGATAATGAACATATAATCTGTTTTTGTGATGTTGGTTGAGGGATAAATATTGACCAGGACACAGGGGCGAACTCCCCTGCTCTTCTTTGAAGTAATGTTATGAGAGCTTTTGAATCCACCTGAGAGGGCAGACGGAGCCTTGTTTTATTCCTCTGCGTACCAATATCAACCGGTGGAATTTGCAGGTAAATTAGTCGTAGCTCAGGGCACATGCATCAGGAAATAAAACCCACCAATAATTGACCTTCATCTTCTTTAAAGAGAAAACTGACAGCTGTATAAGTTTTCACCAGAACACTGACAACAGAAATGGACGGAATACTTTTGGAATAGCTACTGTTGATTGGTAGCTAACTAACTGGATGTAGTCAGTTCGACTCTCTTTCCAAAAGAGACTGTCAGTTTGACGGATACTATTCCCGTGAGCTGCATGAGTTGTTTGACAGGAGTCCTTTTGCCAGCTGGTTTCATGTCACAATCTTTTACTTTTTTCATTCATTTCTTTCTTGTATTGGAAATGACAGGTGAACTGTTTTGAGGGCCATGTTTACATTTTCACAACTACAGCTGACAGTTAGCCATCATTTGAAATGCTGGAGAAGATGAGTGAAAGACTGATGAATTCATCTTTCAATTGAAAACTCTCAATTTAAGAAAGCATTATTTATGTTTTACAGATTTTTTTCTGATGAGCACATTTAACCCGGGGGAGAAATTTAACTTACGGTTGTCAATTTTGCACCGGAAAAATGTTGCAACCCCAGGAGTTGGAAATTGGGAACAGGTACACCTTGGTCACCTATTCGTGCCCCAGGAAAGCCTGATGCCATATTCAACAACAGCTTGCATTTGTGTAGCGCCTTTATGTAGGAAAATGTCCCAAGGTGCTTCATGGGCAGGTCATCAAACAATATTTGACCCTGAGCCACATATGATAATACACGGCAGGTCAGGCCCCATCTGTGGAGAGAGCAACAGAGTTAATGCTTCAGGTCGCCAACCTTTCATCAGAACTGGGAAAAGTTAAAGATGTAATAAGTTTTAAGAAAGTACAGAGTCAGGGAAAGTGAGAGGGGAGGAAGAACAAAAGGGAAGGTCTGTGATAGGGTGGAAGGCAGGAGAGATTAAGTGACAAAAGGGATGATGTTGCAAGGCAAAAGTGGGCAGTAATGGGGCAAGTAAAGAAACAAAAGATGGGTCTAAACCTAAGGAGATATTGGGATAGGGGACCAAAAACCTGGTGGGATTTAAGGAGCCTGTAAAGGAGAAGAGAGAGGTAGACAGGCAGAGAGGTTTAGAGAGGTAATTCCAGAGCTTAGGACCTAGGCAGATGAAGGCATGACCACCAATGGTGGGGAAAAGGAAATCAGAGATGCGCAAGAGGCCAGAATTGCAGGTACACAGAGATCTTGGAGGGTTGTAGGGCTAGAGGAGATTACAGAATAGGGTTGGTGTTTAGTTTGTTCCAGGCACTAGATTGCTTTAAAACATGTCCAACTGTCAATAGAGTGCAATACATTTGAAGTAAAAGCTTATATGGAACTACCACCTACCCATCCCCACCCAATTGACTGGCCTGACTGCCGGAAACTGCCTTTGGAGCTCCCCCATGGATCTCTCCTAGCGCCCAAAATGCCACTGCCACCCACCAACCTCCACAACATACCCATGGGATTGGGGTGGGAATCAGTGTCGCAGCTTCAGAGGATGTGGGCAGTGCCCAATTTTCCCTGAAACGACCAACCTCCAATGTTGGCTGGAGAAAGCAAATAAAATGGGGCAAATATATAGGATTGTTATTTTTTTAAAAAGGAAACACAAGGACAATGACTAGATTGCAAGTACAGTGAAATTATTGGTAATATGATCAGCAATCCTAATCACTTTTTTATATTGGTTACATTGGTTAGGAATGTAATTATCCATAATGGAAATGGAGAATATTTTTGATGGCCTTTATCAAGAGGTTAAGTTTGGAAATGATAATTTTGGATGAACACCACCCCCCTGGCCCTGCACAGCTATAATTACCCCACCCATGAATGGTGGTGTTACAGGAGCCTCAGATATTGTGCCTTAGACCCTGCCATCTCGAAGGTAGCGATGTCGTTGGAGGCCACACCAGGTAATTCCTCCAAAGCTGCCACTTACTTCTTATTTTCCAATATGGCCGGTAGCAGATTGCCAGTCAGAAATGGGCGCATGTATCCTACCTAACATTTAGGGGTCTTCAGAGGGTGAATAGCACTTTAAAAAAGTGTTACTCACTCCAATTTATCCCCCATTATCATTCACTGCCACATTTGGATAGTTTTGAAAGACGGGTTAAAAACATTGAGGAGTGGAAAAATGAGCCATCACTGCTTGAGTTGTGCATGTCCACTTTCTTTGGAAGTGAAGGGCACAAACGAAACATTAAATACAATGAGAAGGAGTGTCTGATTTTTCTATAATGCAGATAATAGGCAATCGTTGACCTTTGTTTCATTTTCTTAGCCTACAATGCAAAATTTAAATTGTTTGAACTAAATTATAGATGGAAGATGATGGGCTCTTAATTGTTATTATGTGATCATGATTATATTTTTGTCTTCTGTACTCTGAGATTAGATCTTCCTTCCAAATTCACTGAAATTATCCATTACTGTGAACATTATATGCACTGTAGGGTTTTTGTTTTATAAGAAGTAATTTTCTAGTTATTACAGATCCATCACTTTGTCTCAATTTCTTGTTGCCTTTGCCACTGCTGTCTGAGTCATTAGCTGAAGAATGTTGTATTGATATTGTAGCCCTTGAGTTTGACCAGCTTACTTTAGAAAGTAGCTTGCAGGAGCAAATGACTCCCGTATACACATTGGGGTGGAAATCAGTCATTGTGTGCCCGTTTTCCAGGCAGAGGGCAATACCCTGTGCCCCAAGGGCATCTAACTACTCGTTCTAGGACCTTTCTGAGAAATTTACCTTCTCAGGTTTTTCCCGGTGTGACTGCAGCCTAAGATCCTCTTCATTCTGAAAAGGTCAAGTTTTAATTTTTATTCTTTTAGAAATAATTTGTGGGGTGCAGGAGTGCCCCTCCTGGTCCACGGCACCCCTAGTGACCATGTTCAGTCCCTCCAGCTGTCCTTGTCTTCACCCTCACTCCCACCCTGGCACTTCCCTTCAGCCATTGCTGGCGGGGCTGGCAGCTCAAAATTTACTCCCGCGCAAGGTAGGCCTGCCTGCAGATTTCATCACACGACCTCCTGCCGCCAATCGCCTTTTCTGGCACATCTCCAATATTTTTATAACACAAAAATGTTCAAAGAGTATGAAGGAAACACACATTTGTTTTTATTGCCCAAATAATCTTTCCATCGCGGTTGCTCACAGCAGTGTTGTTATGAAAGTGCTTCTATTTTTAAAATATTTTTTGAGGACGAGTGTTTTAAAATTCTGGAAATGGATTCATTGGCGGACTGAAGTGATTCCATAGATGCTGGACTTGTTTTTAAAGGGTTATTGGAAGGACCCTGTTTAAAAAACAATTTTTACATGGATGTCACATGTCTTCAGCTAAGTAAATAACAGGTGCCTTCTGACTATGGGAGTTGTTTACAAGAGAAGTGACATTTCAAGATGTGTCTTTCAGCACACTATTAACATACCATTTGCCTTTGTTCCATGACCTTCTGGTCAGCTAGTCTCTGTGACCTTGTCCTATCAACACCTTCTCCTTTGTTATCTTTTGCCCCACCCCCCACTTTACTTGCTTAAAACCTTTTCTGATATCTGCCAGTTCTGATGAAGGGTCACTGACCTGAAACGTTAGCTCTGCTTCTCTCTCCACAGATGCTGCCAGACTTGCTGAGTATTTCCAGCGTTTCTTGTTTTTATGTCAAGATTTATGATGCTCAAGAGTGGGTTTCATTTTTGAATACTGTTTTGAGTCAGTTGGGTTTGTAGCCTGCTGAAAGAAACACCCAGCTCATCTTTTCTCCTCTCTAAGAAACCCTTAAAAAAAAAAGATCCAGTGTATGATAGCTGCAATGCCAGATGCTGCATTTCTCCTGAAAAGCTTTTTGGAAGACTTCCTCTTGACATCTCCTGAACGAAATGCTTCTGAAAAGATCCCATTGACCTGTCTACATGTACTTGGATGCCAGACTGTATGCCATCTGGAACATAACATATCTTATCCTTTTTCTTCAAGAATTAACAAGTACTTTGGTCAAAGCATCTTTATTTTTCTTTTAACCGGTGTTTGTGTGTGTGTGTGTTTGTGTATTGGGTATTTAGAAGGGAATGCATATATTTACAGTCTAATTTCAAACAGTGTGTTAAAGCTATATTGACTAAGTCTTGTGTTATAATAAATTAATACTTTTGTTGTTTATTAAAGAAACCTGTTTGGCGGATTTTATTCAGAAACTAAAATAGATAGAATATATAATTGGCCGCATCGGTAACTGGGTACACATTTAAATATATGTTGTGACCTGTGGAGAAGTGGAACTAGAGAAAGACAGGGCACTCCTCCCACCTCAGTCGTAACAGTGTCCAAGGGATTAGTCTTTAATTCCTGTAGGCTCCAGGTCAATCCTGGAGGGTTGGCAAACCTGGTACAAGGAGAAGCTGCCTATTGAGGTGCAAAAGGCCCAATTCATGGCACTGCTCAGGCCTTCCGGTTCAGGGAAGTGTTGTGCCCGTAATGCTGCTTTCGTGAGTCCAAAATGGGGATGTTGATAAGTTTTTGCCCTATTATATCCTAAGTGCCAAGCCAGCTTGGACATATTGCTGGCTGGGAATTCTGCAGGGCGTAACTCACCTCCTGACTCCCTAAAGCCTGTCTACAAGGTATGAGTCAGGAGTTTGATGAATATTCTCCAATTTCCTGGATGGGTGCAGCTCCAATAACACTCAAGAAGGTTGACGCCATCCAGGACAAAGCAGCCCGCTTGATCGGCACCCCATCCACAACCTTCAACATTCACTCCCTCCACCACTGGCGCACAGTGGTAGCAGTGTGTACCATCTACAAGATGCACTGCAGCAACTCACCAAGGCTCCTTCAACAACACCTTCCAAACCCGCAACCTCTACCCTAACAGCACTGTGGGTGTGTCTACACTACATGGACTGCAGCGGTTCAAGAAGACGGCTCACCACCACCTTCTCAAGGGCAATTAGGAATGAGCAACAAATGCTGCCCTTGCCAGTGACGCTCACATCCCTGAAATAAAAAAAAGCTTTTGTGAACCCCCACCTTTTGCAAGAAGCTCCTAATACTTACATCACAATTACCATTTTACACAAAATAAGTACCTTGTTGAGCAGAAAATACGATTCAGAAAAGAAAATGTTCTGAATTCATCTTAATTAAATGTCATTAACTTTGGAAAGATTCAAAACAAAATCCAAACTTCAGGAAGATGACCCTATTCAGGATTAACTGTTGAAGTACTTTCAAAATTATGAGGAGTTTTGATAGAACAATTAGGGCGAAACTGTTTCCTCTGGCAAGTGGGTCAGTAACCGCTGGTCATAGATTTAAAATAATTGGCAAGAGAACTAGGGGAGAAATGAGGAGAAATTTCTTCGCATAGAGGGTTGTAAAGATGTGGAATGCACTACCTGAAAGGGTGGTGCAATCATATTCCTTAGGAAGTTTCAAAAGGCAGTTGGACATGTACTTGAAGAGGGCTATTTTGCAGGGTTATGGGGAAAATGCTGGGGTGTGGGATAAAATTAGATCTCTGCTTCACTGAGCCAGGACAGGCATGATGGGCCAAATGGCCTCCTTCTCTGCTATAAGATTGTATGATTCTAAGGTAGAAAACATGGCCAGGATAAAAGCACATCATGTAGAAACAGTTACTTGGATATATATTTATTAAGTGTATTTGAAAGCCTGTTTTCAATGGATTCCAGCCCAAGAGGATGTCAAGGAGATCCCATAAGCTTCAGAAGGCACAATAGGAACAACACAAATCAAATCCAATACCAATCACCGTAGTGTCATTCCTAAATATTTCTCATTGTTTTGTTTAGTGCTGCTGTTTGTAATAATATCAGACTGGGTTAGTGCAGCCAAATGTGGCTGGATGTATTCCCGGTTTCATCACATGATCTCCCACCTCCAACCGCCCCGCCCCCACGCTCCCGCTATTGGCCGCTTGACACATCCACGGCAATATTTTTATAACTAATAAACAGAAAGAGTTTAAATGAGTTGAACAAAATGCACCACTTTTTTAAAATGCCCCTATGACTTTTTCTCCTGTGTCGCTTATAACAGTTTAACAGGAGATTAATCTTTATATAATTCCATGGAACTCCAAGCCAATCTTGGAGAGTTGACAACCCTAGGCTGGATAATTATTATGAGTGATCTCATTGTAATATTTCCCTCTCTGGAAGCAAAATGTTGCCATCTTAAAAATGCCCTTCATGAATATGGAAATGTTTGTTCACAAGATGGTCTTAAGTCAAACTCTCTTTTGATGTTCAAGTACTTTAATTTCAAGTGTGTTCCATGTAACAGGGTGGGAAGGAAAATTAGAACTTTTGCTTCAGGGGAAGATTAATGACTATCACCCAGGAGCAACGAGCTGTGTGAGATAATCAAGCAATAATGTGACAATAATGCCACTAAGGCAAGAAGCAGAGTTTGGTTAGCTATAGAGTCATATAAACATACTTACATCTGAATTAGGAGCAGGAGCAGTCCACACGGCTCCTCGAACCTTTTGGAGGAAGAGACTTCCAAAGACTCAAGACCCTCTGAGAGAAAAAAATTCTCCTCATCTCTGTCTTAAATGGGCGACCCCTCATTTTTAAACAGTGACCCTAGTTCTAGATTCTCCCACAAGGGGAAACATCCTTTCCACATCCACCCTGTCAAGATCTCTCAGCAACTTACACGTTTCAATCAAGTCACCGCATACTCTCCTAAACTCCAGCAGTACAAACCTAACCTGACCAACCTTTCCTCATAAGACGACCCACCCATTCCAGGTATTCTTTTAGTCTAGTGAACCTTCTCTGAACTGCTTCCCATGTATTTACATCCTTCCTTAAGTAAGGATACCAATACTGTACACAGTACTCCAGATATGGTCTCACCAATACCCTGTATAACTGAAGCATAGAGTCATTTACAGCATAGAAGGAAGCCATTCAGCCCATCGAGTCCATGTAATGTACTGCAATGTACAAACCACAGAAACAAACACAGATTTGCTTCGCTATGGAGTCTACACCTCCATCCCCCACCAGGACGGTCTGAGGGCTCTCCACTTCTTCCTTGAACAGACGCTTAATGAGTCACCATCCACCACCACCCAGCTCCATCTGGCTGAACTTGTTCTTACGTTGAACAACCTCTCCTTCAACTCCACTCACTTCCTTCAAATAAAAGATGTTGTTATGGGCACCTACGTGGGTCCAAGTTATGCCTATCTTTTTGTGGAATATGTCAAATATTCCTTGTTCCAGTCCTATTCAGGCCCCTCCCTCACCTCTTTTTCCGGTACATTGATGACTGTATCGGTGCCGTTTCCTGCTCCCGCCCCGAACTGGAAAACATCATCAACTTTGCTTCCAATTTCCACCCTTCTCTCACCTTTACATGGTCCATCTCCAACACTTCCCTTCCCTTCCTCGACATCTCTGTCTCAGTCTCTGGAGATAGGCTGTCCACGGCTACCTTGACTCCTTTTCCTCACATCCTGCCTTCTGGAAGGACTCCATTCCTTTCTCCCAGTTTCTCTGTCTCCGACGCATTTGCTCTGACGATGCAACTTTCCACAACAACGCTTCTGATATGTCTTCCTTTTTCATCAACCGAGGATTCCCCCCCACTGTTGTTGACAGGGCCCTCAACCTGTCCAACCCAGTTCCTACATTTTTGCCCTCACCTCTTCCCATCCCTCCCAGAACTGTGACAAGGTTCCCTTTGTCCTCACTTTCCACCCCACCAACTTCCACATCCAAAGGATCATCCTCCGCCATTTCTGCCACCTGCAGCGCGATGCCACTACCAAACACAACTTCCTTTCCCTTCCCCTGTCAGCAATTCCAAAGGGATTGTTCCCTCTGCGACACCCTGGTCCACTCCTCCCTCACCCTGACACCTCGTCCCCTTCCCTCGGCACCTTCCCATGCAATCGCAGGAGGTGTAATACCTGCCCTTTTACCTCCTCTCTCCTCACCATCCAAAGCCTCAAACACTCCTTCCAGGTGAAGCAGTGATTTACTTGTACTTCCTTTTATTTAGTATACTGTATTCGCTGCTCACAGTGCGGTCGCCTTTACAGTGGGGAGACCAAACTTGGATTGGGTGACCGCTCTGCGGAGCACCTCCACTCAGTCTGAAAGCAAAACCCCGAGCTTCCAGTTGCTTGCCATTTCAACACACCTCCCTGCTCTCATGCCCACATTTCTGTCTTTGGCCTGCTCCAGTGTTCCAGTGAACATCAACACAAGCTTGAGGAGCAGCACCTGATCTTTTGAATAGGAACTCTACAGCCTTGCAGACTCAACATTGAGTTCAACAATTTTAGAGCATGACTGGCCATTATTTTTATTTATTTTTTTTACTTTTTAAAAATTATTTTATTTTATTTTTTAACCATGTGCCTTTTTTCATGTTGTGCTTTTGGACAGAGCTGCTCATTATTCTGCTATTAATACTCTCTCTGGACTGATGCTTTGTCTTTCACTACAACTATTAACATTCACTTTGCCTTTGTCCCATGACATCTTTGTTATTTAATATCTCCTGCCCTCTACCCTATCACACACCTTCCCTTTTTTTTTGTTCTCTTCCCCGCCACCAACACCCGTCTCCCCCCACTTCACTTGCTTAAAACCTAATACTTTTCTAACCATTGCCCATACTGATGAAAGGTCACAGACCTGAAAAGTTAATTCTGCTTCTCTCTCCACAGTTGCTGCCTGACCTGCTGAGTATTTCCAGCACTTTCAGTTTTTATTACAGATTTGTAACTTTTTAAAAATAAAAGCTTTTACTTATGTCTGCCCTTTGATCCTCCCTTCCCTCTTCTTTCTAACCCTCTTGCTGCTTTTTTATTTATTGCATTTTTCTATTTTACCTATACTTTTCATGTTGTTCCAGCTCTCATGTTCTGTTTTGAAAGTGGAACCATACTTGAAAAGAAATTAGCCTCTGATTGGCTAATAAAATGGCTCCAGAAGCAGTTCATATTTTTGTGGATCCAATCAAAACCCATAAAGGGTGAAGATTGACCAATCAATCTATGATGTGTAGTGGCGTTAAAAAGCAGACCAGTCTGTCAACGAACAGGTGAGGTTGTGCGTGTCCACAGAAAAATAGCACACCCACCTTTAGTGCACTACAAGTTCACAGTATCAAATTTTAATAATTAAGAATCTGAAAAGCAGCTGTGAAACACATTGGCCTCTGAGTTTCCCCTCGGGGTGCAAACAGGAGAAAATGCCCGGAATGCAATGGATGCCATGCCAGGTTTGTTGCAGTGAAATTACATCCATGTTTTCGCTCAAATTAATTTGCCTAAGCCTGAATGTAAAATCTCCTATGCATCAATGAACTGACTACAGAAACAGAAAGGGCTAATTGACAGTAAGGGCATTGTCGAGCACGAAGGTGGAAATGCAACTGCAATGCCTGTTCAAACTGGGTAGTTTATTGGGGCACAGGATGTTGGTTCCCGAAAATGGACTCCCGGGGATAATCTTTGTGCCATCGTGTAAATCGAGTGATTATGAATTGACAGTCCCTTTTACATCTCTCACGATTATTAATTTCGCTGGAAATCAATGGACTCAATGAAGTGCAAGTTCTACCCCCTTAGCTTATAACTACATCTCATAGGATTCACCTGGCTCGCCAATTGTCCAAACATGCCTTTATCCTTTTGCATCATTCCTTTCAGACCAAGTTTGAAAAATAAGCCAGTGAACAGTAGCAAAGCCTTTTCTATTGACTCCAGTTTCTTACTAGGTCCAACGCATATCATCTCCTTGGTCCCCAGTTAATTAGTAATACAGATAAATTTGCAAAACGTTTTGGTTATAATAGTTCATTCCCATCAAGATTATTGGGTGATTCTCAAGGCTACTTTGCCCCTTTAATACTGATTATTCATAATTTTACACGCTCATTGCTAATAACACTCTTGGTATCATTTTTCAATCCATTGTTGCTGGTGCTTTTTTTTTATCTTATTACAGGTTAGGTTAGCTGCACAGGGCTTTGTAATAAGCTCATTTCTATACCTGTCTCATGGGAACCATGTCACGTGAATGCCACACAGAGATTTCTGATATCTATTGTGCTACTGTGCTTGTGTCCAATGTAGGGTCATGAACTTTAGACTCAGTAATAATAGCTGAAAAGAAATGCTGGATGAAGGAACTGCTCTAAACCGTGAGCGGATCCAAGCTGCAATTGAAACGGCAGACTTGCTGCTAAGCTTTCAGATCTTTCAGGTACTTGCATTCTAATTGATCCAGTGTTAAATTATACAAAAGAACTGGTTGGTTTTAATGACTGAAAATGATATTCTCTCTTTATTCATGACATTGGTTAGTCAATACAGACAACTGATGAGTAAAATATAAGTGTGTTTAAAAACAAAATTACTGATCTGCTCAAACTGTGTGGGCTGCAAGAACAAAAAATGCACAACTGACTGAACTCGATTTTTTAAATATTAGATGGTAATGCTTACTGCTCTGGTGAACTTTTCAAACAGTATTCTGCATCTTGTCGTTCAGTATGATGGGATTTACATGTGACTGACATGGCGGGCAATAGTTTGAGTATTACTCAAATGTGTTGGAATATTGCTTTTTAAATTGCTGTGAACTATTTTAAATGCACACACAGAAATACATATATGCAAACATACATGTAGTAATAATACATATATGTTGTAATCTGACACAATCACACATATGTCAATAATAAATTCACATAAATAGGCATACAGACTTGCATATCTCATACACAGATCACAATCATGTATTTATAAATAACACACATATGGATACATATATGTGTCATACACATATATGTGTCATACACAAATACACATGCATGTAAATACAGTAGTGCACAAACCCTCTTCCACACACACACACACACACACATACATGCGCATACACACACACACACACACACACACACACACACTTTTATCAGCCCTTCAACATCCGGGATTGTGGCAGAGGGGTCAGGCAAATTCTTCTGGGAGAGGCCTGCCATGAACCCCGATGTCGGGGAGGCTCCACTGCATTTTACCAGCAGCGGCGAGGCCTCGGTGCGTCCCCCTCACCCTACCGCCGTTTGGCGGTGGAGCCTTCATGTGAATATGCTAATCGTATTACAATTAATGAATAAACACTTACCTGGTAGCGACAGGAACTCCTGTGCCTTCGGATCTCCATTCGGAGATCTGAGGCATGACACTGGTAGGGAGGGGGGAGGAATGAAATTTGCAGGGTGGTAATTGGGGGGAGCAGGTAAAACCACTGCAACTGGTTGTGGGGATGGTGGGAAGGGGTTGAGGGTCAAAAGTGCTGCAGTTGTCGGGGGGTGGGGGGTGAAAGTTCGGCATATTAAAAAGTGGTTTTCTTGGGGGATAGGCCATTTTATTTTTTGAGAACTCAGTGCGGGCGGTGGGAAGGGGGCTCATTGGTGGGAGAGGGGATTCAAAGTTTAAATAAATTTTATTTCCAATTTTCGTGCAGCGGCACCTTTAAAAATGCAAATTTACCTGAAGGGCTTGAAGCCCTTTAAAAATGGTACTGGTGCCTGCGCGGTGGCACTGAGCGCCGTTTCCGGGGATGGAGCGCCCTCCCCCTTTACGTCATCGGGGGCGGCTCCGCCCCTCCATGTTAATGAGCCGCTGCGCTCAATATAGCGGGGGCTCAGCGTCAGACGATCCACGCGTGCGGACCGCCATCTTCAAAGCGGCGGTGATCTTGCAAAATTCAGCTCACTGTTTCTGAGTTTTAATTTCAGGAACATGGCTGAAGCCTACCCTTACACTGGATCGAAAGACTTTAAAGAGGATTTTAACTGGTCCAAGCAAACATCTACAATTCAGCCATTTGTGTCTGAGGTCGCCCAGAATGTGATAGAAGTGACACTTACTTTGTGTACGCTTTGCTCTGAGCCCCAGTGCTGAAAACCCAAGTGATATTGCATTCAAACACTCAGCAAATGCTTGTAATCTCCTGGATCTGCTCATCACTCAGTCAGAGCGATAGAAAGACACTGTCGAGTTGGGAGGTTGATTCTCCAACTTGTTTTAATGCCATCCCAGGTGAGTGGAAATCATTATTACATATACATTTGGATAAAAGAAATCTGCAGCACACAGTTCTAACTTTTTGGAAATGTCCCCAGGATTATATGCAAAACTAAACATTCTTGAGCATTCAGTGGATGAAGATAAGAACCTGATTTTCATGTTCCTACATACTTGCCAAAGTCAGGTGATAAGTTTTTTTTCCCTGTTTGAGAAAGGCAGTAACCGTCACCCTATTAAAATAAATAGAGGGGTTTGAGACACAAAGAAATTAGCGTATTCTTTCCATTTCAGAGAAATCAGTTTGTCTTACTGGAAGTAAGTGAGAACAAGAAATCCTAACCAAGTCAGCTCATTGCAAAACAGTTACAATGTGCTTGGACTGACCAAAGAATAAGAGTATTGATAAATGATAAAAGAAACTAACCAATGAAAAAGGAGACTGACCAATGATAAAGGGGATTGACCAGTGATGAAGGAGGTTGACCAATGATAGAGGAGATTGACCAATGATAAAGGGGAACGACCAATGATAAAGGTGACCGACCAATGAAAAAGAAGACTGATCAATGATAAAGGGGAATGACCAATGATAAAGGAGACTGACTAATGATAAAGGAGGCTGACCAATGATAAAGGGGATTGACCAATGATAAAGCCAACTGACCAATGATAAAGGAGGCTGGCCAATGATGAAGTAAATTGACCAACGAGAAAGGGGAATGGCCAATGAGAAAGGAGACTGACCAATGATAAAGGGGAATGACCAATGATAATGGGGACTGACCAATGATAAAGGGGATTGGCCAATGATAATGGAGGCTGATCAATTATAAAGGGGACTGCCCAATGATTAAGGAGAACGACCAATGAAAAAGAAGACTGACCAATGATAAAGGGGAATGACCAATGATAAAGGAGACTGACTAACGATAAAGGAGACTGACCAATGATAAAGGGGATTGACCAATGATGAATAAGACTGGCCAATGATGAATGGGACTGACCAGTGATAAAGGGGAATGAGCAATGATGGAAGAAGACTGGCCAATCATAAAGGGGATTGACCCGTGATAAAGGGGAATGCAATGATATAGGGGACTGACCAATGGTAAAGGGGAATGAGCAATGATAAAGGGGATTGACCAATGATAACATGGAATGACCAATGATAAAGGAGACTGTCCAATGATAAAGGCAGCTGACCAATGATAGAGGAAATTGATCGATGATAAAGGGGAATGACCAATGATAATGGGGACTGACCAATGCTAAAGGGGAATGAACAGTGATAAAGGAGACTTATCAATAAAAAAGGGGACTGGCCAATGATAAAGAGGAATGACCACTGATAACGGGGTTTGACCAATGATAAAGGAGATTGTCCAATGATAAGAGGGATAGACCAATGATAAAGGAGGCTGACCAAAGGTAAAAGGCAATGACCAATGATAAAGGGAATTGACCTATGATAAAGAGGAATGACCAATGATAAAGGGGCTTGACCAATGATAAAGGGGAAATGTCAGTTTGGCTCAGTCGGTAACACTCTTGTCTCTAGTTCAGAAGGTGGTACGTTCAGGTTCCACTGCATGAGCTGAGTATATCTACTAGTCCGATGCTTCACAGTAGTACTGACATTGTTGGAGGCACCATCTTTTGTATGAGATGCTTGGTTGAGCTCCCATCTGTCAGTTCAGGTGCATTGCAGATAATTCCATGACCTTATATGAAGGAGATTTCCTGGTGCCCTGGCAAAGATTTATTCCTCTGACTAATAGCTCATTTATTTCATTTTCTGTTTGGTGGGGTACCTTACATAAATTGTCTAGCATGTTTGCCTACTTAACAAGGGGAACTATACTCAAAGGTACTGCATTGACTGTGAAGTACTTTGGAATATCCTAAGGATGTGAGAAGTGCTGCATAAGTGCAAGTTGTTGTATGATTGCCTTTGAGTGATATCCCTTTAAGATATTAGTATGCTAATGAGCTAAGTACCAAGATATAGTCATGTGACTGCAAACTAGAGTCACTTTGCAACTGTAACACCTAGAGAAAGGTTCTGTAAATAGTTTGCCCTGTAGTGTATACAATAGTTTAGCTGTAAGAAACCTATTTGAGATCTTCAACATAACTGGACTCCATGCATCTTATTTATGTTGCATCAGACAACATAAAGAACACATTACATAGTGGCAGGTGTGGTGAGAAGACAAAGTCTAAGTTTGAAGACCACAGGTAAAACAGCTTTGAAAATGACCCTTCCTACAGCCAAAAGAGAGCAAGTTCCAAAAAAATATTGGCCAAAAAGTGGAAAGAAGAAATAACTTACCTTGATCTGTGGAAGACAGAGCACAGAACGACAGGCTGCAAGTAAATCGGGTGAGTCATTGTGCTGATAGTCAAGGGATACTGGTTTTAAAAAAAAACTTTGAAGTGCTTAAAAGATTGATTTTTTTCAAGATTCCGTGAAAAAAACAGAAAGACCCGACTCCTCTCCCAGGCTGATCGAGGTCAGCACCATCACAGGAGGCATCTGATTGTAAAAAGTGCAGGAAATCTCCGATCACAGCGAAAGTTTAAAATCCCCATTAAATCACTCGAGCATAAAGAAGAGCTTCCATTCATGCAGCCACATTAAAAAACCATTAAACCACTTGAGCATGAAGAACATAAACAAACTCTAGCAAAAAGAGCAATTGAACTGCCTATTGAACAGCTGTGTAAACAGGCAAGCTTAAGTGCTGCACAAAAAACTCTAGAAAAAAAGCAATTGAATTGTGCATTGAACCACTGTGTAAGCAGACAAGCTTAAGTGCTGCACGCAAGATAAACATGGAGCACTGTCAAACACCTGCTCTTCTTAATTCAAACAGCTAGTCTAAATAACAGAGAGTTTCTTAAAGGGAAAACAAGTGTTTGTGCCGAACGCTCCCTGAAAGGATATCTTGTCACAATTTCACCAAAGCCATATGGGCTTAGAGCAAACAAGGTGACTGGCACGAGACACTATTTACTGGCTAGGAATCAACAGTGGCATCGAAAGGTTAGTGAGGATGTGCAAGGTATGCCACAGCCACCAGCCACAACAGTCCCGAGAACCTCTGCAACCTCACGAGATTCTGTCAGTCCCTTGGTGCAAAACTGAAACTGACTATGTTCTGTTCATAGAGATGACTTTATCGTAGTCACTGACTATTTCTCCAAATTTCCAATTGTCAGACAGGTAAAAGACACTTCAAGTGCGGTTGTCACAGACACATTGAGTGCCATATTCAGTCTATTTGGTGCATCTGAAGAAATCACTTCTGACAATGGGCTACAGTATACGGGCAAACCTTTCAGGGATATGTGCGCCAAATGGGGTGTAAACCATGTGATGTCCTCACCACATTACCCTAGATCTAATGGTCTCACCGAGTGAATGGTTCACACAGTTAAATCACTTATCCTGAAGTGTAGGACAACGGATCAAGATTTTTGTGTGGCCATGCTCCACCTCAGAGCTACACCTATGGATATGGTCTTACCGTCACCAACAGAGATCACGTTTGGCAGACAAGTGCGGATGACTCTGCAATGCCAGCATCTGTCCAAATTCTCCAAGATGCAGGAGACACTGCCCGACAAACAGGGGAGAATGAAGATGGTGACATGCAGAGGCAGAACTACCTCAGCTACACATAGGACAAAAGGTCAGGGTCATACATCCCACAATGAGAACATGGTTACTTGCAATGGTATCCAAAGCATGCAGTGAGCCTAGGTCCTACGAGGTTACAACATTTTCGTGGAGCAGTGTTGAGAAGGAACCAAAGCCAATTAAGAGAAGTGTGCAATACTCCAACTGTGTATAGCGGACTCAAAAGAACACACTCCAATGATGAGGGTGTGACGGAACAACAGGACAACAACCGACACATTGACAACATGCTTGCAAACCAAAAACAGCCAAGGGTGAAATCCACATCCCCACAAGGTTATACCATAAGCAGATCTAGAAGAGTTGTCACACCACCAAAATGATAGATGGACTCTTAAGCATCTATATTTGTAAATTTCATGATCTATATCCTGCATAACTAATTTTGATGTTATCTAATTTTATATATTTTTACTTGTAGAATACAAGTCTTATCTTTTGAAAGAAAGGGGATGTTGTATGATTGCCTTTAATAGTGATATCCCTTTAAGATCCTAGTATGCTAATGAGCTAAGTACCAAAATGTAGCCATGTGACTACAAGCTAGAGTCACTCTGCAACTGTAACACCTAGAGGAAGGTTCTGTAAATAGTTTGCCCTAACTGTATATAATAGTTCAGCTGTAATAAACCTGTTTGAGATCTTCAACATAACTGGACTCCATGCATCTCATTTATGTTGCATCAGACAACATAAAGAACACATTACACAAGTTTTTTCCAAAATAGAATTCTAAACTGGCTCTTAAACCAGGTATTCAAACATATGTTTTTAATCTATAGATGTCTTTTATTGTACGGCCATCTTAGTTGTTGCTGATGTTTGGAAAACCGATTCAAATTCAGATTTAAGATAGCAGAGTCAAAAGTGTGAACAGATTAAGCAAGCATAATCTGAGAGAATGTTCTTCTTGTCCATAATTACTCACTTAGTGTACCCTGGACTTCAGTTATTGAATGACATCAGTAGGGAAGTATTGGGAAAGGAATGTTGTCTCCCAACAGCGAGGTGGAAGGATGACTGTAGACTGAGTGCATTAATCCAGGATTTCTAAGGAGAGTGGGTGGAGTGCAGGAACAAGTGAATAGGCCCATAGAGCCAGTTCCCCCCAATCTGGCTATGGGTAACAGCCTTGTATGCCATTTATACTGCCAGATTTGCACTGGAATGAGACCAAGTGCAAGCTGTACTCCAGCGTACATTTGGTGGTGTAAACTCTTGCCAAATGACGCACACCAATCACATGCCTGTATGGAAGTGCTTGCCTCCGCGGGCAGGTTAGATGCTGGTAAGAGATTGGAGGCAGTTGCTTGAAAACAATTGAAATCAGTGCCTTGCTTCTTTGCTATCCATCAACGACAACGCATAACAGGTTGGATTTTGTTCTCCTCCTGGCATGGGTTCCATGGTGGGGTTGGTTGGAAGATCGGAGCGGCAGCGGTCCGCCACGGAGCCCGACACCGGGATTGCCGGGCCCCATCTTCGCGACAGCAGGGAAGCTCCGTGGTGGGCCCTCTGCCGCTCTGCAACAGGACCCGACTTACACATTTAAATGACCTGTTTGCGTTAATTAAAATCCAATCGGCAGTGATCTTACCCGCAGTTGCGGATCGCCAGCGTGACGGGCGGCACTCACCCGCCTTCACTTTCCTGTCTGGGGAAAGCTGGCGCCACTAAGGTGGGGAAGTGGGGGGGCACTCTGCATTTGTAGTGTAGTTGGGTGGGGGGGGGGGGGGGCGTAAATATGTATTTTTGGTGTAGATGGGGGGAGGATTGGGGGCGACTCTGCAGTTTCTTTGCAGGGCTGGCAGCCCGTTAAAAATGTCACCAGTGTCTGCGCAGAAACAGTTGACGCTGTTCACGGCATCGCTGAGGCTGCTCCCGCCACCTGATTGGGTGGGTTGTGGGAGTGGGGGGGGGGGGGGGTGCGGCCACCTTGCATATGATAATGAGCCACCCGGCTCAAGATCGCGGTGGTGTGGCGGCGTGCGACCCTTGTGTGCTGGCTGCCATTTTTCACGCCCGCCATTGCTCCTGGCGGTGGGACCACAATATTCAGCCCAACAAGTGCAGGCCATTTTAAGCTGAAAGAAAGCAGAAACCTAATTCAGTTGAATGCCTTTGCTATAATAGCAAATAAGAAATATCGAAACCTTAAAGCAAACATGCCCAAGACTAATATTTTCAGAAACTACAGAGCCACGCTAGCAGTGAATTGACAATTTTTTCAACATAACGTACCCCATGATGGTGGTTTTGTAACCTCCACCCTTCCACGTCTCGATCCAAACTCACCGCTGAATGCAGCTTGCTTTTTTTGCCCTGCACAGACGTTTCCAAATACAGGACCTCATTCCTGTCTGATGTCTGCTGTCCAAAATTTGCCCTGAGACAGTCAGCGCCAACCTGGGCTGCACTTAGAGAAACCAGCCCAAGGGACTGCCCACAACAAAGAAGGTAAGTTACTTCCCTAAATATAAGCACTCCTGTTCCTCCTGACCCATGATCCACCCATTCCCAATCCCTGAAACATCCCTACAGTGACTTCTCCCAATTGTCCTTCACTCCACCCCCTCATGGCCTCTTAGATTCAAGACTAATCCTCCCACCCACCTCTGAACCCCAGTTGCCCTCCTCTTGTTCCCTGCAACTTACCTGGCCTGACCCTAACCTGACCTCACCACCCCCTCCCGAGACCCACCAGTCTTCACCCACCTCTGCCTGTCGGCCGTTGCTCTACACCAGATATTTATATGAGGTCTAATATCTTGATTTCACTATTCATCCACAGAGTACTTGCCCTGTGGCTCCCGAGCATCATAAGTGGGTGCTACCAAATTTCTGTGCCCATATTTGCACACACAAGGAGCCTAATGAATGTTTTATTGGGTCAGATGTCTTTCATCCCTCCTCAAGGTGCAGGACACTTGTCGCTGAAGTTAGCCTTCACTGTGTGTATTGTATACATGTAAGATGGGTGCAAAGAGGTCCAATGTGCACCTAGTATGTCATAAAGTGGGCTTCAAGTCATGGCAACTGGGAGCTAGTGACGGGTAAGGGGTTTCTTTTTCGTCTGTCATTTGTGTATCTCCTCCTCCTTTGCAGGCTTGTTGGGTTACATGTGTGCATGCATATTCAATTTCTGAGAGTCTAGGTCCTTAAATCAGGGCAACTCCATTTCTCTGGTGGCGGCCAATTCCTTAATCACCACCACAGTGCAACACTTGTCTCTGCGTCAGAAAGTCATTATTTAAGTCCCACTCCAGAGACTTGAGCACGTAACGTAGGCTGACACACGCAATGCAGTACTGAGATGCCATCCTTCAAATGAGATGTCAAAACGAAGCACCATCTGTCCTCTCAAGTGGATGTAAAAATTCCCGAGGTTGTGAAAAGGGCTATATAAACGAATGTCTTTCTTTCTTCTTCTACCATCCCTTCTCTGACCACCCAACATCTCTCTTCTCTTTCATTGGGCTGGTTTAACTCACTGAAGCTCTCTGCAGACTGCCTTTTCCCACTAAACCTTCCCACTCAATGATGTTTGTTTTAAACATAAGTTACAGGACCATCTTGCCTGTGAGGTAATTATCTGCATCCTGCATTACAACAGTGACTACACTTCAAAAGTATTTCACTGGCTGTAAAGCACTTTGGGACATCCTGAGGGCCTGAAAGGCGCTATATGGGCTGAATTTTGTGGAGCCCAGCAGGAGTCCTGACGCTGGGCTTCAGCCTTTTGGAGACCACCTAGTTCAATTTAACAGTGCTCGGGCAATTAACTGCCTGGTGCTGAGGTTCCTGTCCCTTTATGGACGGGGATCCCATCTCTCAGAGCTGCTGGCCAATCAGGGGGCTGGCAGCTCAGCAGTATCAGCAGAGCCACCAGGAGCAGTGGCCAATGTTGATACTACAGGAGGCCCGGGACCAGGAGCATAGCTGGAGCGCCGGACCCCAGGTAAGTGTGGCTGGCTCGCCAGGGCGAGTCCTGCAGGCCCTGGCAAGGGGCAAAGGGGAGGATGGTCATTGTGGTCAGGGGGATATTAATGAAGGGAAGTCCTATCCTGCCAGAGGTCCTCTGAGGGCTACAGATTGCTTGTGGAGGAGGCACCCCCACCCCAGCTTGCAGGGAGACCACCTTGTTTTACAGAGTGAATTCCCCATGTAGTGGAGGGTCCCCCTGCTGTTGGTATTATACTAACAGTGGCGGGTTGAGGCTCTTAAGTGGTGAATAATTGGCCACATAAGGGCCTCAGTTCACCTTTGGGAGTGAAGGCCGTCTTCGGTTTTCTCATCCCTCCGACATAATCGCAGGGCGATGGGAAGATGATGGGCACTCTGCCCCCCAGCCTTCCATCACTATTTTATGGGTACCCCCCTGCCTCCCATCCTGTCTCCCGGAATCCCAAAACATTCAGCCCTATAAATGCAAGTCCTTTCTTTCTATCTACCATCCAAGTGAGAAATGTACCATTTAATGCTTTTGGTCCAATGTAAGTTTACCATTTGTGGTGAGTTCCAATAGAACATAACCAAAGTCACTTGATCCTGAATAATGACAGATCGCAACCAAGGCAAACTGGCAGATCAAATCTTACATCCTATATTTAGGGGAGCAGTTTATTTTTTTAAATGTTCATAGCAAAGCAGTAAATCTTGAGCTCCAAAAGCCTTTTGCCTACAGAAATCGAGAATTGATGAAATAAAAATAGAGAACACAAAGGATTGATCATGTGGCCCAGTGACTACAGAAGGATGGTAAGTGGTGTAAAGCAAATGGAGGATTCAGCCACCTCACATGCCTTTCTCCTTAAACAAAGTCTTGTATTCCCAGGAATGAAGAGGCTAAGGAGTGATTTGCAGGGATCAGCAATATGTCCAAACACTGTCCGTGATGAAAATTTTAAGGACCATGGTAATTTAAAATGTCTTGATCCAAGCCTTTTGTTTAAATAAGTTTAAACTCTTGGAGCAAGACATTTAAAATTACCTGGAGTGAAATTAATTAGAAAGGATTGGGATAATTGGGACATCGGGCTAGGTTCTAGAACAAGGGTTACGCACATGTCAATCCTGATGAACTGGGAGATTGCCCACGGTGTTTGAGTAGCTGGCCGGCATGTGACTGAGCACGTGCAGTGCCGGCATGTGACTGAGCACGTGCAGTGCCGGCATGTGACTGAGCACGTGCAGTGCCGGCATGTGACTGAGCACGTGCAGTGCCGGCATGTGACTGAGCACGTGCAATGGCGGCTGTGAATGAGCACGTGCAGTGCCGCCTGTGACTGGAGTGTGTGCAGTGCCGGCTGTGACTGAGCACGTGCAGAGCTGGCTGTGACTGAGCATGTGCAGTGCCGGCTGTCACTGGAGTGTGTGCCGTGCCGGCTGTGACTGAGCGTGTGCAGTGCTGGCTGTGACTGAGCGTGTGCAGTGCCGGCTGTGACTGAGCACGTGCAGTGCCGGCTGTGACTGGAGCGTGTGCAGTGCCGATTGTGATTGGAGCATGTAGTGTTCCGGCTGTGACTAGAGCATGTGTGGTGCTACATATGATTGGAGCGTGTGCAGTGTCTGCTGTGACTGGAGCATGTGCAGTGCCAGCTGTGACTGGAGCACATGCAGTGCCGGCTGTGACTGAAGCCTGTGCAATGCCGGCTGTGACTGAGCACGTACAGTGCTGGCTGTGACTGGAGCATGTGCAGTGCCGGTTGTAACTAGAGCATGTGCGGTGCCAGATATGATTGGAGCATGTGCGGTGCCTGCTGTGACTGGAGCATGTGCTGTGCCAGATATGACTGGAGCATGTGCGGTGCCGGCTATGACTGGAGCATGTGCGGTGCCGGCTATGACTGGAGCATGTGCGGTGCCAGATATGACTGGAGCATGTGCGGTGCCTGCTGTGACTGGAGCATGTGCAGTACCGGCTGTGACTGAGCACGTGCAGTGTCGGCAGTGACTGGAGCATGTGCAGTACCGGCTGTGACTGAGCAAGTGCAGTGTCGGCTGTGACTGGAGCATGTGCAGTCTCGGCTGTGACTGGAGCATGTGCAATGCCGGCTGTGACTGAGCACGTGCAGTGCCGGCTGTGACTGGAG
Organism: Heterodontus francisci; assembly: GCF_036365525.1. Taxonomy (NCBI): domain Eukaryota; kingdom Metazoa; phylum Chordata; class Chondrichthyes; order Heterodontiformes; family Heterodontidae; genus Heterodontus; species Heterodontus francisci. The sequence continues at coordinate 189,292,703 of NC_090375.1, read as the reverse complement.
CGTGTGCAGTGCCGATTGAGACTGGAGCATGTAGTGTTCCGGCTGTGACTGGAGTGTGTGCCGTGCCGATTGAGACTGGAGCATGTGTGGTGCTAGATATGATTGGAGCGTGTGTAGTGTTCCGGCTGTGACTGAGCGTGTGCAGTGCTGGCTGTGACTGAGCACGTGCAGTGCTGGCTGTGACTGGAGCGTGTGCAGTGCCGATTGAGACTGGAGCATGTAGTGTTCCGGCTGTGACTGGAGCATGTGCAGTGCAGGCTGTGACTGGAGCATGTATGGTGCTAGATATGATTGGAGCGTGTGTAGTGCCGGCTGTGACTGGAGCGTGTGCAGTGTCGGCTGTGACTGGAGCATGTGCAGTGCCAGATATGACTGGAGCATGTGCGGTGCCGGCTATGACTGGTGCATGTGCGGTGCCAGATATGACTGGAGCATGTGCGGTGCCTGCTGTGACTGGAGCATGTGCGGCGCCAGATGTGACTGAGCACGTGCAGTGTCGGCTGTGACTGAAGCATGTGCAGTGCCGGCTGTGACTGAGCATGTGCAGTGCCGGTTGTGACTGGAGCATGTGCGGTGCCAGATATGACTGGAGCATGTGCGGTGCCAGATATGACTGGAGCATGTGCGGTGCCGACTGTTACTGGAGCGTGTGGGGTGCCAGATATGACTGGAGCATGTGCGGTGCCGACTGTTACTGGAGCGTGTGGGGTGCCAGATATGACTGGAGCATGTGCAGTGCCGGCTGTGACTGAGCACGTGCAGTGCCGGTTGTGACTGGAGCATGTGCGGTGCCAGATATGACTGGAGCATGTGCAGTGCCGACTGTTACTGGAGCATGTGCAGGGCCAGATATGACTGGAGCATGTGCAGTGCCAGATATGACTGGAGCATGTGCGGTGCCTGCTGTGACTGGAGCATGTGCGGTGCCAGATATGACTGGAGCATGTGCGGTGCCTGCTGTGACTGGAGCATGTGTGGTGCTTGATCTGACTGTAGCATGTGCGGTGCCTGCTGTTACTGGAGCATGTGCGGTGCCAGATATGACTGGAGCATGTGCGGTGCCTGCTGTGACTGGAGCATGTGCGGTGCCAGATATGACTGGAGCATGTGCGGTGCCTGCTGTGACTGGAGCATGTGCGGTGCCAGATATGACTGGAGCATGTGCAGTGCCTGCGGTGACTGGAGCATGTGCGGTGCTAGATCTGACTGTAGCATGTGCGGTGCCTGCTGTGACTGGAGCATGTGCGGTGCCAGATATGACTGGAGCATGTGCGGTGCCTGCTGTGACTGAGCCTGTGCAGTGCCAGCTGTGACTGAGCACGTGCAGTGCCGGCTGTGACTGAGCACGTGCAGTGCTGGCTGTGACTGGAGCGTGTGCAGTGCCGATTGAGACTGGAGCATGTAGTGTTCCGGCTGTGACTGGAGCGTGTGCAGTGCCGATTGAGACTGGAGCATGTGTGGTGCTAGATATGATTGGAGCGTGTGTAGTGCCGGCTGTGACTGGAGCATGTGCAGTGTCGGCTGTGACTGGAGCATGTGCAGTGCCAGATATGACTGGAGCATGTGCGGTGCCGGCTATGACCGGTGCATGTGCGGTGCCAGATATGACTGGAGCATGTGCGGTGCCGGCTATGACTGGTGCATGTGCGGTGCCAGATATGACTGGAGCATGTGCGGTGCCTGCTGTGATTGGAGCATGTGCGGTGCCTGCTGTGACTGGAGCATGTGCGGCGCCAGATGTGACTGAGCACGTGCAGTGTTGGCTGTGACTGAAGCATGTGCAGTGCCGGCTGTGACTGAGCACGTGCAGTGCCGGCTGTGACTGAGCACGTGCAGTGCCGGTTGTGACTGGAGCATGTGCGGTGCCAGATATGACTGGAGCATGCGCGGTGCCAGATATGACTGGAGCATGTGCGGTGCCGACTGTTACTGGAGCATGTGCAGTGCCAGATATGACTGGAGCATGTGCGGTGCCGACTATTACTGGAGCATATGTGGTGCCGGCTGTGACTGAGCACGCGCAGTGCCGGCTGTGACTGAGCACGTGCAGTGCCGGTTGTGACTGGAGCATGTGCGGTGCCAGATATGACTGGAGTATGTCCGGTGCCGGCTATGACTGGAGCATGTGCGGTGCCTGCTGTGACTGGAGCATGTGCGGTGCTAGATCTGACTGTAGCATGTGAGGTGCCTGCTGTGACTGGAGCACGTGCAGTGCCGGCTGTGACTGAGCACGTGCAGTGCCGGTTGTGACTGTAGCATGTGCGGTGCCAGATATGACTGGAGCATGTGCGGTGCCTGCTGTGACTGGAGCATGTGCGGTGCCTGCTGTGACTGGAGCATGTGTGGTGACAGATATGACTGGAGCATGTGCGGTGCCTGCTGTGACTGGAGCATGTGTGGTGACAGATATGACTGGAGCATGTGCGGTGCCGGCTATGACTGGAGCATGTGCGGTGCCAGATATGACAGGAGCATGTGCGGTGCCTGCTGTGACTGGAGCATGTGCGGTGCCAGATATGACTGGAGCATGTGCGGTGCCTGCTGTGACTGGAGCATGTGCGGTGCCAGATATGACTGGAGCATGTGCGGTGCCGGCTATGACTGGAGCATGTGCGGTGCCAGATATGACTGGAGCATGTGCGGTGCCTGCTGTGACTGGAGCATGTGTGGTGCCTGCTGTGACTGGAGCATGTGCAGTGCCAGATATGACTGGAGCATGTGCGGTGCCTGCTATGACTGGAGCATGTGCGGTGCCAGATATGACTGGAGCATGTGCGGCGTCTGCTGTGACTGGAGCATGTGCGGCGCCTGCTGTGACTGGAGCATGTGCGGTGCCTGCTATGACTGGAGCATGTGCTGTGTCCGCTGTGACTGAAGCATGTGCAGTGCCGGCTGTGACTGAGCACGTGCAGTGCCGGTTGTGAATGGAGCATGTGCGGTGCCAGATATGAATGGAGCATGTCCGTTTCAAGATATGACTGGAGCATGTGTGGTGCCAGATATGACTGGAGCATGTGCGGTGCCTGCTGTGACTGGAGCATGTGCGGTGCCAGATATGACTGGAGATGTGCGTGCCTGCTGTGACTGGAGCATGTGCGGTGCCAGATATGACTGGAGCATGTGCGGTGCCTGCTGTGAATGGAGCATGTGCGGTGCCAGATATGACTGGAGCATGTGCGGTGCCGACTATTACTGGAACATGTGCGGTGTCAGATATGACTGGAGCATGTGCGGTGCCGGCTATGACTGGAGCATGTGCGGTGCCAGATATGACTGGAGCATGTGCGGTGCCTGCTGTGACTGGAGCATGTGCGGTGCCTGCTGTGACTGGAGCATGTGCTGTTCCAGATATGATCGGAGCATGTGCGGTGCCGGCTATGACTGTAGCATGTGCGGTGCCAGATATGACTGGAGCATGTGCGGTGCCTGCTGTGACTGGAGCATGTGCGGTGCCTGCTGTGACTGGAGCATGTGTGGTGACAGATATGACTGGAGCATGTGTGGTGCCGGCTATGACTGGAGCATGCGCGGTGCCAGATATGACAGGAGCATGTGCGGTGCCTGCTGTGACTGGAGCATGTGCGGTGCCAGATATGACTGGAGCATGTGCGGTGCCTGCTGTGACTGGAGCATGTGCGGTGCCAGATATGACTGGAGCATGTGCGGTGCCTGCTGTGACTGGAGCATGTGCGGTGCCTGCTGTGACTGGAGCATGTGCTGTGCCAGATATGACTGGAGCATGTGCGGTGCCGGCTATGACTGGAGCATGTGCGGTGCCAGATATGACTGGAGCATGTGCGGTGCCTGCTGTGACTGGAGCATGTGTGGTGCCTGCTGTGACTGGAGCATGTGCGGTGCCAGATATGACTGGAGCATGTGCGGTGCCTGCTGTGACTGGAGCATGTGCGGTGCCTGCTGTGACTGGAGCATGTGCGGTGCCAGATATGACTGGAGCATGTGCGGTGCCTGCTGTGACTGGAGCATGTGCGGTGCTTGCTGTGACTGGAGCATGTGCGGTGCTTGCTGTGACTGGAGCATGTGCGGTGCCAGATGTGACTGGAGCATGTGCGGTGCCGGATGTGACTGGAGCATGTGCGGTGCTTGCTGTGACTGGAACATGTGCGGTGCCTGCTATGACTGGAGCATGTGCGGTACCTGCAGTGACTGGAGCATGTGTGGTGCCGGCTATGACTGGAACATGTGCGGTGCCAGATATGACTGGAGCATGTGCGATGCCAGATATGACTGGAGCATGTGCGGTGACTGCAGTGACTGGAGCATGTGTGTTGCCGGCTATGACTGGAACATGTGCGGTGCCTGCTGTGACTGGAGCATGTGCGGTGCCAGATACGATTGGAACATGTGCGGTGCCGGCTATGACTGGAGCATGAGCGGTGCCAGATATGACTGGAGCATGTGCAATGTCGGCTGTGACTGGAACATGTGCAGTGTAGGTGCTGGAGCTGGACAGAAGCGATCATGTCGGATTCGCAGCAGGTGAGAAACTGCCGAGTGCAAATGAGGAATAGGGCTGGTGGGTGGGGAGGGATGGAGCCAGTGGACTGGTGGGGAGCAATGGAGCTGGCGGTAGAGCAGGGAATAGAGTCGGCGGGTGGGGGTGAGCAATGGAGCTGGTGAGTGGGCAGGGAGGCCTCAAGCTCCCCTAAATAAGAAGCTCCCAGTCCTGCGTTTGCACAGAGCGTGTTGGCAGCTGCGGGGCTTCTCCTGGTGACAGGCCCGGGGGTTAACAGCAGCCAGCTTTCCAGCTCTTTTGGAGGAACTAGGAATTACTAAGCTGCAACATCAAACCCCAAAACTTTAAAGGAAACTTAGTTCAGGTATAAAGGGGCCTGGGGGAGGAGAGGGGTGGGAGGAACCATTTGTGACACAGCACAGGGCAGGACGTCCCCCCTCCTCCACTCCCTCGTTCCACAAGGACCGGGCCACACCTGGGCAGGGCTGGCTGAAGGTGCAGAAAGCTGCAAGTTGCTCAGCTGAGTTGTTAACTGGGAGGATTGGGGGGTTTGACTGACAGGCCTGGGGAGGGGGATATCAGAGCAGGCACACACACGGCTCCCCCGTTTCCCCCGGGATGTTTTACTGGAGTCGTGGTGGTGAGTGTTTCTAAACTCTGTCTCCCTATCCCAGTAATGTAGGTGGATTGTAGATTGCTGTGAGTGTTGAACTAAATCACCTCTCCTCATTAGAAACTCCCGAAAAATGCTGATTTAACATAATAGAAAGAAGGAGGACGTGAACTTGAGTAAATGAGCCATTTCACAAAGACCACAGTGATATTGCACAGCTTCTGGTGTTCGACTCTACGAAGGTCATCAATCTACATAATCATATCTCATTCAGTTTTTGGACTAGAACACATTTATAAAGTCGAATGTTCATTAAGTATCCTCAGTGACCGAAGGGGAACTGGGAGGCAGCCGTGAATTCTAATTCTACTTTCACATTTTTCCCGTTTCTTTTCTTCCCAGCTTGGGAAAGAGACTGTTACTTCTCATAGGCCTGCTTTTTAATCGCGTCATGGCTTAGCTAGCTGGCTACATGCTAATGTAGCATTAGCACATCGTGTAGCTCGCTCTATTCTATAAACAAATGTAATTCGCATTGGCATGGCATACTGTTTGGCTTGCTAGCTAGCTGATACAGTTGTGCTGCTCTCCATTGATATTTGTATGCTTAGCTACTTTATTTATAGGGAGAAATGTGTTTTAAATCAGACTGGTGTTTTGATTGTATTAGACTGGCTATGCACTTTACATACAGATTAATTGCCCCCATGTCCGTGGCTGAGTCAATAATTTTGTCAAATGTCCGTGGTGCAACATGTCGTTGCCTATCCCTGGTGATTTGATTGAGGTTTATGAAAGGAATTGATCGGGTAGATGTAGAGAAACCTTTGCTGTTAGTAGGGAGATCCAGGACAGGGAGACATAACCTTAAAATCAGAACCAGGCCATTCAGGAGAGAAGTTAGGAAACACATTTTCAGGCAAAGGGTGGTAGAAGTGTGGAACTCCCTCCCAGAGTAAAAGGAGTGGATGCCAGCTCAAGCAATGTTCAATTGATAGATTTTTGCTAGACAAGGGTCTAAAAGGATATGGAACTAAGGCAGATGGATGAAGATGATGTCATTGAATGGTGGAACAGACTGAAGGGGCTGAATGGCCTGCTCCTGTTCCTATGTTCTTTCACAAGGGAGGGGAAAAAAGCACATTTTCTGAGCCCTTGGCACAACCTATTTTACAATATACCTTCCACCCTGTATGAGGAGATCAGCAATCCGCGCTATAAGTTGATATAATATGGATGTAAATAGTGCATTGAAGAGCATAATGAGTCATATATAATCTTCGTTGTCCATTGTGTCTGCATTCTATCAAATTTTATCTGGAAAAATTTAGTTCATTGTCTGATACACTAATCGAGAACAAAAGGGAATTTATTACTGATGTGCTAATGATTGTGCCTGTAATTAGTAACAATGCAAAATACAAGTTTGTGGTAATGGTCTGAAAAGAAGAATTGAACCAGAATAACTATCCCACAATAAGCGTAGCAGGATGCTAACATTATTGCAGACAGGACAACTCCCTTTCAACATTTTAATTTATTTTTTCAAATTGTAGATTTAGATTTGCCAGAGCTGATTTTTGAGTGTGAATTTAATCCACAACAAACGCCTTTCAGACACACCACAGGTTGAAAACGAAGCAGGTTACTTGGGATGATCTTTAGCTAAAAAAGAATGACATATAGCATCTTTCCTGACATCCCAGAGCACTTTACAGCCAATGAAGTACTTTTGAAGTGTAGTCACCTTTGTAATGCAGCAGCTAGTTTGTGCACAGTAAGATCCCATAAACAGCAATGCGATAATGATGTTGATTGAGGGACAAATAGTGCCCAGGATAACTCCACTGCTCTTCTTTGAAATAGTGTTGTCGGGTCTATTTCGTGCACTTGGTTTACTGTCTCATCTGAAAGACCTCCAACAGTGCAGCACTCCCTCAGTCCTGCATTGGAGTGTCAGCCTTAATTTTTGTGCTCAAATCCTAAAGTAGGATGTGAACCCACAACTTTCTGACTCAGCAGTGAGTGTACGACCAATTGAGCCATGGCTGCAGGTTTCATCATGGCTAGTTCTTCCAGGACTTTCCCCAGGCCATTTTCCTGCTTTCACAACTGAAACACCAGATCTGACTTGTTCGATCTGAATCAAAACTCCAGTCTTCTGAATTGCTACTCTTGGATCCAATAACTTTGTTTACGTTTGCAAGGACCCCAACTTCTTGGGTTGCCCTAGTGAGCACACATTTCTTCCAGATTTGTACTCCTAGCTTCTTCTGATGGACATTCCCAGATTCTGGAGCAATGCTGTAGATTACTCCCTATGGATGCATTGCTCAGTGGTTTCTTGATGAAAGGTAGCATCCAAAATGGTAACCTGTCTCTTTGAGGTGTTGCTCAAACTGCTGTACATTTTCCAGCATTTTCTGATTTTCATTTGAGTTATAAAATTGTGTTTTAAGAGGTCAGCTGCTACACTGAGAAGCCTTTGAAATGTACTGGAAGTAATATAGAATAAGTACTTGGCTGAAATCTGGGAGCTAAAGTCAATTTGGCTAGGTGTCGCATTGCTGATGTCAAGAAAGCATGCTATGCTGAATGAGTATTTTTAATTCATCGGTTGGAAACCTACATTAAACATTTTGAAAGGAAAGCTGGAATCCTACATTTAACTTTTAAAAAGCTGGCAGCCAAGATAGCCAGCACAATCTTCATTGAAATACCTCACATTCCAGGACATTGAAATGGCAGCGCAGGTATAAAAGGCTCCTATCCAAGACAGTGACTTGGACAGTTGAGTAAATTATCCAGGATCACCCTTGTTAGCAGGACATTCAAGGCCATCTTGGGGTTTTCACTAGTGGAGACGTGCCTCCAGGGGGTAAACGTTGCCACAATACAACCTGAGAGAGATTTGGGGATTCTTAGACATTGGATTTCATTAAAGAAAAAAAGGTACTGAGAGAACCATGTGAAATTCTCCCCAGTCTGTGTGAACTTGGAGTTTTTTATTACACACAGCAGACAAGCTTTGAGAGCTAACCAGTGCAAGGCCTTGGTGGGGCTACGTTTTTTTTTCTCTCTCTCCAGGTAACACTGCAAGTTTCGAAACCTATCTGCGACTGTGGAACATCTACCATTGTTACAGACAAAGACCCTGGGGGAGAAAGCCACCTAAATCCCTGTCTCTCAGAAAACCCTGAACCAGGTGAACCAGCTGCAAGTGCACTTCTACTAGCAAGAGACTGCAGAACCATGAATTTAGCCCTAAGACAACTGAATTGCCAGACCCCACAGACTGTATATTATTTTTATTTGTTCTGGATTCTAATCCAACCCAAACTCTTCTTCACTTTGTAACCGATTTGTTTGTGTGTAATTCTCGTGTGTGTGTGTGTGTGTGTGTGTGTGTGTGTGTGAAAGGTGGAGCATAGTTTATTATTTTCACTTAGATCAGGATTTGATTTTTAAGTGTAATAAAGTAACCTCTTTCTTGTTTAAATTCATGATTTTATGATCATAGCACATAAAGGGTTAAACACTCACTGACTTGGTAAACATATCCACTGTTTAAAAAGGAATAAACCCTGTTGCGGTCAAACAAGGAGAGAGACAAGAGGGTGCCTTTTGAACCCTCCTCACCTGATCGTAACACTGACCAAAATCTGGCAACCATCGTTCAAAGTTGCATGTCAGTTATGTTTTATGAAATATTTCGTAGAAAGCCACAGTAGAATAAATTTATTTTGCCCGTTTAGGCAATAGGTAGTAAATATATGTAAATGAGTATGAATAAGAGAGGACAGAGTGAACATTTGTTTTATCATCTCTATAAAACAAAGCCTTGAGTGTGTGATTCCATTTCTTTAGTAACACGTGTCAATTAAATTGCAGCATCACTGTCACGAATAGCAAGATACTGGGTGTATTAGAATCAAACCAAGGTAGTTAACCCAGGAATCATTAATGTACTGTGCTTACTGAGATGAAGAAACTTGTTGTCCAGAGTTTAAAAACTGACAAGGTATAATATTAATGAAAATTAAAATATGATTTATTTTTCCCATAGGTGGCAGGGTTAATTTTGCTTTCTGATTTATCTTATGAAAATTAATAGCCTGGCATCAGCATCACTACAAAATTGTTTCAGAGTTTGAGATCTGTTAGTTCGGTCTGAGAAGAGAAAATCAAAGATTTGAAACTGTGTAATTACAGAGAATTTTAGGGCCCAGAATCAGGTCAACAGGTCAATGCCACACCAGCATCCTCCCACATTACATGATCACACCCTATCAGCATATCCTTCTAATCCTTTCCCCCTCATGTGCTTACCTAACTTTGCTTTAATGTATCTATGCTATCAGCCTCAACTAATCTTTATAGTAGCAAGTTCCACATTCTCACCACTCTCTAAGTAAAGAATTTTCTCCTGATTTCCTTATTGAATTTATTAGTAACTATCTTATACTTAAGATATCTTATGATCCCTAATGGCGTTGAGGTAGAAGATCAGCCATGATCTAGTTGAATGGGGAGCAGGCTTGAGGGGCAGAATGGCTGACTCTTACTCTTATTTTATATGTTCCTAAGTTTGGATTCCCCCACAAGTGGTTTTCTCTATGTCTATCCTACCAAACCCCTTCATAATTTTAAAAACAAACATGAATGATGCAGTTCATTACAAAAGAATTCCTCAGTAACGGGATAATAGAATCGTAGACTCATACAATGAAGAAGGAGGACATTTGGCCCATTGTGTATGTGCCTGCACTTTGATAAGAGCTATTCAGTTAGTCTCACGACCCTGCTCCTTTTCCATAGCCCTGCGAATGATCCCCTTCAACTATATACCCAATTCCCTTTTTGAAAATTATGATTGAATCTGCTTCCACAACCCTTTCATCAGATCATCACAACTCACTGCATTAAAAAAAATTATCCTCATCTCTCCTCTGATTATTTCACCAATTACCTTAATTCTGTGTTCGCTGGTTACCAACTCTCCTGCCATTGGAATCATTTTCTCCTTTTAACCCCTTCAAGTATTTATCCAATTCCCTTTTAGTAAATAACTACTGAATCTGCTTCCACCAACTTTTCAGGCAGCCCCACAGAGAACGTTAAGGGCTGCAGCCGCACCAGGCTCCCACTTCATTGCGTAACCAACTCGAACCTTCCCGTCACCCTAGCCGCCGGTGACTTACCTGAGTGTGAGATGGGTGACCGCTGAACCCAAGAAACTGCCACTGAATGACCGTTTTTGGTGGACAGCTCGCCACATGTAAGTTAATGAGGACGGGTCATTTAAATGGCCTGGGGTTCCCGTAGCACCTCCCAATTAGCTGGCCTACATGTTCTACTGGTCAACTGCCTGGGAGTTAAAATTCCACCTCTGGCTACGTCACTTCTCAATAGGTATGGGTAGAATATCCTAAAGGCATGTTGTAGTTTCCCCACGCCCTTTACCCAGTGATGCTTTGTCATTCATTATCAAGATGGAATATTGAAAATATCAACAACAGAATGGAAGTGATCATCCACAGTCTCTGTGAGATGCAATAAAAAGGTTGGGGGTCTGGGACTGATTCCCTCCATCTCGACTTACAATAGATTGAAGCAATGCCTATTATAAAATTTTTAAAAATTGCATACAAAAATGACATTATTGTAACCAAATAATCATTATTTGGTTTATGGTCTGAATTGCCATTTTTTTAGGTGACAATTTTAGCTGGACTTTCATCTTTGACTGATGTCTCTGCTTTTGTGCATTTGGTAATTTACTGTGATTGCCAATCACTCTTCTTAAATAAACTATTGGCAAGTAACTGAATCCCCAAAGCCTGTCCACCATTTACAAGGCACAAGTCAGGAGTGTGATGGAACACTCTCCACCTGCCTGGATGGGTGCAGCTCCAACAACACTCAAGAAGCTCGACACCATCCAGGACAAAGCAGCCCGCTTGATTGGCACCCCTCCACCACCCTCAATATTCACTCCCTCCACCACAGGTGCACAGTGATGCACTGGAGCAATTTGCCAAGCCTCATTCAACAGCACCTTCCAAACCCACGACCTCTACCACCTAGAAGGACAAGGGCAGCAGACACAAAGGAACAGCACCACCTGCAAGTTCCCCTCCAACTCACACACCATCCTGACTTGGAACTCTATCGCTGTTCCTTCACTGTCACTGGGTCATAATCCTGGAACTCTCTTCTTAACAGCACTATGGGTGTACCTACACGAGAGGGGCTGCGGCAGTTCAAGAAGGCAGCTCACCACCAGCTTCTCAAGGGCAACTAGGGGTGGGCAATAAATGCTGGCCTTGCCAGCAATGCTCACATCCCATGAAAGAATGAAAAAAACAAGAAAACTAAAGAAATACTTGTAATATTAAACCATCCGGAAATGGTATAGCTGGAGAATTACTTCAATGTGGCTGTGAAAGTAGAGCAAGGGGGAAAACTGATTTCAAGATAGTCTTCATGCCAGGAATGAACCTTACTTGGAATGAAGTTCTGTGTAGACTGATGAAGACAGAAGCTTTGGGATTATTTAAGAAACAGCTTGTTTGCTGTGATGGGACAGCGGCGATTTCTTGTAGATGGATGAGCTGATGACTTTTACTGTCCATATTTATCTTGGAGCTTGTAAAAGGAAAAAAGGTCTAGAACCGAACTCCTCGTAGAGGCATTCTGCTATAGTTTCCAAACAGAAAAAACAGCAAAGATTTGAGTGGGATTGGTATTGGAGCTTATTTGTGGTCACGTTTCTGTTACATGTTTTCATTTTTGATCACTTCCAACTAATGTTTTTATTAAGGTTTGTGGGAGTTCACTAAATAATATATAAGCCAATGGGTAATATGTAGAGTCAGACAAACAGTATAATATGTATCAGTAATCTGACAATAACTCATTCTATATGTGCTCATGGGATGGAATTTTCCCAACTTAGTCCCTGGGCAAATGGCGGGATCATTTGCAGGTCAGAAACCTGAATGGTGAAGGAGTGGGCTTTGCTGAGGCTCTTTAACTGAGCCATGGCATTGGCATCCCACCTCCGGGTTCCCTGACCAATTAGGAGTGCAGACAGGATGATGTGCTGGATTGGTCAAACAGAGGATTACCTATTAAAGGGACCACGCCATGGATTACAAGGACTCACCAGCACTTGGGTTTTTGAGGCAGCAGCAACTACAGGAATGCCGAGAAGACCTGGTAAGGCTGTGCCCTGAGTCTATCACTCTTAGCTGGAGCTCTTGCTGAGGGATCTGAGGGGCTGCAGTGAGAGGATCTTTCCCAAGGACAGGAGGAAGAGGACAGCCTCTTCAACCAAGCGGGCGTGGATGCAAGTGGTCGAGGAAGTCAGCAGTGGAAGTGTGTTTCCCTCCAACCTGGAGACAGTGCAACAAGGGGATCCAGGACCTCAAGAGGGCAAAAAAGGTGGCTGGCATAACACTTTCAGGTGCCAAGCTCCACACTCTGACTTTCACAGCATTCTCCTACACTGCTCTCCTCAGGGCAACAACTTGCATCTGCACTCATTCCTCTCTCTATTCAGGCACCTCCCATCCCCATCTGCGCAGCCAACACTCACAGTCACCCTCCACCTATTGCCCTCTCGCACCCATGCCTCACAGTTGCCATCCACAAAAGGTGCCCTTCCCTCCTCTCCACACAAGCCATTATCGGCACTCACACCTCTCTGCTTTCTCTGCTTGCAGGAGGCAAGAGTGTGAGAATGCAAAGTCTTGGTGAGAGGCAGAGACGGGGGTGGGTTGGGTGTGCTGTAGGGGGTGTTGGTGTGACCCTCTGACAGGCCCCTTTTCAGCTACTGGCAATGTGTTCCCACCTGTTCCATTGGGAAGCAGGTCTTGTTCCAGGAGGCTGCAGATGTCAGCAGTGACCTGCCTTGGGAGCCTGAGCCTCCTGAGGCACTGGTGCTCAGACATGTCAAGAGAACTGATCCTGTGCCTGCAGGCCCTGTGTTGGGCGGGGAGTGGGGGGGGGGTCTCACCTCCTTCCAGCTAGATCTCAGTGTCCATCCCTCTGTCCTGTGGAGCAGCATGTGGCTGAGGACAAGGCAGCAGGTGCTGTTGGTGGTGATTTTGCTTCTGCTCCTGCCCCTCATCAGAGGTGCAAGGCTGAGCTGCATAAACTGCTCCCGTGCCATGGTGAATGCTGGCAAGAGAGAAGTTCAGCTGAAGGTGAGTCAAGTGCTCGACAGTCGAGGTGCCTTCGAAGAAGTTGGCAATCACCTGTCAAGCAGTGATAACGCTTTCTGAGTGAAGAATTGCTGTGAACAGCAGCCTTTCATCTGGCCATGAGCTCTTCAGCCTTCCCAGCTTGTCAGTTTCATTGAAGAAATATTCCCTGCTTTTCGCTCATCTCGGTGAATCATGGAAACAGGTGCCCCGACTGTTCAATCCAGAATCGAAGGTTAAAACAATACTGAATGAGTTATTTGATTATTTTAATTACTTACCTGACAGTTGCACAGGATTCTCCGCTTGCCTTCAATCCCACCTTGGTGAAACCCAGAGAGGGCGGGATGCTGTCGGCATCCCAACCTGACATCACTTTGGGAATTTATCTCCCCGTGCACACCCGAACCTGATTTCCCTTGCTTGGGAAAATTCCACTCATGATTTCGGTTTTTCCTGATCTGCTCACTGTGCTGAATTTTTATAGCTCACCGCTGTTCTCAGCGGCGAGCTTCAAAAAGTGCACGGCGCACGCACAAGACGTGCGCCGCAGACCGCCCGCAATATTTCACACGGCGGCTCAATAGCATGGAGGGGTCGGACTGCCCAGCCCTGATGATATAGGGGGGGCGGGGGGGGGTGCGGGCACATCATCCCCAGCAATGGTGCCTGGCGCCACCATGCAGGCGCCGGTTCCATTTGAATATTTAAACAGAAATGGAGGGAACATTTACAGTTATAAGTTTAATAAAAGATCGAAGCCCCTCTCCAACCCCCTGCCCAATGACCAAACACTTCATTTATTGTCTTTTCCACACAAAAAAGTTCTTCCCATCCAGAACTATCCCCCCCCCACCCCCGAACTTTGTAACCTTTGCCCTTTAACTCCTTCCCACCATCCCCTCAGGCAATAGTAGGAGTTTACCCCACACCCCTCCCACTCTGAAAATTTCACTCCTCCCCCCTCCTCACAAGTGTTATGCTTCAGATCTCCAAATCGCAACCAGCCAGAATATTGGCCTGGGATGGCCGTCGCGATGAGCTAAGTAATTATTCTTCAATTATAATGTATTTAAATATGTTAATGAAGTTCCTTTGCCGAGCGGCGGGGTGGAGTGGGCACCCCAAGGCCTCGCCGCTGCCAGTAAAATGGGGCTTGGCCTTCCCGCTGTCGAGGCCTGTAGCGGGCCTCTCCCGGAAGGATTTTCCGACCCCCTGTCACGACCCATGACGTCAGGGATGTCAGTAAAATTCAGCTCATTGTTTCCATCTGAACAGACTGGCAGTTTTCTGTTAAAACCAGTAAGGCTGAGTTAGTTAGCATCCTTCCATTGAATTTCGCCCAACGTTGGTTGGAATCCAAGCCACTGAAGTCATCATTTCCCTTTTCAATATGGCAAAGCAAAATCATCACCAATCTCTGAGGACCAGATTAAGAAAAAACCCTCAAAAAGTTTCCATTCCGAGTACTTGCTATTGAATGTGTATTTTATCAATACATTTGTACCTGTTGTTTGACTGTAAACTCACAATCTATCTGTCTTAGTCCATTCATGATCTAACACTGAACTAAAATTCTGCATGCACATTTTCTGGCAATTCCATGATGTGCACAAGCTATTTGATGTGCGCAAATTGGCAGCCACGTTTCATACATTACAACAGTGACCACACTTCAAAAAGAATTCTTCAACTGTAAAGAGATTTGGGACATCCTGACATTATGAAAGGCACTATATAAATGCAATTTCTTTCTTTCTTACTCTTAATACTGCCCATGGTCAGTTGAAGAGGATTGCTTTGCAAGGTTGGAATTCTGAATCAGAGCATCCAAAAAGTGAGCCAAAGGCTCCACCCGTGGGCAGGACGAGGAGTACATTTTTCAAGTATGTTCTTCTCCTTTGCAACATTCAGTGAAACAAGACTCCCCCAACAGGCAGTCTCTTTCCACAGATGCTGCCAGACTTACTGAGTATTTCCAGTGCTTTTTGTTTTTATTTTTGGCAGTTTTTTGATGGAAAACAAAGGAAATCCTTTCTGTCCTTCGCCCTGTCCAAAACTAAAATCACCCGAAATGCTTTGCAGTAAATTTAATCGGAATGCTTAATCTTGAGTTACTGAGCACCAGAACGGAGAGGCTTTATCGAACATGGAAGATTGAACAGATTGTGGCTCTTTTCTATAGAAAAGAGAAGGCTGAGGGGTAACCTGATAGAGGTCTTTAAGACTATGAAAGGCTTTGATAGGGTGGGCGTAAAGAAGTTGTTTCCAATTGTGGGCAAGACCAGCACAGGTGCCATAAATATAAGAAAATCTCTAATAAATCCAATAGGGAATTCAGGAGAAACTTCTTTTCCCAGACAATGGTGAGACTGTGGAACTCACTACCACAGGGAGTAGTTGAGGCAAACTGCATAGATGCATTTAAGGAAAAGCTAGATAAGCACATGAGGGAGAAGGGAACAGAAGGTTATGCTGACAGGGTTAAATGATATAATATAGCAGGAGGTTCCTGTGCAGCATAAGCACTGGTATTGCCCTGTTGGGCCAAACAGCCTGATTCTGTGCTGTAAGACTTTGAAATACTTTCAATAGTTTAGAAACACTCCAAAATCAGGGCAAAATGCCTTGCAGTTTCTGTAAAGGAGTAATATTCAAAATGTTACAATTTTACAGACTGGTAACTGTTCAAAATGTTTATTCCAGTTCAGAGGTAAATAGAATGGAGGATGTACACTTTAGGTTCCAAAGAGTTAAGTAACAAATCATTGTCCCAAAGACAATGAACTCTGATACATGAAGGATCTCATTATCTCTGAAGTAGAAAACAAACTTCTATCAAACATAAGTTCTACGATCATTTATTTTTGTAGTCCTAGTTTTAGTATCTCTTTTCCAGAATTACTAAATGATAGAGCTGTCCTATGTATGTATGTTATTGCACTTCAAATCTTTTGGAGAGTTTAATTCCCTTAAGTATTGAATAAGGACAGTGCACAGTTGCCATACAGTAATATACATGAAATGTAAAATCCATAATCATGATGATCTGTTTTTCTCTGAATCATAAACCACGATAATTATGGTCATTGCAGTAAATCAACAGAAGTGGTTATGAAAGCTTTATCTTGGCCTTCTGCCTGAACCCATTACTTGGAAAAATGGCAGGATTAATGCGAAATTCATTGAGATGATGTCGGATACTCCTTGAAGCAATTATTGTGCTATCATAATAAGAGAATCATTTAGTGACATCCCTGCTACTAAATTAGCACTACTGCACGGAGAGCTCCAGTTGGCTGGTTTTGAATTTATGAAATTGAGCCGGAGTTGACAGACAGATGATTGGAAAAGAGGTGGACACATTATGGGCTTCACCTTCAGTGACAAAATTATTTTAATACCTGAAGATTGATGGGGGTGAAACTTAAAAACCCATCTTGTTTTCACAAACG
Source organism: Heterodontus francisci (assembly GCF_036365525.1). Classification (NCBI taxonomy): domain Eukaryota; kingdom Metazoa; phylum Chordata; class Chondrichthyes; order Heterodontiformes; family Heterodontidae; genus Heterodontus; species Heterodontus francisci. The sequence continues at coordinate 189,275,954 of NC_090375.1, read as the reverse complement.
GGGGTACGAGTGCTGCAAATATACCTTGCAGATCCTTGAAAAACTCTACAAGCTGCGTAGAACAGAGCTTCTGCTGGGGAATGGTAAGGGTTAAGCCCCATGTCTTTCAGTGGCTTTTATTCTCTGATTTGTTGACATGTAGCTCCTCGCTGTACATTAAAAGACAATCTTTTCTGTGTAGTGCACGCGAAAAAGTCCAGTGAAAATCCCTCATGGAAAGAAAAAAAAGTCATTTGCTGTCAGTGGTACTTGAGTTACAGTATCATCCAGCTGCACAATACCCTTCAAATCTATATCAATAACAATTTACTAATATCAATATTAATCTGCCTCCCTGTGGATCAGCTTTCCCAGGCCGAGTCTGTCAGATGCTTGACAACTCCCTGAGCTCTCGGTTTAGGTGTCAATAAGGTTGGCTGCTGTTCAGGGATATTGACAGTTATTAAAAATGACCTTGCTTGATGTAATTTCATGCCCATCAAAACATGACCATATGCTGGGGATTATGAAAAGCTATGGTGAAGGAGAGTGACACGGTGCTCTGGGACCAGATTATGTGAAGATTATTGGCTTTTGCTGAAGCACTGGGGCTGCCCCTTACACAGAGAACCTCGATGCTGGAGGAGTAATTGGAGCAATTTAAAGCTCGGGGCACATTTTCAAGAGCTGTCATAGCACATCATCATAACGGCTAATGCAGCGTAAAATATCAGGGGCACCTCTGAGGACCTTTTCACGTGTACAGCAGGATCCTATCAGTGCTTTGTGCTGGCTGGCAATTACACTAGGCTTTCACAGGGCACACTAAATACTTTCTGTCGCTGTGTAAGGCATCAAGCTCGCTGACTCTTCACTTTTATACAAAGTCATAGTGTGTTTTTCCAGTAAATCACCTCCCTTCTTTATTACTTTCACAGCTTGGGCACAGTTGGGATGTTAGTCTGTTCAAATTGATGGATGCAAACAGTTAAGAAAGAAAATCACTAAAATATCAAAATCTTTGGACAAAATTATAAATTTATGATTGCTCTATGCCATCAACTGGTAAGTGAATTTTTCATCGTTACGGTAGCGATGCATCCCTTCTCACTGCTGTGTCCAACTGGTGCTGCAAAGCACAAATACAATACACTACGCGACCACTCAGAAGGTTATTTTCATTCTTGCACTCTGGCGGCATCATGCCAACAGTTTATCAGGACTCACAGCAGGAATTTATGATGGATCAGGCTTTGTTTGCGATCATTTGGATAGTTTCTCTCAAAGAAAAAAAGGACTTGCATTTATATAGCACCTGTCACAACCTCAGGACATGCCAAAGCACTTTACAGGCAATGAGGTACTTTGAATCATAGTAACTGTTGTAACGTAGAAAGCACAGAAGCCAATTTGTGCACAACAAGGTCTTACAAACAGCAATGTGTTAATGACCAGATAATCTTTTTTATAATGGTGTTGGTTGAGGGATAACTATTGCCTCGGACACTGAGGAGAACTCTCATGCTCTTCTTCAAAATAGTGCTATCTGATTTTTTACATCCACCGGAGCCTCAGTTTAATGTCTCATCTGAAAGACTGCACATGTGACAGTGAAGCACCCCTCAGTACTGCACTGGAATATCAGCCTGAATCTTGTGCTCAGTTCTCTGGAGTGGGGCTTATACACACAACCTTCTGACTCAGAGGCGAGAGAGCTACCCATTGAGCCATGGTTGGCACTTTCTATTGTGTCCATCGGCTCTTAACGAGCAGGATTTCTTGCCATAAACAGGTGCTAAAAGGGCAAATGAACTGGTTACATGGGGTAAAAAATCTTCAATTAAAAACAAATGTAAATTAATGAGGGAATGTTGTTCACTGTTTGCTATGTGTACCAAAATTGTAAACTCTTTCTAAACAGGTGTAGGAATTTTTTTTTAAATTCTTTGAAGGGATGTGAATGTCGCTGGCAAGACGAATATTTGTTGCCCATCCCTAATTGCCCTTGAGAAGATGGTGGTGAGCTGCCTTCTTGAACCGCTGCAGTCCTCAGGGTGTAGGTACACCTACACTGCTATTAGGAAGGGAGTTCCAAGATTTTGACCCAGTGACAGTGATATAGTTCTGAGTCAGGATGGTGTATAGCTTGGAGGGGAACTTGCAGGTGGTTGTGTTCCCATGTGTCTGTTGCCTTTGTCCTTCTGGGTGGTAGAGATTACAGGTTTGGAAGGTGCTGTCTAAGGAGCCTTGGTGCATTGCTGCAGTGCATCTTGTAGATGGTACACACTGCTGCCACTGTGCGTCGGTGATGGAGGGAGTGAATGTTTGTAGATGGGGTGCCAATCAAGCGGGCTGCTTTGTCCTGGATCGTGTCAAGCTTCTTGAGTGTTGTTCGTGCTCACTTATTCAGGCAAGTGGAGAGTATTTAATCACACTCCTGACTTGTGCCTTGTAGATGGTGGACAGGCTTTGGGAGTCAGGAGGTAATTTACTCACTGCAGAATTCCCAGCCTCTGACCTGCTTTTGTAGCCACAGTATTTATATGGCTGGCCCAGTTCAGTTTCTGGTCAATGGTAACCCCAGGATATTGATGGTGCCAGATTCAACAATGATAATGCCGTTGAGGGTTAGATTCTCTCCTGCTGGAGATGGTCATTGTCTGGCACTTGTGTGGCACGAATGTTACTTGCCACTTATCAGCCCAAGCCTGGTTATTGTCCAGGTTTTGCTGCATATCGACATAGGCTGCTTCAGAATCTGAGGAGTCACGAATGGTGCTGAACATTGTGCAATCATCAGCGAACATCCCCACTTCTGACTTTAGGATAGAGGGAAGGTCATTGATGAAGCAGCTGAAGATGGTTGGGTCTAGGACACTACGCTGAGGAACTCCGGCAGAGATATCCTGGGGCTGAGATGTTTGGCGTTCAATAATCACAACCATCTTCCTTTGTATGAGATATGACCAGCGGAGAGTTTTCCACCTGATGCCCATTGACTTCAATTTTGCTAGAGCTCCTTGATGCCATACTCGATCAAATGCTATCTTGATGTCAAGGGCAGTTACTCTCACCTCACTTCTTGAATTTAGCTCTTTGGCCAATGTTTGGACCAAGGTTGTAATGAGGTCTGGGCCCTGGTGGATCCCAAACTAGGCATCGATGAGCAGGTTATTGCTGTGTAAGTGCCACTTGATAGCATTGTTAGACATAACGCATAGAGGGAATTTTGCCCCAGTGTATTCAAACAAATACAAAGAATCAACATTTTATTTCTTTATTGAAGCAATTTTTTTTAAGTTAACTTAGGCCTGGGAAAATAGACACACCAAAAAAGGACTGAGATGGATAAGGAGAAAGAAGGAAATTGTGCAAATGCATGTGGTTTTTATCTCTGTGGCTATGGATGTGATACAAGGTTCTAAGAAACCTGGACTTCAAGCACATCATGAGATTACACATGCACCTTATTCATGAAAAGGATTTCACCCGTCTTCCACTCAGTCTGATTTCCATTCTGAGGTTGACTCCAGTGAGAGGTGAAGCAGAACTGAGAGCAGGCACGACTGCAGTTTCCTGCTATACACAATCCATATATGTAATTAGGCCTCATCAATATTCTAGTAAACATTAATGACCCAATTATAATTCAAAACTCTGCATAGTTTTAAAATCTATGGCAGTTGTTTTTTTATTGAACTGACCTTTATTTTCTACCGAGACTGACTTTTTACCTCAAGCATACTGCAGGCCTCTGCAAAACTGGAAATTTGGCAACAAGTCATTATTTTCAATTTTTCTTACAACTGAACTTAGAACAGGCTTTTTTTGATAATAGCAAAGAAAAAGTGTGCATTTATACAGTACCTTATCACACACTCAGTTCTTTAACACCAGTGGTTTACTTTTGAAGTCAATATTTCCATGCAGGCAAAGACTGCTCCCTGCCTCCACCACCAGTGCACCATGCTAGAAATGTGTACCATCTACAGGATGCACTGCAGCAACTTGCCAAGGGTCCTTTGAAAGCACCTTCGATACCAGTGATCTCTACCACCTAGAAGAACAAGGGCAGCAGACGCATGGGAGCACCACTACCTACAAGTTCCCCTCCCACAATGCGGACTTGGCACTATATCGCTGTTCCTTCACTGTCGCGGGGTCAAACACCTGGAACTCCCTCCCTAACAGCATTGTGGGTGTATCTACCCCACATGGACTGCAGCGGTTCAAGAAGGCGGTTCACCACCACCTTCTCAAGGGCAATTAGGGATGGGCAATAAATGCCTTGCCACATCCCTTGAACAAATAAAAAAAAGATCAACAGGAAGGGCCCACAATTAGAAAATGAATGAATGACCAGAGAATGGGCTATAAATTCATCTTGGGTGGTAATTCAAAGCAAGCAGTAATGAATTGGCAACCACTTGTTAACTATGCCCAACTTTCTTTTTCCATTCACTATTACCCATTTTGCATCCAAGATGAGCTTATACCCTGATCTATTTTTAGTTCAAGGAGGAATTTGGGCTGGAATATTAGGAGAATTTTAGGTGAGCTGAATTTTATGGAGGCTGGAGCATGGGAGGCTCACCAGGAGGGTATTGGAATAATTGAGTCTGGAGGTGCCAAAAGAAACATGGATGAGAGTTTCAACAGCCGGTGGGCTGTGGCAAGGCAGAGGCTGCCAATATTACTGATGTGAATACAGGCTGTCTTTATGATGGAGAGGGTTTGGAATCAGAACATCAGCTCAAGGGCCAAATAGGGCGCTTATATTGCAAAGGGAAACTGACCAGGGAAAGGGTTAAAATCAAGGCAAGGGTGCGGAGCTTGTAGTGGGGGCCAAAGACCAAGGCTTCAGTCCTCCCAGTGATTAACTGGAGGAAATTACTATGTATGTAGTACTGAATGTTGGACAAGCAATCTGACAGCACAGAGGCTGTGGAGGGGCCTTGGAGCAGTGCAGCTGGGTGTAGTCTGCAGGTGATGTCACCAAGGAGAAGCATTTATTTTATATTCATTTCATGGGATGTGGGTATTGCTGGCAAGGCCAGCATTTGTTGCCCATCTCTAATTGCCATTGAGAAGGTGGTGAGCTGCCTTATTGAACCGCCGTAGTCCATCTGGTGCGGATACACCCACAGTGCTGTTCGACAGGGAATTCCAGAATTTTGACCCAGTGACAGTGAAGGATGGTGATATAGTTCCAAGTCAGGATGGTGTGTGACTTGGAGGGGAATTTGCAGGTGGTGGTGTCCCATGCATTTGCTGCCCTTGTCCTTCTAGGTGGAACAGGTCGCGGGTTTGGAAGGTGCTGTTGAAGGAGACGTGGTGAATTGCTGCAGTACATCTTGTACACACTGCTGCCACTGTGCATCAGTGGTGGAGGGAGTGAATGTTAAAGGTGGTGGAAGGATGCCGATCAAGCGGGCTGCGTAATGCGGAAGAAATGGGATGGTGAAGAACAGGTCCTTTGGAAACTTCAGAGGTAACAGAGTGGGAGCAGGAAGAGAAGCTAATGTTGGAAATGCTCTGGGGATGATTTGATGGGTAAAAATAGAATTGAATGAGGGAAGTCCTACTCAGCAGAGGAGAAGTGTCCAGGAGTGAGTGTTTGGTCAACTAGAGCATAGTGAGACAAAAACAAGAAATGCTGGAATCACTCAGCAGGTCTGGCAGCATCTGTGGAAAGAGAAGCAGAGTTAACGTTTCGGGTCAGTGACCCTTCTTCGGAACTGACAAATATTAGAAAAGTCACAGATTATAAGCAAGTGAGGTGGGGGTGGGGCAAGAGATAACAAAGGAGAAGGTGCAGATTGGACCAGGCCACATAGCTGACCAAAAGGTCATGGAGCAAAGGCAAACAATATGTTTTTCAACACACCATTAACATATTGTTTGCCTTTGCTCCGTGACCTTTTGGTCAGCTATGTGGCCTGGTCCAATCTGCACCTTCTCCTTTGTTATCTCTTGCCCCACCCCCACCTCACTTGCTTATAATCTGTGACTTTTCTAATATTTGTCAGTTCCGAAGAAGGGTCACTGACCCGAAACGTTAACTCTGCTTCTCTTTCCACAGATGCTGCCAGACCTGCTGAGTGATTCCAGCATTTCTTGTTTTTGTTTCAGATTTCCAGCATCCGCAGTATTTTGCTTTTATTTTAGAGCATAGTGAGGTTGAGGAGACAACTTGCTTGGATTTCACCTTGAGTTCATTGCATCTGCTGATAATGGTCAGTCTCTCTCTCTCTCGTTTTTACTATGAGCACAACCTGCATTATATTTATTTCCACATAAGTCCTGCTGCACTTCTGGGTGTTATAATGGGAACTGGTTTCAATGAATTGCCCCTTTCTTCATCTTAATCTTACTTCATTTCAAAACACAGGCTTTGAAATCCCTGGGCCAGGAATGACACTTCAGAGGCACAATTAAGAGATGGGAGGGTTCCAGTTCTACTGCACCAAAACCCTTTTTTATAAGAGATCAATATCTGCCCAAAGTGGGAGTGGGTGCTCCTTTGACATGCTGCCCCCATCACTTGCAGACGTTGTTAGAAGAGACTGAACTGGCAAGATGATCTCATCCATCGCTCCAGCTCCACCTAAGTTTTCCCGAACTCTACACAATGTGGGCCTACTTTGGTGCCCAGACCATATCCGAATGGAAAAGGTGACGCAACTGTTTCCAATGCCTTGATTTTAAAATTCTCACCCTTGTTTCATGGCCTCACCCCTCCTTATCTCTGTAACCTCCTTCAGCCTTACAACCCTCTGAGGTATCTGCGCTCCTCCGATTTAGGCCTCTTGTGCATCCTCCAATTTTCATCACTCTACCATTTGTGGCTGTGCCTTCAGCTGCCTAGGCCGCAAACTCTGGAATTCCCTCCCTAAGCCTCTCCACCTCTCTACTTCTCTTTCCTCCTTTAAAATTTTGCTTAAAAGCAAGCTTATGTGACTTGGTGTCAAATTTTGTTTGATAATCGCTCCTGTGAAGCACCTTGTTTTACTATGCTAAAGGTTCTAGATCTAAATGTAAGTTGTTGTTGCTAGTTTCTTAGTCACAGAGCAAAGCGATGTGTGTGAAGTCAATGCCACCCTGCACCATGGTGACACAGTGGCGCAGTGGTTCGCACCACAGCCTCACAGCTCCAGTAACCTGGGTTCGGTTCTGGATACTGCCTGTGCGGAGTTTGCAAGTTCTCCTTATGACAGTGTGGGTTTGCTCGGGGTGCTCTGGTTTCTTCCCACATGCCAAAGACTTGTGGGTTGATAGTTAAATTGTCCATTGTAAAAATTGCCCCTAGTGTAGATAGGTGGTAGGAGAATTGAGGGAAGGTGGGGATGTGAGAGGGAAAAAAAATGGGATTAATATAGGATTAGTATAAATGGGTGGTTGATGGTCAGTGTGGACTCAGTGGGCTGAAGGGCCTATTTTGGTGCTTTATGACTCTATGACCATGAGAAAGCCTGCAATCCTGGTGAAGATGCATACTCACTCTATCTCCTTCCCTCTGGAAAGAGAGGATGAAACGTATCCTTCTGTTTTTGAATACAGAGACTCAATGATCTCCCTTATGCAACAGTTGGCAGCAAACTGGCAAACATTGCAAATATCACCTGCTCCAGCCTGGAAGGAGTCAGACGCATAAAGGTTCATAGCTAAGATCACTCTCCCAGCCATTGGCAATGCAATCCTCGCCCTGCTCTGAGGTTGCAGTTGTGGCTGCAGCAGATGACAGGTTTCTGTGAGGACATCATTAGTGAAGCACAGATATCTGACACACTGGTCCTCGCTGAGGTTCACGAAGGCGAATGGCTCCCTGAGTACCCTGGGTGGATATGGCCTCCTGCTGGGAGCATTCATCCCGTCAACCTCCCTCTTCCAGCATCTTGTCCTGCTTTTTGTCATCTCTGCTGATTCTCCCTGTCATTCTGTACTCCACGGGGAATGCATACTACTGCACCCAGGTCTCAGGATGAGTGGTTTGTGCAGAATCCTTGAATTCAGGACAAATCCATCAGCACATGCCATACCACTCCCTATAGACTTTAGCAACTTTGAAGAGCTCTAAAAACCCTCAAACACTTCTTTAATCTCAGCAATAGCCCATAGAAATCAGTCAGCAACTAACCTGTAAGTTGTTGTTGATCCCTTTAAATAAGTGGTGTCCTTCCTTCTGCTGAACTTGTGCAAGGTTAAGAGAGGGCTTTAGCTGGAATGTTGAGCTCATAAATAGCGGCATTGCTGTCAAATCAGTGTTACACGCTAAAACATGGCTACCCGACCAGACCCGACGACATGTGTCGGGTTCGGGTCAGGCCTCTCTTCCAGGTCTGGCATTCGGGCTCAGGTTGGGTCGGGCTGGACATGGACACAGTGCTGCCTTGCTCAGGGAGGGAACTTCTGCACGATTCTGCAGGAATAGCCTGCTGCCAGAACGGAGGATCACAACATTTGGACAAGGTATGTTTGATATAATTAACTTTATTACAGTGGTTGGGTCGGGCGCAGGAAAAAACAAAGGACTCGGGCCCTGGTGGGGTCAGGCCCAGATTGGGTTTCAATTTCATACCCGAGCAGGCCTTTGTTACATGCTGATTGATGACATGATCTGCGTACGCTGCATACTTCTGGCTGGCACTCCATGCATGCGTGCTCACCTCAGAAGTGTTCGCGGGTGCCACAGACACCATTTTGCATCATAGTGCCAAAAAATCAGATGTTAAGGAGGCAAACTTTGCCATCAATATCCCTAGGTTGAGTAGTCCTCACTGTCACATTTCCAGTGACAGAGATCCCAGGGTCAGGCCTACAGACATTTCCAAGTGCACATCCCACACACTGAGCCTTAGATTTTGAAACATGACTGAAGTCTGTTGTTCTGTTTTAGTGGCATTGGCGGGGAGCGGTTGTGGTCGGACACTGGAGTGGCGAGAGTTTGTAACTCATAATTCTACTGATCAATATTAAGCCATATTGCATTCGCACACTAAAAGCTGATCTTTAACTTATTGCTTCTATCAAAACAAATTCATCTGACGGGGGATGTTTTGAAGGTTTGTTTATTGGCTAATGTGAAAACAGTGCAATGCCCAATTAACTAGAAGTTTGGTTATCATTTGTAGGAAATTGGAGTAGGCTCTTATGCCGAATATTGTTGTCTCCATTTTACTGGTTAAAGGTAACAGTCAAATTTGAGCATCCCTTAAGAATTACTGTAAACTTGGAAGTCAACAAATAACCAACAATGGCAAAAGCCACAGAAAGATTATTTTTGTTCGCTCTAATTTTTACTCATTTTTTTTGATTCAAGGTCACAAAAAGGTTTATATGTTCTAATAATGCCTGATAGTGGTCCCCACTGCTATGTGCTTATGCTGTGACTTAGTTAGCAGCCCTTTTGTTTCTAAGCCCAAAGGTTGTGGGTTCCAATCTCACTCAGATTTGAATGCAAAATCTGGCCTGACCCTATAGTGGAGTGCAGCACTGCTGGAGGTGTCATCTTTTTGGATGAGACTTTAAACCAAGGCCCCGTCTGCCCCTGCCGTTGGATGTAAAAGGTTCCATGGCACTATTTTGAAGAAGAGTAAAGGAGTTCTGGCCATTATTTATCCCTCAGCCAACATCACAAAACAGATTATCTGATCATTACCAAATTGCTGTTTGTGGTAGCTTGCTGTGTGCAAATTGGTTTCCACATTCCCTAGATTGCAACACTTCAAAAATATTTCATTGGCTGAAAAGTGCTTTGGAACATCCCAAGGTTTTGAAAGACCCTACAGAAATTCAATTTTTTCCTTTATATATGAGGATTGTAAGGCTTAAATCTGATGGATTGGGATCATAAAAAGTGTTTGGGTGTGTGTTGTCCCACTTGAACCATCACTTGACATGAGCTAGGCTGCAGTGTTTGTGTTGAAACCTGGGAAGGAGCCAACAGTCTGTATTTGGTAAACACAAGAAATTGAAGGACACACTTGGACAGGAGTAAATCATAAAACTTGAAGGGATGTTATGGAAGTATAGTTGAAAGGAAGGTTGCTAATTAAATTTTTTGATAGAAACAGCATCCAGCTTTATTAATTTGATGCATCATCTCGTATCATATCTGTGTGGTACGGAATTATGTGACAGAGCATAACTTAGCCCTTTTGACATGCTGCCAGAATGAATTCTTCTGGTATTTTGAAGGACTCTGTTGGATCATTTCAGTTCTGTAATCAGCATTATGGCAGCATTTTAGAGTTGGAGGATGTGAATCGAGGATCCAGCATTTATCTAAAGGCTGACCTTCTTTCTCTGAGGACATTTGAGTTTTATTGAGCCAGTTGGTGTTTAACAAAGGTCACAGGTGCAAAGTTGTGAGAAGTTGGGTCTGAAAGAAGCTTTGAGCAGATGTGAGTGCAGGGAGTGAATGTCCTTAATGACAAGGCACGAAGGGCCATTCATTCCTTGTCCACTGAAAGCTTCTTTCAGAGCTCGGAAGCTTCATTCCTTCCACACAGTTTTACTGCCCAACACATCAGGTCAAACTATTTACAACCTCGGATGTAACATTCCTTCCAGTGATAATTTCATTGGAAAGGTTGGTATAAATACCAAATGAGCTTTCCCATTTTGCATTCATTCTGATTTTTTTTTGGAGGGGTGAAATTATCGATAAGCGGAATTTCATCAGTTTAAAATATTAACAATTAGATCTTTGCTGGTATTAGTTTGGTTCCTGGTGAGAAAATGCTACAATTTCTGTCAACTGCAATGTTAAAAAAAATACTTTTATATTGCACCTTTCACAACTTCAGGACATTCCAAAGCGCTTTACAGCTAATTAAGCACTTTCTGAAGTGCTGTAATGTAGGCAATGTGGCAGGCAATTTGCACACAGCAAGATCCCATGTACAGCAACTGTGCCACGGCTCATTTGCTGATACAGTTAGTATTTTAAATGGTGACCAATGATTCCACTGATGAGCATCGTGAAATTTATAGCCAAATATTCAGATTTATTACAGCCATACTGATGAGACGACCTCTCAATGGACACGAGCATTGACCAGCTCTAAATTGCTGTGTTTCCCCATGCTAATCCTACAGTTAGAATTTTGCAGCACAGCCATTCAGCCCACTGTGCCTAACAGGTCCTTCGAAATACCATTCAATGAGTCCTGCTTCTTTGCTTTTTCCCACATCCCTGCAATTTTTTCTCCTTCAGGTATGTATCCAAGTTCCTTTTGAAAGTTACTATTGAATCTGCTTCCACCACGCTTTCAGGCAGTGCATTCCAGATCATAATAACTTATGGTGTAATTGTTTTCCTCTCATCTCCCCTGTGGTTCATTTGCCAATTACTTTAAATCTGTCCTTTGGTTACTAACCTTCCTGTCAGTGGAAACAAAAATAGCAGCCAAAATGTCCAATGAAGGATAATTTGTAATTCCAGCATGTTAGGGCACAAATTCAGATTTTGAGGTACACATCATATTAAACCTTGTGCTGGCAGTGGGAGATCATGGGCAGGATTTTGTGTTTTGGGTCAGGACCCTGACATCAGGGTCAAATGGGGGTCCTGACCCTTCACTGTGTCAGGAGAAGGCACCCAGCAGCGACTTTGCCTTGACTGGCCAATTAGTGGCCAGAGGGCTCACTCGTGCTCCAATTGAGGATGGCTGGTGGGTGCTTGAAGCTTGAGAGCCAATAGGGGGCCCTGCAGCATGGAAGGAGCTGCAGCCTGCCATTGCAGCTAACTGAGAGAGAGTGCCTCCATCTTGAGGTGTCCTCTCAACACTTTGAAAATATTTGAAATAAAAAATGGCCACAGCTTCCAGAGATAACTCCTACCTCCTCCACAGGTAGGCGGTGGGGCTGGTGGAGGCAGGGGGGAAGCAGGGTGCGGGAGGTGCCTCAAAGTCTTTCTGGAACTCCGGCTCTCCAGTCTGCCACTGCAGGGGACCTGCAGACCTACTGGAAAATTCCAGTCGGCCTCTGATCAATGGCCTCTTAATTAATTTAACCAAGCAACTCGCCACTTGCGGGCAGTTAGCCAATTTGTGTCCAATCCTGCCTTCCCAAAAATGGTTCAGGGGTGGAATTGTGCCGGCAAACCAGTATGCCAACCAGCAGTGCAAAATTACGCACCCGCCTGCCCCAGTTCCCACCCCCATCGGCCTTTGAAAATCCTGCTCCATGGCTTTAATTTACCCCTGTTTCTGAAGTCTTGATTTTGGTAGCATTGCCAAGCACCTTTCTCACATTCCCACATTGCTTGCCCCATGGTCGCCAGCTCTGCCTCACCTTTCAGATGAGATGTTAAACCAAGGCCCCATCTTCCCTCGCAGGCAGATGTAAAAGATTCCATGGCACTATTTTGAAGATGAGCAGGGGTGTTTTCCCTGGTGACCTGCCCAATATTAATCCCTCAACATCCTTTAAAAATCTAAACAGATTCTCTGGTCAGTATCCCATTGCTGTGCTGTGGGAGTTTTCTGTGCGCGATGTGGCTGCCGCATTTCCTACATTACAATAGTGAATAAACTTCGAAAGATATTCATTGGCTGTAAAGCACTTTGGGATGTCTTGAGGTCATGAAAGATGCTATATAAGTGTGAGTTTGTCTTTCTGCCTTGCTTTCTGCAGCGCTGACAGAGACCCTGTAAACTGAGTGGGCCACTTAGCTGCTCTTAGCTGCCTGATACTGGGGGAAGACCCTCAGGTCAATTTTAAATTGCATTCCCCCCCACCCCACACACACAGCTCTGGGATGCCCAGGTTAGTTCCCCATGATGGACATTGCTGGGAAGGAGGAAAACTGTTCCCAAAGCTCTCCACGACAATTGTGTATTTCATTTCTTAAAGTCAATAAAGTCCCTGGCAAGTATATTGCTCTCTTCTGTACAATGGGAAGCACCCTGGGTGAAAAGTATTCTCCTAATACTCTCCTCCCCTTTAATATTTTCTTTAACTGGGACAAATGTTGCCCCACAAAAGTACTTCATGTTAAGTGAGAATGACATCAATGGGAACCCAGAGTAAGACAACATTTTACGTTTTATTGAAATGACAGGTGATGTAAATGATTGATCTTTGCTCACTTTTAGGCAGCATTTGGACTGTTTTATTGCATATATGTATGTGAGTATGTGGAAAAAATTCCATAGCTAGGTTAGTATCCCTCTCTCCCATCGACTTTGTTGTTCAGTTATGACTGTTGCTGCTAATTTAAAATAAAACTGCAATGCAGTATTCCTGTTTCTGTTCCAAGCAGTATTTTTTTATTTTTATGTGATGATGAGTCCAGCTGACCTTGTAGGTAAAGTGCTAAGTGTCTAAGTTCAAAGGGTCTAAGAGGGCAAAAAGTGGAAAAGTGTGACCTGCTCTCACTTTTCTGGGCCACTCCTGCCGTATGCCCAAGATACTGCAAGTCTGATTCTTAAATGTTGGCTGGTATTCCATGGTCAAGCCAACACAGTGGTCAAGAATACAATGGCAATGACCAAAACAGTCTTTGTGCCCCTGAATGGGTCCAACAGTTGCACTCATTGTCATCCCTACCAACATATTGCACTTTACGACTCCATTTCTCACATCAATCACTTTTAAAATGCAACAGCACTGACTGCTCCTGATAACAGACAGTCTGTGCTGTACAAACATCAGACAGCAATGTAGCATTGATGCATTTAAGAGAAAGCTAGATGAGCACTTGAGGAAGAAAAGTGTAGAAGGATATGCTAATCGGGTTGGATGAAGATGGGATGGGGAGGAGGCTTGTGTGAAGCATAAACATGGCCATAGACCAGTTGGGCCAAATGGCCTATACCTGTGCTATAACTTCAATGTAATTCTACATAACTGACTCTGCAAACTCGAGACCAAAAGTATTGTTTTCTTGTTTGTAAAAAAAAGCCTTTAAATAATAGCTGCAAACTCCACTTTGAAAAATGAAAATGAGTGGGAGAGAAGGTCTCAACGATGTATCGGTCACGTAGTGGATCCACCAACACACTGAAGCTGTCTTTCAGGGAGCGGAGTCTTTCTCGTTTGTCAGCGAAGGCAAGTCTGTTGGGCACCAGGGTGGTAGTGAAATCATCAGACGCAGGCATCTGTCAGTCTTGCCAGCCTTTTGTGAAACTTTGCAAAACAAAAAAAAAAATGAGAGCCCATAATATCGGCGCTGGGGAGATTTATAATAAAAACAAAGAAAAAGCCACATTTTGTCACGTTTAATTGCAGAGGCATTTGTTCTCCTTTTGCGGCCACATTTTAATCAACAGTCTTTGTTGCACGATGAATGATGGCTAAAGTCTTTGGGATTTAATTGTGAACATGTGGACATCCAGATCCTTCATAATATTAGTTAAAATCAATGTGCTGCTTTTTTAATTATTGCTCATGGTACAAAGCAGGGAAGGCTCATTTAAGAATGGATCAATGGTGGAACAGGATTGGTAGACAGCAGAGCAGTACATCAGGCTGCTTGATGTAAAAATCATTGGGTCTGTGCTGAGGCGGTTTGGGGTTATCAGCCTGGTTAGCCTCCAGCTGGTAGAAGGGCAGTGTAATAGGTGAACCTTACATGAACCAGTGTCCCTCACTGTGATGCGCCTGCAAAAAAATTGTTACTGAGTGCACCACATCATACACAATTCCTTAAAAGGAACTGTTAAAAAAACACTTTATATTGATTACTAGTAACCAATCTTTTTTTGTTGCAGTAGATAAGTACTTATTGCCTTTAACTATTTCCCAGACTTCATAACTTGTCTTTGGCCCTGTCAGTCTACACGGGGAAGAAAAATTGCCCATCATCCCTCTAATATAGTGGTCATAAAAAGAAATTGCATGGCTACAGTAAAGAAGGAGCTGTTGGAAAACACTTCAGAGTCCTGGTACTCGGGGGTTTTTAACCTTCAAAAATAAGGTTTATCTTCCGCCTCTGTTTGGGTGAATCTGCCTATATTCATCCAGCACATCCTTGGCCAGGCCACTGAGTCACTTTATCATTGTGTTTTTATAAAACTGATCGCCAATGTAAGGCAATATGTTAGACAGGTAAGCCACAATTTGTCAATTAGGATCATCCATTTTATAAGCATCAATCAGACAGCCCAGAATTGGTAAAAGGAAGGAGGTTTCATTCTACTGAAACTCCGCCTACTTTAACGCCAGCCACGTTTTTGGCCATCATTTTTGGGAAGCTGGGGGAAATGCCTGCCTTAAACTGGTTGGAGCTTCTTTTCAAAATTAAACTGTGGGCAGTGGTGCCAGATGTCCTGGAGTGCAGGAAGGCAATTTTTAATTATGCCCATTTGGACAGGGCATCCAACGTTATAGAAAGGTGCCAGCAGGAGCTGGTGGAATGAGGGGGTGCGGGGTGGGGGAGAAGCTGAGTGCTCGTATGAGCGGAAGGAATAAGAAGGGAGCTAATCTGAACTCAGGGGAGAGTGAAAGAGAGCTAGTGATAAGGTAAGGGGAGAAAAAGAGTGCCAGTTTGAATTGGGGAAGAGAGTGGGGAAGAAGATATAGCAGTTAAGTTATAATAAGCTTGTTTCCCACTGCATTTTCGGTGTAAACTTAATTCAAGGTTGTTTCTGAATCGCCAGGCTTTTTTAAAGCAATTAATCAGCTTTTGAACCTTTTCAAGGTATTACTTATTTTTTTTTCTCACATGGTATTCCATTATTTTCTGAACTCCATATGAAATATGCCATTCACATGAATGGCACACCAGTTAATTTCAAGTCTTCTGTACCTCACTTATATTACTCTTTCATTTCTGTCAACAAAGCTCACTTTTATATAACTTTGTTAAGGTAAGGGAACCTTCCAAGGTGCTTTACAACTAGACGAAAAGAAAACAGAAGCCGAGCTGGGAAGCAAAAGGTTAGGAAGAGTTTTAAAGAGGTTGTGATGGAAACCACACCTGCCAAATGGAAATATATTAATTGCGTCATATGGAACACTATATTTGAACTGATATTGAACCTTGAAATAACTTGTTTAAAAAGATCACAGGACTGAGTGGCTAAGAACATGGCTGCACATTTGCATTCTGAGAGACAGTAGCCCAGAGAGACAATGGAAGTACTCCCTGATCCAATTAGCCAGATGGCTTTTGTCAATCATGGTGGTCAAAAGACATTGAGAGCAATTGAATGTGTAAGAGCCAGCATTCCATCTCCCCGCCCCCCACCCCCACTGAGTGTGTCCGGTAAGCTTGGAGGAATCCACAAACTTCTCAGGTGAGGCTGTTTCAAACAAGGAGCTAGTCACATGACTAACCTGCTGGCCAACCTGAAGCTTTTTGAACTGTGCCTGACACAGAAAGGAATGAGACTTCAATTGAACTTCAAGAAGAAAGCACCTCTTTCTATCTCTGTCTCTCTCTCACACAAAGTTCCAGGGACCCACAGAAGTAACTTAAGCTTCAAGATAAAAGACCCTGCAGCTTTCTGGTACCAACAAAACAAGTTTGAAAGTGTGCACTAGGCACCAACGAGAGCTACAAGACTAAACTTCAATCAAAGACTTTACATCCAACCCAAAACCAGTAACTGAATTCTATCTACTACTTCAAACCTTTCTCCTTCAATTCTTTCACCTTCTCTGTATCTATTTGTGTGTGTGTTTATCCACTATGCATGCTAGCGTGGGAGTGTTGCGTATTTTTAGTAGTTTTAACTGAGTTAGAGTTTTAAAGTTAATAAACTTACACCTTTCTTGTTTAAATCTGAGAAAATCTGTCTGGTTGATTTCTTTACAATTACAATTAGAGAGCAGTGAGCAAGGGCTCACTGAGGGGAAGCTAAAAAACAACACTGTGTTTTAAAAGTTAAACCCTGTTATGGCTAAACCAGGAAAAGGTAGAGAGGGGAGCCCCAGAACCCTTCCTCACCTGGTTGTAACAAGATTTTTAAAAACGAAGAGAGACATGAAGAGGTTGAGGGAGGCAGTTCCAGAAACTAGAGTACTAGCAGCTACCAGTGGTTATGGTGAAGGAAGAGGAGCGTGTTGCATAGAAGATCAGAGTCAGGGGAATGAAATGATATAGTGTGGGAAGACATTGCACATGTAAGATTGGAATTTATAGATGAGCACAAGGACTTTGAATGTGTCAAGGTGATGTGGAGCCCATGTAGTTCAGCAAGAAAGAGGTGATGGGACACCAGGACTTAGTAAGGGACAGGATATGTATACTGGAGTCTGAAGAAATTTGGATTAATGGAGGCTGGTGATGGCAAGCCAGCATGGAGACATTGGAACAGTTGAGTCTGGAAGTGACCAAGGCACATATGAAGGTTTCAACAGTGGACTGACTGATCTGTGGCAGAGGCAGTCAATGTTACAAAAATGGGGGTAAGTGATGCTACTGATGGATAGGATATTGGCTTTATAGCTCAACTCTGTGTCTAATACTTTGTGTGCGAACAAGTTGGTTCAGCCTGAGATCATGACTTGGGAAGGGAATTCAATCATTGAAAAGGGAGCAAAGATTGAGCTGAGGGCAAAAGTGGGGGGAAAGATTATGATAGACCTGTTGAATTCTCTTGGAAATCATGGATGGATGGATGCAGGCCTGAGATGATTGTAGATTTCGCTCTTGATTAAAGGTCCTGTTGAAGAGGATGGGTTATTTCTAGCTCTCACGGCTGTATAATGTAGATGTCTGCAGCAGGGCAAGTGCTTTCTGGCTTGGCTGGAATGCAAGCTGTTAGATGTTGCTTCTCTCCTGGGTAAGTCTCTCTCTCTTTCTCTCTCTCTGGCTGTCTTTTTTTAATGTAAAGCCATTATCTCTCACCTCCTGCTAGGAAACGCTTTGGTTTCTTCCCCATGGTTTTTTTATTATTCGTTCAGGGAATGTGGGTGCCGCTGGCTCGACCAGCATTTATTGCCCATCCCGAATTGACTTTGCGAAGGTGGTAGTGAGCTGCCTTCTTGAACCGCTGCAGTCCTTGGGGTGTAAGTACACCCACAGTGCTGTTAGGAAGGGAGTTCCAGGATTTTGACCCAACGACGGTGAAGGAACGGATATATAGTTCCAAGTCAGGATGTGTGTGTGGCTTGGAGGGGAACTTGCAGGTGGTGGTGTTCCTATGCATCTGCTGCTCTTGTCCTTCTAAGTGGTAGGGGTCGCGGGTTTGGAAGGTGCTGTTGAAGGAGCCTTGGTGAGTTGCTGCAGTGCATCTTGTGGTACACACTGCTGCCACTGTGCATCAGTGGTGGAGGGAGTGAATGTTTCAGGTGGTGGATGGGGTGCCTGCTTCATCTTGGATGGTGTTGAGCTTCTTGAGTGTTGTTGGAGCTGCACCCATTCAGGCAAGTGGAGATTATTCCATCACACTCCTGACCTGTGCCTTGTAGATGGTGGACAGGTATTGGGGAGACAGGGGGTGAGCTACTCACCACAGAATTCCCAGATTCTGATCTGCTCTTTTAGCCACGACATTTATGTGGCTGGTCCAGTTCTTTTTTTGGTCAGCGGTGACCCCCAGGATGTTGATAGTGAGGGATTCAGTGATGGTAATGCCATTGAACATCAAGGCGCAAATGTTACTTCCCACTTATCAGCCCAAGCCTGGATGTTGTCCAGGTCTTGCTGCATATGGACTTGGGTTGCATCAGTATCTGAGGAGTTGTGAATGGTGCTGAACATTGTGAAATTATCAGCAAACATCCCCACTTCTGAAGCAGCTGAAGGTGGTTGGGCCTAGTACACTACCCTACGGAACTCCTGCAGTGATGTCCTGCGACTGAGATGATTAACCTCCAACAATCACAACCATCTTCTTTTAGGTATGACCCCAACCAGCAGAGAATTTCCCCCCTGATTCTCATTGACTCCAATTTTGCTAGGGCACCTCGATGCCATACTCAGTCAAGTGCTACCTTGATGTCAAGGGCAGTCACTCTCACCTTTAGAATTCAGCTCTTTTGTCCACATTTAGACCAAAGTTGTAATGAGGTCAGGAGCTGAGTGGACCTGATGGAACCCAAACTGAGGGTCCGTGAGCAGGTTATTGCCGAGCAAGTGCCACTTGATAACACTGTGGACGACCCCTTCCATCACTTTGCTGATGATCAGGAGTAGACTGATAGGGTGGTAATTGGCTGGATTGGATTTGTCCTGCTTTTTGTGTAAAGGACATATCTGGTCAACGTTCCACACTGCCGGGTAGATGCCAGTGTTGTAGCTGTACTGGAACAGCTTGGCTAGGGGTGCAGCTAGTTCTGGAGCACAAGTCTTCAGTACTATTGCCGGTATGTTGTCAGGGCCCATAGCCTTTGCAGTACCCAGTGCCTTCAGCTGTTTCTTGATATCATGTGGAGTGAATTGGATTGGCTGAAGACTGGCATCTTTGATGCTGGGGTCTTCAGGAGGAGGCTGAGATGAATCATCCACTCAGCACTTCTGGCTGAAGATGGATGGTGATTGCCCAATGGCCTAGGACATGGCTGCTTCACACCTCCTTTGTTTCAGAAGAAGACATTCAATTCTGGAATGTTTTAGGATAGGTGTAGGATGGGTTCCATTGACACCTTTTAGCTTTGAAGATTTGTCCTTTGTTTTTGTCAGACAGTTTGAATACACAAAAGGCCAATCCCTTTTTCTTCAGCGGCCATTTGGACGATTGTTCACCTTTTAAAATAAAAGTTCATTTTTTACAGGCAAAGTCCATTTTTAATAACTCTTCCAGTGTGCATGACAGTATTATGATTTAAATGTTGGTCTTGAAGTTCCAAGAAAGTGTGTCCCAATTTCCTTCTGTAATTCCAACAGGAGATTGGCAGTGCTCCCAGAGAAATGGCATAAACTGCTAAGAAACAGCAACAATTTATACAGCATAGTATGTAGTAAAATGTCCCAATGCTTGGTCAAAGAGGGAGGTTTTAAAGAAGATTTTGAAGGAGAGAGAGGTAGAGAGGTGTAGGGAGGGAATTCCAGAGCTTAGGGCCTCAGCAGCTGAAGGCACAGCCAGCTGTGGTGAAGCGAGTAAAATTGGAGATATTTAGGCATTGATATCCATTGATATCCTAACAAAGTCATGGCACCCCTTCCAATTAAACCACTTAACACTAGGACAATCAGCCCTTAATACAAAGGACTTATTGCTTCGGTGTACTAATTAACTTGCACAATGATCAATTGTAAGACTCTTAATCAGGGGCTGTCACTTCCCTCCCAGGTCCTGATGCTGTACTAGGTATCAATGACATGAAACAGACTCTAGGTACAATTTCCACATTTTGTGGAAAACCTTTATTAACCCACTAAGCAATAGCATATACTTACAACATCAGTTGCTTAGTTGGTCAGGATCTTGTTCTCAGGTGATCAATCTGCTGAATGAATTCTTCTATTTGACTTCCTGTGACTGACCAAGTCACACTTCCCTAGCTGCAGCAACAATGACCTTGTAGGCTGTGACATTATACCCCTTTCTGACCCTGGTCCCATGACATATAATGTGATATCTCAAATCAGGTCATCCGATTAGGTTTCAGTGCCTTATCAATCCCACCATGTCTGTGCAAGAACACCTGCATGTGTTTATTTCCCACTCTCAGCAGTGGGCATGGGAGGAGGTGTCTTAGTGCATACCAACAATGGATGTATATCTGCATCTTGATAAGGCAGGAAGAAAGCCATTTACACATATCCAGAGAGGCTGTTGTCTATGAGATTTGTTGTAGACAGAGTGTCTGATGTTGTAATTGGTTTGGGCCACACCTTAATGAAATGTCCTGACATGTCTGTGTGTATGTGTGAGTCCCTGTTCAGTCAACACGTTCTTTATTTTTAAAAGGTTCAAAAAGAGCCCCTGCGATAATGTCTTCAGTCAGAATTCTTCCCCCTTTTTCCTGCTGTCCTCTGTACTCCATGTTCCTACCACCTGGTGAGCTCCACACACTGGTCCACACCACAACTGGTCACATTTTACTTACAAACAGAAATACAAGAGCGATTAAAATGCCTTACAGCATCCACCCTTGAGTGTATAATTTCATCTACGAACATTACTACACTTCTAAATCTAATCCATTCACCTTATTCCATCCCTTCAGTCACATTTTCACTCACTGTTCCACTCTCCTATGTTTGTGCCGATGACCTAGGTCATACAACAGATACACAACAATAAGCAATTGTACAACAACGAGTGTGTGGGAGATATTTCTTATCCAAGGGTGTATGTCAATATTACCCCTTCAATTCTATATCCTATCCCACCAAGATGTTTCTGGGGATGTCATTAATCTCTTGCAAAATCTGGTTGTTCATTTGTTGGATGTGATAATATGCTTCTCGTGACTTAGCTATCTCCTTCCTCAACTTAGTCAAATGCTCAGGCAACGGGAGTATGTTGTACCCAAACTTCTCCATATACTGTCTCAAAGTTCCCTTTAAATCATCCCTCATGCTAAGCTCAATACTGTTAGGGCTGTAAATATTTACAACCTCCCCATTGCCTGTCCTTACAGACCCTTCAGGAGTAAAACAGAAGGTAGGTTGGGATGTCGGGCACCATAAATTCCTACCATACTTGTACACCTTTTCCTTACTAGTTATGCAGTATTCCCTTCCCCCACATAGGCTGCCTGTGTTGGCTTCAGACCCACCCTTGCAGCCTCCATGGCACAGTATACCTCAGTAAGGTTGAATCCACATGTTGACTAGGCATGCTTTTCCAAGCGATAGCAGCATAGATACCACCTTGCCTTTTCTGTTGGTGCACCCTTCTAACCTAGTTCCCGTCAATATGACTACCCCCTTTGATGAATCCTACTCCTCCATTCTGTAGACCAGGAGTGATGCTTCCTCATGTGGCATTACCAGAAGGTACATCATCAGACCCATTATTTTGAGATCTTCCCTTTTACAATCTCTTTGTACAGGATATGCCCACATCAAACCTCTGAGCTTTACCAATTCTATGATACAAACCACCTTTTTGTTAAACTTACATTTCACCTTTTGCATTGGTCACCATTATGTCCTGTGAAACTGAACCACCAGCTGGTTACCATATAGAACCTCCAACCATCTGTATGCGAAAGAACAGTCACTTGTTCTCATCCAGTGCATTTCACATACATATTGATCAGCTGTGATTGTGCATCACAGTTATTATCATGCCATTGAATTGCATGAAATGAAAACTTCTAGGGGGCTCATTATTCTTTTCTGGATAAAAGTACTGTTTAGTTCACAGCTTTAATTAGACGGAGTTAATTTTAACCTAATGGCTGAACAGGACGTGGTGCGAGTTAGGATACAGGCAGCCAAGTTTTGGATGAGCTCAAGTTTATAGAGGGTGGAAGATGAGAGACCGGCCAGGAGAGCACAGGAATAGTCAAGTCCAGAAGAAACATTACCTCTTAATAATGCTCCATGCACTTTGATAATTTCCACTCATTCTACTTTTCATCTGTTTTAAAACAACCTTGGTTAAGGTTAGGAGTTTCAGTCCTGTATCCTGGTGATTGTTGTAATATTGCTTTAATACTGATTAACATACTACTGAATATGTAAATAGTTTAGTATATGTCATCACAGGAAGTGATGCAAGGTAACATGTGATACAGCAGTTGGAGCAGTGTTAGCAGGTAGCATGTGTATTGAAGAGTTCTGCTTTACCAATCATTGTCATAGTGTTTGGTACATTTGTGTTAAGATAATAACACAACAGTGATGACTTCCTTTCTTTGACCAATTTTATTCATTCAACACACCCAAGCAATACTCTATCCATATAACATGGAAATGCCTCAGCATCTCAGCATGTGAATAGATAACTCATTGATACAAAAGCACGTCACATACAACAAAGATTTCCCTCCGTATTTGCAGTTTCAAGCTTTAATGTTATTCTTCTCTAAAAATGCATTTGCAGCTTATTTTATTTTGAAATGTTTCACTTTCTTTGGTTTTTCCCATTCATCATTTCACAGGAGAAGCAGGAAATAGATTCAGGTCATGTAAACAAAGTCACATGTCCAAAGTCAGATAAGGGGAAACTAGATAAGCTCATGAGGGAGATAGAAATAGAAGGATCTATTGATACGGTGAGATAAAATAAGGTGGGAGGAGGCTCACATGGACCATAAATAGACCTGTTGGGCCAAATGGCCTGTTTCTGTGCTGTAAAATTCTATGCAATTCTATGAAGTACTCACTCTTTATCTATGTGCAACAGTTAGGCTCTTTCAATTGCATCATCCTGGTTTTGACTACAGAACTGGAGAAAGGTCAAATATACTTGAATGAAATTTGGACAGGAACTCCAATATCCTTCACACATGTCCAATACTCTATCCATTCTATCATTACGATATTTACAAAACTGAAAACTAAAGAGCCATACATAATTGGGAGAACAACTACGACATAAAATACCAGTATAATCCTATAAAATAATACGGCCGAAGAAGCACTCTGGTGGACAAGGCTCCATGCTGTGAGTATGAACTCGGGAAACAATTAACCCATCCATGCTGTATTAGTAGTGTAATTAAAAATCTTAAAGTTGAGGTTGTGTATGCATTATTATGGTGTACTGAATATATGGAACAGACTCCCATCAAAGGCAGCTGATGATGCACCAATTAACTCCTGTAAAAAATAATTGGATAAATATCTGGTTGTTAATGGGATTGAAGGTCATAGGGATAAATATAGATTCAGATGATCAAATGCTCCACGGGACACAAGGGTTACGATTCCTGTCCTGTTGGAGCTGAGATTGATGGTATGTGGGGCCACAAGGTTAGTATTAAGTGGGGATGGATAGATATTCTCAATTCTTATTTGTTTGCCTTTGGGAATAGAGGAGTATTTACAGAGAAATGCCCCTCAGTAGATTAAATAATAAAGAATACAATAAGGCAAATTATTTGTGGAAAAAGGGGTTTTGAAGGGCCAAATCACTTTTTTATTTCGTATTATCTCACAACATCTACAGAGGATATAAAACCTTGAAAGAAATAACTCGCATTTCTATAGTGCCTTTCACAACCTCATCTCATCCTGAAGCACTTTACAACCAATTAAGTACTTTTGATATGTAGGCGTTGTTGTGGTGTTGGAAATGTGGCAGTCGATTTGTGTACAGCAAGCTCCCACAAACAGCAATGAGAGAAAGACCAAATAATCTGTTTTTAGGAGCTGGTTTAGGATCAATATTAGCCAGTACACTCGGTTAATACCCCTGCTGTTCTTTGGAATAGTGCCATGGGATTGTTTAAGTCCGCTTGAGAGGGCAGTTCAATGTCTCATCCAAAAGCTGGTAGGGTAATGAGATAGTGTTGTCAAATAAGCACAAGATATTCACTTCTGGGACCTGGGTTCAAATTTAGCCCAGACTTATGGCATGAAAGCTTCCGCTATCCACTAACTGTTTAGCAGTCTTTTAATCCAGTACTTGATGGTTCTATAGTGCTAAAATGTCCCTAATTGGCAATCCCATTTGAAGAGGCATCAAAGGATGACTGTTGTGAGAAATAGCGCAATGTTACACTGGGGTGGTCAGGAGTGCTCTTCTGAAGTTGGGACAGTGTAGAGTGACCTCTACTTTGTAACAGCCATTTCTATACATGACTCTATATGCTAATACCCCTCACCTTGATAACCAGGAATAATAGTTCCAATAGGCTTGCAGTATATCAGAAATTTTCAAGTTTCCACCTGATTTAGGCCACAGAAACTTTCAGCATCAATGACATAAAATAATTATTCTAGATTCTGCATGTAGCATCCTTAGGTGCACTGACTGATTCTTTTTTCAAAGAAAATATACTTTTAGTGTTTATCTAGGCCAATTCGACACAGTTGATCATGACAGTGGCTCAACAGCGTCATTTTCAGTCACTTTCTATTGCTTCCAAAGACTCTGTATTTTCAGAAAAGCCATGGTATTGTTCAATATTACAGGTTATGATTTATTCGTCAAGCCCCTATTCTTTCGGAAACGCAGAATATATTGTCATTGCAGTCATTACGGTCTTTCGCATTTTTAAAATGCTATAATTTGGAACAATATTTCTGAAGCAATTAAATTGCGATTAGAAAGGCTCAATTAATGCTTCATGCTTTTTTTTCTGAATTTGATAATGCCCTCCAAGAACTCCTTCAATGGCATGGAGTGCCAGATTTTTTGCTGGTTAAGGTGGTTACAACAGCGCTTACTACTTCTCTATTATTCATTACCTCGATCTTTTTCTTTTTCCATTTGTAAGAATTTATGAGAATTCTCTTTGTGTGCCCTGACAGGGAAACAAGCTTCTACAGTGAATTATTGTGTAATTAATCATTTGACCATGAGGGATTCATTTACTAATTAAAAAACTTTAAAAAGAGTAAATTGAAATAACCAGCAACCACTTAATCACAACTTTTGACATCTGCATGACATTGTAATACATTCTAATGTATCAATCAAAGGGATGTAAATTGCACTTATTACATGACCTTTTTTTAAAAGGAAGCCATGGTTCTTTCGCCAATAAAAAGTGACGAGTCTTTTTCTGAATTTCTGTAACAGTTTCTTTCTTTCATGCCTATTTTCTGTTGAGGGATAACTGCAAGTCATGGTAAAAATTGTTTGATTTTATTCTTTTCTCACAGACCCTTTACTCTCTCCGTTTCACCTCTCGTATCTTTCTCCTGTCTGCCGGGAGTCACCATGCTGCCTTCTCCACAACTGTTAATTCTTGGTTGACAGCCATTGGCAAGAGGCCCCAAACTTGAAGGGCACATTAGGCTGCCCATGCTTCTCAGGCATGCTGCCTCACTTCAGTGTGGCTCTCAATCCAGCTGCCTAGTTTTGAGCAAAGGAGATCCCTCCGATTAAGAACAGGAGATTCAGATGGCAGGCGGTGATGGAGTTATCATTATTAAGGAGCCGGGATAAAAGACCACATTAGGCCCATATTGCATGGGCAAAACCAAGTTTGAAAAGATTATGACAGAAGATGAGGAAAATCAAAAATTAGTGATCCGTAGAAGATGACAAACGTAGGCTTCAAAAGCCTGTTTATTACAGAAAAGAAGGAAAGATATCTTTCCTTCCTTTCTGTAATAAACAGGCATTTGTGTGAGCTAGAGATCTGAGTCTGAGGCCGTAGAAAGAATGAATTAGAATGGGTGATGGTGCAATTAATTCTGCAGCAATATGTAATCTTTTCAGATACTTCGCCAAATCAATTACCTCGGCAACACAATGCTGCAAGTAAATGTGTGAAGGATACAGTAGCATGTATCTTTACCTATAGTTTGAAACAGATCTTGTTCGACTAAAGCCGTTAGCATTTCTCAGAGTAATTGCTGCATTCTTAAAGTTCTTAAAAATAAAAAAAAAATAAGCGAGCATTTGTCAGCCTATGAAAGCCCAAGTGAAATAAAATCATCTTTCTACTTCAATGAAAACTGTGGTTATAAATTTACATAACATTAAACAGCATTGATTTCTGATGTTCTCTGTTAAAACCTCCATTAACCATTGTATTATAGCTCCTTTTTTCTCAACTCCCAGCAGGTAGAGTATGATTTTTTAAATATATATTTGCATATTCTAAAACTTGTAATTACGATTCAAGGCAAATCCCACTGGATTACATAATTGTGATTTAAAACAAGGATATTTAAACTATTTATGACATTTCGGGTGTTAAAAAAATGTTAGAGTTTGTATGAAGGGCCATATTTATCGATATTGTTCAAATATACAGACTGGCATTTTAAATCTCATTCAGGGCAGATGTGGTCTTTTTAAAGAATTATTAACACTTTTTTAAAGAGAGTATTAACATTTAGTTACCGTGTGTACCTAGAAAGTTGTTTTTAGTGTAAATACAGAAATCTGCTTTTGTGACATTCACTTTGCATCTCTTTATCATTTAACTGATTGTTCTGATATTCTTTGCTGATGGTCCTTTATTCATCATTACTGATACATAGTTCACATATATTCATACTAACTCAAATATATACTCATGCGGACAACATGAACCTAGGGGATAAAGGTGCCAACAATCTATAAAGGCGGGCATAGCAATGGGAGGATGCACCAGCCCACCTGCCTCCATTTTTGAACCTCCCAAAGCCAGGTTTCAGAGCACTGTAGCAATGAAACAAGAGTACACTTTCTACCAGTTGATATTGCTGTTGTTATATATCCCTTGTAAACACATGATCCTATTATCTCCTGTTCATCTATATTTTATATATCCTCTTAGCTGGTTAAGATCATGTTGAACCAAAGCAATCCAGTTATTTAGCTCCTTCTCTTTGATTTACATTGAGAAAGCCTTGCTACTTTTTAAATTAAGAAAGAAATGCCATATTCAAAAGAGCCAAGTTCCCCAGAGTATGATCTAGAATATAAATTGTGTATTCTAATAAGTAATAGTCTTTTAAAAGTCTCGCATAATGAATCTGATACATCATGTAAAACTGACCCAGGTCAAGTACTGAGAGTAAATTACTATAATGCGTATTACAGTAGGGAGAAAGGACAGGGGAGTCCTCTAAAGCAGTTGAAATAGTGCTAATGGAAGGGTTTGAATGCAGTTTCTGAAGCCTCTTGTCTATATAAATTGCTTGTGTTAACAGTAATCTTTGACATCATAGTTAAGCCCTGTGTTTCATATTGAAAATTTGATCCTCAAACATGCTTGGAGTTTGTTGGAGAATGCGTCAGCATTAGCCTGTAATACACATAATCTTATAAAAATCCAAAAGCTGATTTGTATGCCATGCTAATTCAGGATCATCTCTGCAGATCAGGGCAATGCCCAAATGCTGCATGCGATTACAGAAAGCCTGTATGCTGATATTAGATTCAGTACAATCCGTTTACTTATGATTTTGACATGGAAATTTCATTCAATCATTACAATATTTATTCAGTTCCAATATTCATTGGATGACTGCTAATCCTTTCATTAGATATGTTTTGCACAGAGAGTGAGAGCTTTTTGGAAGGAACAGTCAAAAGTTGTTCATCCTTAATGAAAGAATCATTCTGAGAGTATGGTAGCGTTTACAGCCTAAGTGTTTTTCTAGTAGCCCAAGACAGAATAGCAGCTCCTGATAGTCTGACCTTTACAGTTGACAGTCATTATTTCTTTCACCACATCCTCAGCCTTTAGCCCCTTGACCTGTACATGATGATAATATCAGAAGCTAGCACTGAGCTGCAGACGAATGTAACAAAAATAGTGACTTAAAAGTACTGGAATCTTTTAGCAATATTCAACGGAAATAGCTGCCTGCTGAAAACATCCTAAAATCTGGTCCTCTAAAATTCATCGGATCATACAGCACCCCATATCCTCTCCATCATAAAGATCCCCTACTTCCACCTCTGCAGCACATCCACCCCCACCTAAGTCCATCTGCCACTGAAAACCCTTTAGACTTGACTATTCCAATATTCTCCAGCTGGCCTCCCATTCTCCATCCTCAGTAAACTTCAGATCATCCAATAGCTCTGCTGCCTGTATCCTGTCCTGCATCAAATCCCACTCATTCATCACTCCTACCCTCACTGACATACATTGGCCTCCAGTTCTGTAACACATCAGACTTTGAATTATTATCCTTGTGTTTGAGTCTCTCAAAGACATTGACGCACTCTAACTCCTGAATCTTACAATCTCTCCTGAACTTCCCATTTCTCTGACTGCTGGTGCATCCTCCTATTCTTTCATCCTTCTATTCATCCATTGTCCTATTCTTTCATCCTCCAATTCCTTCATTGTCTCAGTCCTTCATCCCACCATTGATGGTTGTATTTTCAGTTGTGTCAGCTCCAAGCACTGAAATTCCCTCCCTAAACCCCTCCACTTTTCCACTTCCTTCCTCTTCTTTAAGATCCTCCTCAAAGCCAAGCTTTTGCACATGCAATCAAACACCACATTTGGAGATGACATCGCCGAGGGGAAACTGGCAGATGTGGTGATAGAGCAGGACAAGTACAGATCCTTGGGGCACTCCACAGGTTGTGCTGCAGCAGCAGGAAGAGAAACCATTGCTAGAAATGCTCTGGCTACAATAGGATAAGCAAAGAGTAGAACCGAGTGAAGGCAGTGAGTCCTACTGAGCTGGACAATGGAGGAGAGGCGTGGAGATGGATGCTGTGGCCAAATATGATAAAGCTTGCGGAGAGGTTAAGGAGAATGTGGAAGGGCAGTGCAAGACAATCATAGGCACAGGGAATGTTATTTGTAAATTTGATTAGTATTAGGGCTGTTTTGGTGTTGTTGCATGCCCAGAAACCTGATTGGAAAGATTCAAGCTTGGAGTTGCGGGGAAGATGTTCTAGGACTGAGAAGAGGGAAGTGAGTTTGGATATGAATGGAAGCTTGCAAAGACAGAGGGATCAAGGGTGGGTGTTTTGTGAAGGGGGGATGAAAATGGCAGTTTTGAAAGGGAAGGGGACAGTACCTGAGGCAAGTGAACCATTTACACGGTCACTGGGGGTCAGGAAGGGAGGTTAGGTGCTTAGCAGCTAATGGGAATGGTATGAAGGGAGCAGAAACTGTGGGGGAAATTTTATGCTCTCCCCCGCGGCAGGTTTGAAGGAGGGGAGAGCATAAAATCGGGTGGGATGGTGGCGATGGCGGTGGCTGTCGGGGGGGGGGGGGGTGCGGGGACCCCGCCACCTTTCTGCCTCTGCCAAAATTAAGGACATGCAGCAGGCAGCCCTGTCACCGCATGGGAAGAAAGGTATGAAAAACCATGCACGCTGCTTTCTGGCTGCAGGGCGTGTGTGGGTGGGTGGGGGGGGGGGTGGTGGTGGGGGGTGGGGGGGGGTGGGTCCCTCGTTACAAGACACTTAGTGCCTGAACGAGGAATCTGGCATCGGGAAGGGGTGGGGCCCATTGAGAGCCACCCCCCTGCTCTGGCTAATGATCCCCCACACCCCCCTCGCATACAACCCTCACCTCATGAGACCCATCGCGCCCTGACCTACCTGTGGCCTGGGTCCAGTACCGCTCCTGGGCCTCAGGTAGGTGCTCCACTGGCAGCGGCCACTGCCTCCACGATGGCGCTACTCAGTGAAAGAGCTGCCGACCTCTGATTGACCGGCAAGCTCACACAAACAACAATGTGATCATAGCCAGAGCATCTGTTTTAGTGATGCAGGATAAATATTGGCCAGAGCACTGGGGAGAACTTCTCTGCTCTTCCTCAAAGTAGTGCCAAGTGATGTTTTAGGTCCACCTGAGATGGCAGACAGCACCTTGGTTTTACATCTCATCCAAAAGATGGCATCTCTCAGAATGCAACCCTCCCTCAGCATTGCACTGGAGTTTCATCTTAACTTATTTGCTCAAGGCTCTGGAGTGGAGCTTGAACCCTCTAGCCTTCTGACTGAGAGGCAGGAGTGCTACCACTGTGCCACAACTGATACCTAACAAGGCATCTGACACAGAAGTGAGGGAGTAGTTCAGCAAATCAATGGCTGCAATGGCTAGGCAGTTCAAGACTGTAGTGACCATGACAGTCACTGGCATTACTGTCTCTGCACTGGAAACTAGGTGGAAATCAGGTTCTAGAGAATGGCACTACCCAGCTTCCCTAGTGAAGTGGAATCTGTGAGGGCAGCATTTCTCTAGCATTCTAAAGTGTAACTGCAGTAATAGATACAGCTCTCTGGACAAGTGCCATAAATACTTTTGATCTGCCCCTAGGTCCCACCGTTTATCCTCTTCCTCTACCAAATCACAATATCCCATTATGGAATCTCAATTTCATGAATCTCAACAAGTAAAAAGAAAACAATTGGGTAAAAATCTCAAAAGATAACCTAACAAAAAATTGACAGTGAAAATTGTGCCACAATAGCCAGGAATTATAATCCTGTGATTTTTTTTTAGATAAAACGAGCAATAGGCACTCATGAAATATGTCTCTTTAACACAGCCAGACTGGCAATATAATATTATAAAAACAGAAAGTGCTGGAAATACTCAGCAGGTCAGGCAGCATCTGTGGAGAGAGAAGCAGAGTTAACGTTTCAGGTCTGTGACCTTTCATCAGAACTGGCACAGTTAGAAATGTAATAAGCTTTGAGCAAGTGAAAGGGGGAAGAGGGCAGAAGAACAAAAGGGTAGGTCTGTGATAGGGCAGAGGGCATGGGAGATTAATGACAAAGATTTCATGGAATAAAAGGCAAAGGGAGTTGTAATAGCCATAGTAAAAAAGAAAGCATTTTTCCAGAGAGTGTTAATTGTAGAATAATGAACAGCTCTGTCCAAAAGTAAAAACATGAACAGCAAGTAAAAAAACAATCAAAATGGTGGTCATGGTCTGAAGTTGTTGAACTCAATGTTGAGTCCAGAGGGCTGTAGAGTGCCTAATTGGAAGATGAGGTGCTGTTCCTCAAGTTTGTGTTGAGCTTCACTGGAACACTGCAGCAGGCCGAGGACAGAAATGTGGGCATGAGAGCAGTGTTAAATGTTAACTCTGTCTCTCTCCACAGATGCTGCCAGACCTGCTGTGTATTTCTCCCACTTTCTGTTTTTATTTCAGATTTCCAGCATCTGCAGTATTTTGCTTTTATTATGGCAATATATGATGTGCAGCAGTCGTCAAGGCAACAATAGAGTTCTTTTTGTTACTTATTTGTTTAACAAAATGAATTGCTTCATTAAAAACTTTCACCATCAGTCTTGAGGGATAGCTGGGACTGAACATCGTCCGGAGTGCATGAGGTGATTTGGGCTTGAGCATACCATATTATTAAGAAAATACATCTCTGTTACTACAGTAACCATCTACTGCCATGATGTGTGTAAGGTATTAACATTTTAACAATTCTTTTGCATAAACAAAGAGCTTTCAACTATCAGTGTTGCAGGATAGTTTAAAACTTCCAGCTGTGCGAAATGATCTCATTAGTTCCCACTGCAACATAAAGACAGAGGGAAGGAGCTGAAAATAATGACTGTAAATTTAAGGCACGTTTGCCTAAATTAACATTGTGGATTACAAGACGTTTCATCAGAATTTGATATTGTTGGTAGTATGCTTGTTATATTTTGTGATAGGAAGTTAACAATTTGGCAAATAAAGCATACATGCACAGACACACAGGTACGCTATTATATACGTATATATTGTTATACTGTCTGTAAACTAGGAACTAGTTGTTATGTGTAAGTGTTCCAGTAGGGGGCCACATTCACGGCTGCACTGGGGAGTCATGTTATATGTAACACAAGAACTAGTTCAACCAGGTTCTACAGTACAAGCATGGTGTTGAAATAAAAAAGACTGACTACAGCCTTTTCCAAGTTTAAAGTGTGATTCTTTCCAACATCTGGGAACCAAAAACAACATAAAGACAAAACACACTCACCCACACATGCACATACAGACATACACGCATGTTTTGTACTTGCTTTGAAAAGGTTGACCAAAAGATAAGTAACGGAATGTTATAACTCAGCCAACCTGATCAGGAAGGGCCAAAGTTTGATCATTGATCTGTGCTGAGTTAGCAGCCCTTGCAGGCAAAGCTTGAACCATGCAATTCCCTGAGTTAGAAAATCGCAAAACAATCAGCCAGTGTATTCACAGTGCCACAGCAAACAGTTACTATTGACATCTTTCTATCTTTTTTAAGCAATGCCTTCGGTACAAAATGGTATCACAGAGGGAGGCAGTGAGCTGCATAAATGTGAAAGAATTGAACCCTTAATGAGACATCATCCCGTGTTGGGGGTTGAGGCCTTCAAAAGGGAACTGGATAGTTAGCAGAAGAGAAAAAAATTGCCTGTCTATGGAGAAAAGGCTGGGAAGTGGGACTAGGTAAATTGCTCTTGGAGAGAGCTGGCACAGACATGATGGGCTGAATGGCCTCCTTTTGTACTGTAGACATTCTATGATTCATATGATCCAGAAATGGGTTTCTAATCCTGGTTTGAATCTCCTCACTGCCAAATGTTTCTTGAGCAGTGGATTCACCCTGCGTGATCTCCAGTCACTCCAACATTTATACTTGTAGTGGCAATCGCTGGGAGGTCAGCAGAGGTCATCTGCAGGAATTGTACCATTTCTGGCCCTGAGTCAATGAAGGAATGATGGAGCCTCCCCTCTACGGCTGGTCTTTGAGTGAAGGGTTAGCTTTGGCCAACTTTAATTGACCCAGAGTGCTGCAGTCATCACATTATTTCTATGAGGCAGGTTACTTCAGCTTCTTTGCTGTGTAACTCATCCTGTCCATCTCTTTTTCTGACTGATGCTCTCAGTACCCATTCTCTGATTGGATATATATATATATATATATATATCCAAACATTTTAAAACAGAAAATGAACCACAGAACATTTGAATTAATAATAATTCCTTGTAAGTTTTTTCAATGAAAGGACTCGCTGTGGGAAATATCCTTTTTAAATATTTCTCAACCAACTGTATCTAATTAACATTTCTTAAAACACTGCCTAGCTATCCTTAATTTAAAAAAAACAACATTTTTTGCTGTTAAAATATTTATTGCATTTATTTGAAAACCCTAGTTTGCTAATGCAACTGAGAGCCATTACTGTCCTTTCATTCTAACTTAAGGGAAACACACAGTGACTCCAAAAGGCACAGGACAGAAAGTGTCTTTGTGTCTGTACCAAGGCAAGCCAACAGTGGCACCTTTAACAGAGAAAAACCCTGGAGGCAACCCCTCCCGAAACTGTCCAAACTTGGTCAGATAATCAACTAAACACTCTTTTGGACTGTTTACACTTTGCTGCTTAATCACAGGCAACAGAGCTAATGCAAGTTAAATTTATCGAAGTTTTGAAAAGGTAAATGGAGTCACTTGTTTCTGATTGAAGAGTAGGTTTAGCCGTGACTCCAACATACAAGCTACCATTTACACAAATGGATCTTACTTAGGTGGAATTACTGAGGCAGAGCAAATGGCATCAAGGAGTTGACGGGATCGAAATTAAAAATTAATAGTTGCTGCTGCTTTAGAATGAATTTTTTTCAAAAATGGAATTCAATCCATTTCCCAGTTACGTACTGGGTATGGTGTTGTTTTGGTGCATAAAATGATTCCTTGCGAAGAATGGTGCCAATATTAGTTGTGGTTGTCCTTCTGTATGGAGCTGCCATTTTATTTATTTTTTAATCAATGGAGGTGGGCTGAAAGCAGAGACATGTGCACAAAGATTCTGTTTTAAGTCATGCAAGACAGCTCACTGATGGGAAGCATAATATCTTAATTATTTTGTATTATTATTTGAAAATAAGCTGTGTTGATTAAACCAATTGAATCTAATCATAACTATTGTTCCATGTGTCCTCCCCTTCCTCTCACTCTACACCTTGCTGCTTTCTAAAGCTTCATTATATAGAACACATAGCACAGAATCAGGCTATCCGGCCCAACTAATCTGTGCTGGTGTTTATACTCCACATGAGCTTTAATGTTGAAGGCACTATATAAATGCAATTGTTGTTGGAATGAATCATCGATCTAGGAAGCTGACAATAGTACCTCCTTGTGACTTGAACTAGATATTCATGTCACTCTCACATATATACTTCTAAAATCTCTCTAAAGGTAGATCAAACAAACACTCGGTGAGACAAGGCTTAACAAGCTTTATTTAATAGCATGTGAACACATGGAACAATAGTTATGATTAGATTCAATTGGTTTAATCAACACAGCTTATTTTCAAATAATAATACAAAATAATTAAGATATTATGCTTCCCATCAGTGAGCTGTCTTGCATGACTTAAAACAGAATTTACTCTTCTGCATTCAGTCATTTAGTCCAGGGCAGAACCCCCTCTCCCTGCAATCTCCTGTCATTATTTCACTGGGCTGGATTTTTCGTAAGAGGCGGAAGCCCTGCCTGTGCATTTTCGCGGCGCCCCAAAATGATATTCTGGTGTTTTTCAATTAAACATTCATGAGCCGGATCCCCATCCCTTTAAAGACGGGGATCCCACCTCCATGAGCTGCTAGGAGGGCTGGCAGTTCAGCAATATCAGTAGCGCTACCGGGAGCATCTATGAAGTCCAGAGGGAGGGGGGGTTTCCCAGGGGTAAAGTTGTTCCCGGTGCAGTCCTCCATGGGCCACAACTTGCCCACAGAGGAGGGCCCCCCTACCACAAGTCCGCAGAGAGGGCGCCTCATGTTGCAAGGCATCCTTCCCACATGGCGGAGACCGCACCCACCCCCCCCCCCCCCACCCCCACCCCATCGCTGGTAAGATCCTAGGTGGTGGTGGGACCAGGCCCTTAATTGGCCATTAATAGGCCATTTAAGGGTCTCAATTGGCCTCTGGGCAGGAAGGCCATTGTCGGCCTATCCCACCCCGGGGAACATCGCTGGGTGACGAGGAGGCAACAGGCCCTCCATCACGCCATCCCTCAGCCACCCGTTGCGATACTCCGTGGCCCCCCACTGCCTTCCCTGCCTCGTGTGGGGGTGGGGCCATAAAATCCCAGCCTCTCTGTCTGACTCCGGTGCCTGCTGTCAGTCAAACTGGTGAGCCCCACCCAGTTTGGCTCCATCATCCTAACTTCATAATGAGCTCTGCTGAATTCAAATTAATAGACCTGTTGAAGTAGCAATAGTGTGAAAGATCACAAATATCATTGCTCCCAACATGCTGGTTCAGATGCCTTATCAAATGGACTGAAATTTACCAGCTCCTAGCTGCCGGGAATGGAGACAGAGGTCTGGCAAAATAGTAGGGAGCCACACTGGGTCGGTTCCCCGACGTAGTGCCACCACTGGGGAAGTTTCCCAGCAGTGGATTTTGAGGTGTATCAGCTGCAAACTCCAAAGGGGCAGGCAGCCGATTAGCATATTTAAAGGCCCTATAAAGGGCTATTTTATGGATCCACTGGCATTTTGCTGACAGCAGGGCAGGTCCTGCCACATTGGGAGACCACCAGCTTAATGGAGGCGTCCTCTCTGCGGCGGTCCGGGGGGCGATCAGTGGTGGCGGCTCCATGGCCTAAAGCGAGGGCCATTTTTCCTCATGCAGTGACTCCCCAGAGGGGTTTCACCTCTGGACCTTGACCCTGCACCACCCCCTCCCCCCCTCCGCCCCCGAATTTTTATTTTTAATTGACTTACCTGCAGGCGCCCTGAGGTTTCCTGCTTGCCTCAGCCATGCCCACCTCTTCTAGTGGGGTTGCTGAGGCTTCATAGCTGCTGGCTGTGTGATTGGGCCGGTAGCATCAGGAGGCCACCTGTGGTAAAATGGCTGAGCCAGTCCCGCTGCCAGCAGGTACAGGCTTGGGACTCGCTTTTCACCCCAACATCGGAGTCCCAAAGCCCACGGTAAAGTTCAGCCCACTATCTATACCTACAGGTTAGGATCTGGAAATCCCAGTTCAGGGAATTCTCCTGATGTATTCTATCTACCCTGCTACTGTGAAGGCTGTGCTTTAATCTTGGGGCCATCAATTGAAGAATAGTATCAGTCACTGTGTATTGCCTGTGGTTTTAATGTACAATTTATGGGAAAGAAATTCAACTCATGGCTTCCCAATTTACAGTGTAAAATTGGCAATATATCTATACATTTTGCATCATCATCTGCCATGTCTAAACTTTGCTGGATGCCATATTTCCTTGGGTGACTTTAAATCGTCATGGGAGCCCACCTGAAAAAGTTGTTAGGCTCCTTAAATATGCAAATCGAGATCTACAGCCCCCATCATCTCCGGAATTCCCTGTCCAAATCCCTGTGCCATTTCATCTTCCTCTCTTCCTTCAACACCGCCCTGCAAACCCATTCCTTTGATCAACCTTTTTGTGACTCTCTTAATCTCTCCTTTTTCTGCTCAGTGTTCATTCTCCGTCACCCATTCGTGAAACACTTTGGGGTGTGTTCTAAAAGGAAAGAAAGAACTTGCATTTCTATAGTTCATTTCACAACCTCAAGACATCTCGAAGCAATTAACAGCCAATGAAGTACTTTTGAAATGTAGTCACTGTTGCAATGTAGGAAATGTGGCAGCCATTTTGTGCACAGCAAGATCCCATAAACAGCAATGTGATAACGACCAGATCATCTGTTTTAGTTACCGTTGGTTGAGGGATAAATATTGGCCAGGACATCAGGGTGAACTCCCCTGCTGTTCTTCAAATCAGTGCCATGGGATCTTTTACATCCACCCAAGAGGGCAGATATGGTCACGATTTAGTTCCTTCATCTGAAAGATGGCACCTCTGACAGTGCAGCACTCCCTCAGTACTGCACTGGAGTGTCAGCCTGGATTTTAGTCTCAAGTCTCTGGAGTGGGATTCAAAGAAACAACCTTCTGACTCAGGGCTGAGAGTAGAAATAATAATGAAAGTGAAAATAGCCTAAAAAAAGGAAAAAAAGATGAGAGCAAAGTTCCAATCATAAAAATGTTAAAGATAATATGAATACTTCAATTCAGAAAGAAAAGTAAATAATAACAAAATAACTGATATAAATATGACGAGTGATGTAAAGATAAAGGGGATAAATGGGATAAGTTAAAAAGTATGAGAGAAACAGCATCAGGGCAGAAGGCCAGGTTAGGGTGTACTGTCCAAATAAAGAGTTCTTGCATGACACATAGCAGAACATACACATAACTTAGGGAATAAAACAAGCGAATTAAAACCCAAATTCAACTTAAAAGGTGGTGGTGGTCACTGAGACCTGGTTACAAGTTGGGTATGATTGAAAGATAAATATTCCAGGTTATAAGGTCTTAAGGGGCCTAGACAGAGTGAATAGAAAGGACCTGTTACCTTTTGCAGAGAGGTCAATAACCAATGGGCATAAATTTAAAGTAATCAGCAGAAGGATTAGAGGAGAGTTGAGGAGAATTGTTTTCACCAGACGTTGGTGAGGGTTTGGAACTGACTGACTGAAAGGGTGGTCGAGGGACAAACTCTTATGCCATTTAAAATGCATTGGATATGCACTTGAAGTGCTGGAAAGTGGGATTAGGCTGAATAGCTCTTTTTTGGCTGGCACAGATATATTATGGGATGAATGGCCTCCTGCTCTGCCATAAATTTTCTACATTTCAATGTTTCCATGTTTAGAAAGGGCAGGGACATTGGAAAGGGAGGAGGAATAGCAATATTGATAAAATGCATTATTATAGCATCAGAAAGAGTGGATATCAGTAAGGGTGAGCAGGCAGAAGAAACATTCTGTGTAGAATTAAGGAATAGAAAACGACGCATGATGGGAATGTCTACAGCCCTCCAGATAAAATAGCAGAACGCATAAATACAGAGATTGGAGAAATCTGTTGCGAAAGCAGAGTGGTGATAATGAGTGGTGTTAATTTTCAGCTGGAGGGAAGCAGAACAGCTCAAATCTCAAAGGCAGTGAATGTCTTAAGTGTATTTGAGACAGTTTCTGGAACAATGGCCAGGTGTTTATCCTGGTGATGGGGGTCTCGACGTCTGGAAAAAGCGACGCCAGGAGCCCCGCGCCACCTCTTCTCTGGAAATCCCTCCGAATCTAGTGCCAATCAAACATTTAAGTAGACAGCGGCGGGCCTTCCACAGGATCAAGGACCCCGTTGCCGAAGTCCTGCCCTTGAAGAGCTGCTGGCCAATCAGAGGCTGGAAACTCTACCACTGAGCAGCGTCACCGCAGTGGTGGTGGCTACTGCCGGAGAAGCACCTACCAGAGACCCAGCAGCGCTGGACCCAGGCCACAGATAGGTCCGGTTGGGCGGAGTCTCACAGGCTGGGGATGGAGAGGGGGGAAGGGGGTCTCCTCCTTCCCAATGCCGGGTCCCTCGTTCAGGCACTAAGCGTCTTTTTACGAGGGACCCGTCATCCCCATCCCCCGCCCCCCTGAAGCTGGGAAGCAGCCTGAACAGTTTTTCGTGCCATGCTTCCCATGCGGCAACAGGGCAGCCCGCCTTAAGTCTAATTGCATCGGCGGTAGGATGAGGCCCTTAATTGGGGATTCATTGCCCAGTTAAGAGCCTCAATTGGTGGAGAGGCAGAAAGGCCATCCACAGGCCTTCCTCCCCTCCACCCCCGGAATTAATTTTGGCAGAGGCGGGAAGGTGGCAGGAGACCATCCAACATCCCAACCCCACCTCCCCACCCATCCGGAACCGTCCCACCCGATTTTATGCTCTTCCCGCCTCCAAACCCACATCGGGGGACAGCATAAAATTCACCCCAATATGTTCTTGAACCAACAAGAGGATTAGATTTAGTGTTGTCATGAGCAGATTTAATCGACAATCTAACAGTATGTAATAGTGGCCTAACGTTTAGGGAAATAATTTGCAGGGCTACGTGGAAAGGGTAGGGAAGTGGGACCAGCTAAATTGCTCTTGCAGAGCGAGGGCATGGGCTTGATGAGCCAACTGGCCTCCTTCAATGTT
Organism: Heterodontus francisci; assembly: GCF_036365525.1. Classification (NCBI taxonomy): domain Eukaryota; kingdom Metazoa; phylum Chordata; class Chondrichthyes; order Heterodontiformes; family Heterodontidae; genus Heterodontus; species Heterodontus francisci. Next base: position 189,236,597 of record NC_090375.1, on the reverse strand, counting down.
GTAACCTTTCTATTATTATATGATTCTATGATAACATGATTGGATTCCATATTAAGTTTGAAAAGAAGAATGAGTCACAAACTGAGGTCTTAAATTGAGGTAAGGCTGACTTTGAAGTGATAATCAGGGATGGCCCACAGAAAACTGGGCGGTGCTGTTAACAAGTAAAACTATTGATATCATAGAATCATAAAATATTCAAGGAAGCGTTTGGTACAATGCAAGGGTGAAAGGTAGTGGTAATGTTCACGAGCTAATAATTCAGAGGCTGGGACTAATGATCTGGAGACACAAGTTCAAATCCCAGCAAGACAGCTGGTGGAATTTAAATTCAATTAATTAGTAAATCTGGAATAAAAAGCTAGTCTCAATAATGGTGATCATGAAACTACCGGATTGTCGTGTTCATCTGGTTCACTAATGTCTTTCAGAGAAGGAAATCTACTGTCCTTACCTGGTCTGGCGTACATGTGACTCCAGACCCATAGCAATGAGGTTGACTCTTAACCTCCCTCTGAAATAGCCTATCAAGCTTCTCAGTTACATTAAACTGCTACATGGACTGCAGTGGTTCAAGAAGGTGGCTCACCACCACCTTCTCAATGGCACTCCAGAAGAGGCAATAAATGCTAGCCTTGTCAGCAATGCTTACATTCCTTGAACAAATTAAACGAAAGTCCTGTACAATCCCCCAAAGGGCAAGAACTCTACTTGCTTTGGAAGCAGTTCAAAGAAGGTTCACTAGGTTGATTCCTGGGATGAAGGTGTTCTCTTATGAGGAAAGGTTGAGTAGGTTGGGCTTTTTTTGTTGGAGTATACTCATTGGAGTTTAGAAGAATGAGAGGTGATCTTATTGAATCATATAAGATTCTGAGGGCCTTTCAGAGTACATGCTGAGAGGATGTTTCCCCTCGTAAGGGAACCTAAAACTAGAGGGCTCAGTTTCAGAATTAGGGGGCTCCCATTTAAGATAGAAATAAGGAGGAATTTCTTCTCTCAGAGGGTAGTTAATATTTGGAACTCTACCCTAGAGAGCAGTGGAGGCTGGGTCATTGATTATATTCAAGGCTGAGCAGGACAGAATTTTGATCTACAAGGAAGTCAAGGGTTACGGGGGCAGGCAGCAAAGTGTAATTGAGTCCACAATCAGATCAGCCATGATCTTATTGAATGGTGGAACAGGCTTGAGGGGCCAAACAGCCTACTCCTGCTCCTAATTCTTATGTTCTTATTGTGCAACTAAACAACCTTTGCCAACAAAAAAGGTGAGGCGTAGTATGAAACTAAAACAATGGGCCTACACAACTGTCAAGAATTGTGGAGATCCCATGGACTGGAAAATAGTAAAGCGATACAAAGAGATTAGTCAGAGCTGTAAAAAGGGAATGCAAGGAAAAACCTTGCGAGGGATATCGAGGATAACACAAAAAGTTTTTACAAGTATGTTAAGAGAAAGCTTATGGCTCAGGGTAATGTGGGCCTCTTAAAGACAGATGCAGGTGAAATTATAATGGAATTAAAAATAAGAGAAATGGCAGACTTGCTAAATAATTCCATGTCCCGGGGTGATATAACAGAAGCAAAACTTGGCATTGACCACGAAACACAAGTTATTAAGTTTCATTTTTCTTCGTCCTTTTTAACATATTTTCATATGTTTAATTTTCTTTGAATATTTCTACCTTGGCTTGTTTTTTCTATTTTCTCCCCTTCTGATACAAAGGTAAATGACAGCTACTGGGGTTCAGTTCCAGAGCTGTCAACAGTTTTGCATTCTCTCATCCAAGTGGTGATTCTTTATGTCTCAGCTTCAATAAGTAGCATCAGCGAAATAATGCATTTATATTTAATGAGGAAAGTGATATGTGGTGACATGGTATAGCTTTGCAGTCAAAAAAGTGTTTCATGAATGCCTGGTACAGTAACAGCAGCAACAACTTGGATTTATATAGCACCTTTAAGGTAGTAAAACATCCCAAGGCATTTCAAAGGAGCATTATCAAAGGAAATTTGACACCAAGCCACATAAGGAGATGATAGGACAAGTGAGATAGGTTTTAAGGAGTGTCTTAAAGGAGCAGTGAGAGGTAGAGAGGCGGAGAGCTTTAGGGAGGAAATTCGAAACTAGTGTCGTTAAACTGTTTACAGCACACACCCATTCACTGTTCTTTTTCCTTTATTTAAAAATAAAGAAGCCCTGCTGATATTTAAACATAAAGGCTGAGAGCAAACACTGGAAATTTGTCGTTAATTTTCAGCCAGTTATTCTGTAAAGAAATATTTTTGCACACACAATTTAGAGCTTTTAACTCTTGCTTTAGATGTTTTTTTAATGCAAAATGTTGCTATGCTACTATAATGGTTCAATAGTTTGAAGCTTGCGAATGATGTTCGCTTGCAGTCAAAGTAGATCCATAATATTTAACTCACCATCAGGTTATTAATCAGTCCTGAGTACTATGAATTATTAACCAATTCATTGAAGAACACTTTGAATCTCCCGAGCACCAGTGTGCAACTATCTCTGAACTCTGGTGCACAACTTTGGAAACTGATAATAAGAAATTACACAGAATTTACAGCACAGAAACAGGCTACTCAGCCCAACAGGTCTATGTCAGTGTTTATGCCCCACATGAGCCTTCTCCCACCCTACTTCATCTAACTCGATCAAAGTATCCTTCTATTCCTTTCTCCTAATGCATCTATGCTATTCACCTCCGTTATTCCTTGTGTAGCATATTCCACATTCTCATTATTCTATGGGTGAAAAAGTTTCTCCTGAATCCCTTATTGAATTTATTCGTGACTATCTTATATTTATGGCAATGATGATGACGATGACACCAGTTCACATTTGTGAAGCAGCCTCCCAAACTATTTTTACAGTCAAATAATATAGAGGTTTGAATGGAAGATGGATGCAAACCCTTGGGAACAATGGTCAATAAGAACCCAACAAAAACAACTTATATTAATGCACAAGGCACGCAAAATGGTCAGAGAGCCAGAGTGACGAATATCTACCCTACTTTCTATTCAGTAACGCCCAGTTTACATCTAAGGGTCTGTACTTTATCGCCATATACATTATTAACTTAAAGGAATAGAGCAGGGTATATCCAAGTTTGCAGATGACACTATGTTCGGAGGCACAGTATGTCTCCATGGGTGGAAGTGCCAAAGGGGCACAGAAGTCAGTGGACAAAACTATGGCAGATGAAGTTTAATGCGAGGAACTGGGAGGTTATCCCCTTTGGATCCAAGATGGACAAACTGAGGTTTCTCCTTAATGGTGAGAGACTAGCTGTGGGGAGCAAAGGGATTTGGATACAAAAGGTAATCTAAAAGGCGAATGGAGTGCTGTCCTTTATCTCAATGGAGGTGGAATACAAAAGTGAGGATCTGATGATTCAATTGTACAGAGCATTGATCAGTTCAATTTTAAGGAGGATCACATTCAGTTTTGGGCACTGAACCGCAACATATTAGCCCTGGAGGGCTACAGTGCAGATTCATCAGAATGATACCATGACTTAAAGGATTAAAGTATAAGGATTGGTCGCATAAACTTAGTCTGCATTCCCTTGAGTTTAGAAGGATTTAATCAAGATCTTTAAAAATATAAAGAGATTTGATAGGGTAAATACAGGGAAACTATATCCTCTCGTGGGGGAATCCCAAACAAGGAGGCCCACAGCCAAAGACTTGCAGGTTGATAGGTAAATTGGCCATTGTAAATCGCCCCTTGTGCAGGTAGGTGGTAGGAGAATTGAGGGAAGGTGGGGATGTGGTAGGGAATATGGAATTAATGCAGGATTAGTATAAAAATTGGTGGTTGATGGTCGGCACAGACTCAGTGGGCCGAAGGGCCTGTTTCAGTGCTGTATCTCTCTATGACTATATTAATTAAAAAAGTGCCTTTAATGTTGTAAAAAGTCCCAAGACGCTTCAAAGGAGCATTTCCAGACAAATTTCACAGTGATATTAGGACAAGTGTCCAAATGTTGGTTTAAAGAGGTAGGTTTTAAGGAAGCATTTTAAAGGAGGAGACAGAGAGACAGAAAGGTTTGGGGAAGGAATTCCAGAGCTTAGGACCCAGTCAGCTCAATGCATAGCTGCCAATGGTAGAGCAATAGAAATTGGGGATGTGCAAGAGGCCAGAATTGGAGGAGCACAGAGATCTCAGAAGGTTGTTGGGTTGGAGGAGGTTACAGAGATAGGGAGGGGGTGAGGGCATGGAAGGGGTTGAAAGCAAGGATGAAAATTTTATGTTCAAGACATTGCCAAACCGGGTGCCAGAAAAATGAAAGAAGCATCAGATATCACAAACTGGGCTTAATTATGTACTACATTGCAAATAAAAATAAACCACTGTAAACATGCAATTGACAATTTTATTACTTTAACTTGAAATTGCATCGCAAAATAACACTTGTTACAGAAAGTCAGCCTCCATAGTGCTGTTTAAATGGAGAACATTTTCCATTTCAGGCACCCAGTGTCAGCATCAAGTATTTTCAGGTCAGATTCAAGCACAGCCAGATGTAAAATAAATGTCACTTAGTCCTAACCTCAAAAGAGCTGTCACTACTCTAATGTGATATTTTCCTCAATACTTTTTCTGGCGTGATTGCAAATTAGAGCCGAGTTCAGGTGAAGTGATTTATCACTTTTACCCCTTATAGGGATTAAACCAAATCAGGAGTACATCCCTATGAATTTCCTTTAATTAAGGTCAAACCAGACAAACTCTTATAGACACTTATTTAGGTCCAAATAATTGAACTAATTGAATTCCCTCAAAGAAAGAAAACTAACAGAGAATATTACCATCTTTCAGACAGCCTATTTTTTAAATAATTATGGCTAAGTCATAAATATCCCAGATATTATAAGGGTCTGGGAAACTCTCTTCAATACATATCTCTCCACTTAAAGAGACACAAAGAGGGGGTTCTTGCAGTTGTACACAGAATGCTACCCGAGACAATTTATTAACTTTTATATATTTATTAAAGAATTTAACATGCAATACACTTGTAAGTGTATGAATATCAATTACAATATCAAAGATTACTGAGAGATGTGAAACATAATCTTATTTCTAAAATAGAATCCCAAATTTCAACCTTGACAATGTTACAGCAAAATATCTTAGAATATCCATCAAAATTCAAAATAAACTGTTACCTTAAATTCCCCGAGTAAGCCTCCTGCTGAACAAGGCAAAACAATCTCGGTTAAGAGCAGAATTCTCTTATCATGCAGTCAGCCATTCTTACCATAGGTTGAGAAGCATTGATGAGGAATTTCCATACCTCTGATTTTTCGATTCTAAACTTTCACATTTATACTGTTTCTAATATATTAACTCATCTTTTGAAATGTAGATGTTACCTTTCCGTGCGTGTTTTTTCCGCTTTCGTTATTCATATATGGTAATATCATTAGCTACTTATTCCCATTTAATTACCTGCTGAGAATTCCCTTCTCATGATGTTGTCAGCTTTTATCTAGTCAAAATATTTGTAGTGTTTTATAGTAACATTAAGACTTAACTTTATAAAGGTGTTTTATACTTAAAAGATTTTTAATTAAATTTGTGCAGTAACTATTTTTTCCTTTTTGGGTTAAATTGAGATTACGTGGCATCTGTTTTTTGTAGGTAACATTCCATTTTGTGATTGATCATCTGTGATGGTTCTTTGATGATACCTTGTACCATCTCCTTAAGTCAATCTACATCATTAACATTATCAACTAATTAGAGTTATAGTTATCAGTACGGACCACGTATAGCATGTCTCGGTATGTTTCCAATGTAGCAGAGACCTTGGAATGGATTTTTTAACTTAAAAGGTGTTTCTGGTACACATTCCATTGTAACAGGGATGTTCATGGATTTTTAACTCTGTCCTGAAAGGGAATTTCAGTGAGTCATTTATTCAATCTTTAATTCTAAAAGGTATAATGTATCAATTATGTCTAAATTATACCTAATTAAGCCTATACCTATATTTCATCACAAGGGACAATTGTCTACTCTCAGATTATGCCTACTAGGAATTGGATTCAGACTGTGTAAAGCCATTACGTGTAGGACTGCTAAGGGGACCTATTCATCCAACCAATCTGAGCTTGATTTGAACCTAAATTCCAGAGGTGAAAGGCTAATGCTTATCCTACTACATAGAACAAACCAGTCTGCTTGATCGGCAGCCTATCTACTACTTTTTACATCCTCTCCCTCTGCCGCTGGCGCACCATGGCTGCAGTGTGTACTATCTACAAAATGCAATGCAGCAACTTACCAAGACTTCTTTGACAGCACCTCCCAAACCTGTGACCTCCACCACTTAGAAGGACAAGGGTAGCAGCAGATGCATGGGAACACCACCACCTGCAAGTTCCCCTCCAAGCCACACACCATCCTAACTTGGAGGGTGTTGAGTCAAACTCCTGCAGCTGTCTAACTAACAACACCTTCGTCACACGGATTGCAGTGGTTCAAGAAGAAGGCTCATCACCTTCTTGAGGGCAACTAGGGATGAGTGAGAATAAGAATAAGAAATGCTGGAAATACTCAGCAGATATCAACACCTTGCCTTTTGTTATCTCTTGCCCCACTCCCGCTTTATATTTCTAACCTTTGCCAGTTCTGATGAAGGGTCACTGACCTGAAACGTTAACTCTGCTTCTCTCTCCACAGATGCTGCCAGACCTGCTGAGTATTTCCAGCATTTCTTGTTTTTATTTCAGATTTCCAGCATCTGCAGTATTTTGCTTTTATTTTAGGGATGTGATGCCTATATCCTTAGAACAAATAAAAAAAAACAAACAGATACAATCCAAAGTTCTCTTCATTATTGATATGTTGGAATGTGGAGTTTATTATCTGATATAGCTAACTCAACTACTTGCTTGAAAGCCAGCTCTCAGACTGGAACCTGTCATCTAAGTCAGGCTCACATGGTTGATTGACACTTATAAGGGCAAAGAAATGCACGGTTAGATCATTACGAGTAACTATAGGAAATTAGGGCCCATTTATTTCTTAAACTGGAATTATTTTAGGAGTAGTTTTAGAATGAAGTAATGAAAAACAGGAATCCATGAACTGGTCACCAGGCAGAGAAGCGGGAATTATTTGGGCCTTAGCAATGCTGGACTTCAAGAACAGCAGCACAGTTGCAGTGATAGGAGATGGCCAGGGCCAACTCAATAACCCAACACGTGGCAACTCAGTATTGGAGAAAGATTACTTCAGCAAAGTTTACAGACTTGAGTACATAATCCAGGCTGATCTTCAATGTAGAACTAAAGGATGGATGTCAAAGCATCCATGGCACTATTCTGAAGAAGAGCAGGAGAGTTCTCCCCTGTGTCCTGGCCAACATTTAATCCTCAACTAACATCACTAAGACATATGATCTGGCCATTATCACATAGTTGTTTGTGGGACCTTGCTGTGCGGAAATTGACTGCCACGTTTCCAACATTACAACAGTGACTACACTTCAAAAATACTTCATTGGCTGTAAAGTGCTTTGAGATGTCCTAACATTGTTAAAGATGCTATATAAATACAAGTTCTTTCTTTCTTATGAGGAGCCAGCTTCATTCCCAAGAATTTATTGAACTGACCATTTCTGGAACTTGCAATCGCCTTTCTTAGCTCTACTGCAAATCGTCTTTTTAAACCTCTCTCCCCTGTCTCCTTCACCCTCACCTCTAACAATAAGTGCTAGGAGCTGATGGACTCCTTTGTCACTAAGATCGTCACATGCCTTCGTCACATGCCATCAGCTGCGTCTGTCAAGTTTCTTCCTTCCACTAGCCCACCAGGCCAACTTCCTCTAATGCTCCCCCTGCCCTAGCCCTGAAATTGCATCTTTCTTTAATTTCTCTCCTATCTCTCCTTATACCCTCCCTGAGCTCATCTTGTCAATGAGATTCACCTCCTGCTCCCTTGACCCTATTCCCACTAAACTGCTGACCACCCAATTCCCCTCTTGGTTGCCACATTAGCCAATATTGTTCACAGTTCTCTCTCTTCCGGTATTGTCCCTCTCTCCTTTAAATCTATCATCAACACCCTCTCCTCAAAAAGCCAACCCATGACCCCACTGTCCTTGTAAACTACCATCCCATTTCCAACCTCCTTTTCCTCTCCAAAACCCTTCAGCGTGTTGTCACCTCCCAAATCCATTCCCATCTTTCCTGGAACTCCATGTTTGAATCCCTCCAATCAGATTTCCGTTCCTGCCACAGTACCGAAACAGCTCTCAACAAAGTCATAAATGACATCCTATGTGACTGTGACAAAGGTAAACTTTTCCTCCTCGTCCTCCTTAAACTGTCTACAGCCTTTGACACAGTTGACCACACCATCCTTCTCCAATGCCTCTCCACTGTTGTCCAGCTGGGTGGAATTGCTCTCCTCGGTTCTATTCTTATTTATCTAATGGTATCTAGAGAATCACTTGCAATGGTTTCTCTTCCTGCTCCTGCACCGTAACCTCTGGTGTCCCCCAAAGATTTATCCTTGGCCCCCTCCTATTTCTCATCTACATGCTGTCTCTCAGCAACATCATCCAAAAGCACAGTGTTAGTTTTCACATGCATGCTGATGACACCCAGCTCTATCTCACCACCACTTCTCTCAATTCCTCCACTGTTGCTAAATTATCAGACTGCTTATCTGATATCTAGTACTGGATGAGCGGAAATTTCCTCCAATTAAATATTGGGAAAACTGAAATCATTGTTTTCAGTCCCCGCTACAAACTCTGTTTCCTAGCTACCGACTCGATCCCTCTTCCTGGCAACAGTCTAAGAGTGGAAGAGAGCAGGACCCGGAGACAGACAGCAGTGCGTAAAAGAGTGGGAGAGAGGCAGACTGGAGACAGACAACAGCACCTAAAAGAGCTATCCAGTCCTGACTTTTTTTTCATTCATGGGATGTGGGCGTCGCTGGCTCGGCCAACATTTATTTCCCATCCCTAATTGCCCTTGAGGAGGTGGTGGTGAGCCATCTTCTTGAACCACTGCAGTCCTTGGGGTGTAGTTAAGTACAACCACAGTGCTGTTAGAGAGTTCCAGGTACTTGACCCAGCGACAGTGAGGGAATGGCGATATAGTTCCAAGCCCAGAAAGTGTATGACTGGGAGGGGAACTTGCAGATGGTGGTGTTCCCATGTATCTGCTATCCTTGTCCTTCTAGGTGGTAGAGGTCGTGGGTTTGGAAGGTGTTGTCGAAGGAGCCTTGGTGAGTTGCAGTGCAACTTGTGTATGGCACACACTGCTGTTACTGTGCGTCAGTGGTGAAGGGAGTGAATGTTGAAGGTGGTGGATGGGTGCCAATCAAGCGGGCTTCTTTGTCCTGGATGGTGTCAAGCTTCTTGAGTGTTGTTGGAGCTGCACTCATCCAGGCAAGTGGAGAGTATTCCATCACACTCCTGACTCCAGTTTTGCTATGGCTCCTTGATGCCATGCTCGGTCAAATGTTTCCTTGATGTCAAGGGGCAGTCACTCTCACCTCACCTCTGGAGTTCAGCTCTTTTGCCCATGTTTGGACCAAGACTGTAATGAGGTCAGGAGCTAACTGGCCCTGGTGGAACCAGAACTGAGCATCAGTGAGCAGGTTATTGCTGAGCAAGTGCCGCTTGACGATCCCTTCCATCATTTTGCTGATGATTGGGAGTAAACTGAAAGGAAAGTAATAGGCCGGGTTCTATTTGTCCTGCTTTTTGTGTACAGGACATACTTGGGTAATTTTCCACATTGCCCGGTAAATGCCAGTGTTGTAGGTGTACTGGAACAGCTTGGTTAGGGGTGCAGCTAGTTCTGGAGTACAGGTCATCAGTACTATTGCCGGAATATTATCAGGGCCCATAGCCTTTGCAGTATCCAGTGCCTTCAGTTGTTTTTTGATAGCATGCAGGGTGAATTGAATTGGCTGAAGACTGGCATTTGTGATGCTGGGACCTCAGGAGAAGCCCGAGATGGATCATCAACGGGACATTTCTGGCTGATGATTGTTGCAAAAGCTTCAGCCTTATCTTTTGCATTGATGTGCTGGGCTCCCCATTGTTGAAGATGGGGATATTTGTGGAGCCTTCTCCTCCTGTCAGTTGTTTAATTGTCCACCACCATTCACAACTGGATGTGATAGGACTGCAGAGCTTAGATCTGATCCATTGGTGTGGGATCGCTTAGCCCTGTCTATTGCATGCTGCTTCTGCTGTTTGGCATGCAAGTAGTCCGGTGTTGTAGCTTCACCAGACTGACACCTCATTTTTCAGTATGCCTGGTGCTACTCCTGGCATGCCCTCCTGCACTCTTCATTGAACTAGGATTGGTCCCCCGGCTTGATGGTAATGGTAGAGTGGGGGATATGCCAGGCCATGAGGTTACAGATTGTGGTTGAATACAGTTCTGCTGCTGCTGATGGCACCTCATGGATGCCCAATTTTGAGTTGCTAGACCTGTTTGAAATCTGTCCCATTTAGCACAGTGGTAGTGTCACACAACACAATAATGGGTACCCTCAATGTGAAGGCGGGACTTCATTTCCACAAGGACTGTGCAGTGGTCACTCCCACCAATACGTCATGGACAGATGCAACTGCGACAGGCAGATTGGTGAGGATGAGGGTAATTAGGCTTTCCCCTCTTGTTGGTTCCCTCACCACCTGCCACAAACCCAGTCTGGCAGCTGTGTCCTTTAGGACTCGGCCAGCTCGGTCAGTAGTGGTACGACCGAGCCATTCTTGATGATGGACATTGAAGTCCCCCACCAAGAGTACATTCTGTGCCGGTGCTACCCTCAGTGCTTCTTCCAATTGGTGATCAACATGGAGAAGCACTGATTCATCAGCCAAGGCGGGGGAGGGGCGGGCAGTAGTTGGTAATCAGTGGGAGGTTTTCTTGCCCATGTTTGACCTGATCACTTGAGACTTCATCAGGTCCAGAGTCAATGTTGAGGACTCCCAGGGTAACTCCCTTCTGACTGTATACCACTGTGCCTCCACCTCTGGTGGGTCTGTCCTGCCGCTGGGATACGACATGTCCAGGGATGGGGATGTTGATGGTGGTGTCAGGCATATTGTCTGCAAGGTATGATTCTGTGAGTATGACTCTGTCAGGGTGCTGCGTGACTATTCTGTGGAACAGCTCTGCCAATTTTGGCACAAGCCCCCAGATGCTAGTAAGGAGGACTTTGCAGGGTTGACATGGCTGGGTTTGCCATTGTCATTCCAAGTGCCTAGGTCAATGCCGGGTGGTCTGTCCGGTTTCATTCCTTTTCTTAGATTTTGTCACAGTTTTGATCCAACTGAGTGGCTTGGTCGGCCATTTCAGAGTCAACCACATTGCTGTGGTCCAGATATAGTCCCGACCAGCTGAGGACGGCAGACTTCCTTCCCTAAAGGACATTAGTGAACCAAATGGGTTTTGACAACAATTGACAATGGTTTCAAGTCACCCTTAGACTAGCTTTTTAATCCCAAATTTATTAATTGAATTCAAATTTCTCCATCTGCCATGGTGGGATTTGAATCCATGTCCTCAGATCATTAGTCTAGGCCTCTGGATTACTAGTCCAGCGACATTACCATTATGCCACCACCTCCCCAGTCCAGTCTGTGGCTCCAGAGTGGACCAACCATGTTCTGAGAAAAATCAAATGTGACCTCACAGGAAAACAGGTTGTTGATTGGTTGGTGACTGTTTTTCTCATTTATCTTTCAAAACATGGGTAATTTTAGTAATTGTAAGAGTTTATTATCTGTAGTAAGGTTTATCAATAGTATTAAAACTTATTAGATTGGCTGGTGAGTATTTCTTATTTATCATAACTAGGGAAATTCCATCACGGTAAGTAGAACATTTATTGAAATAAAAGAAAATAAGCACAGTCAGGACTAGAGACATTAATTAAAACTTAATCAATAAAATAATTAATTAATTAAACATTCTAAAGAATGATAGGGCAGGTGATGTGTGGCAGCTACAGAATGTGACACCTGTGTGATCCAGGGCAAACACATCTACAGCAAGTGTCTGTGGCTTGAGGAGCTTCGGCTCAGAGTCATTGATCTGGAGGCCGAGCTGCAGACACTGCAACACTTCAGGACGGGTAAAGTTACCTGGACACCTTGTTCCAGGAGGCAGTCACACCCCTTAGGATAGAGTCGTCTGATTTCATCCATGGGCAGGGACAGGAGGGCACGTGTGAGTGAGGCAGCTGAGGGGATTGCGAAGATAGAAATGGAGGAGCCTCAGCCCTGGCAATTCTTCAACAGTTCCAAGGTTCTTGCAGCCTGTATGGATGAAAGTGGGGCTGCAAGGTGGATGAACGAACTGACCATGGCACCATGGTACAGGAAGCCATTCAAGCGCGGGGCATTAATAGGAATGTAGCAGTAGTAGGGGACAGTATAGTCAGGGTGATAGACACAGTTTTCTGCAGCTGAGAACGAGAGTCCAGATAGTTATGATAAATAAATACTCACCAGCCAATCTAATAAGTTTTAATACTATTAGTAAACCTTACTACTGATAATAAACTCTTACAATTACTGCCTGGTGCCAGGGTTCAGGACATCTGCTCTGGGCTGGAGAGGAACTTGCAGTGGGAGGGGGAGGGTCCAGTTGTTGTGGTTCACATGGGTACCAAAGACATAGGTAGGACTAGGAAAGCAGTTCTGCTGACAGAGTATGAGCAGCTAGCGGCCAAATTACAAAGAAGAACCTCAATCCAGAATCTCTGGATTATTACCTGAGTCATGAGAAAATTGGAGTAGGGTAAATAAGATTAGAGGGTTAAATGCTTGGCTCAAAGATTGATGTGTGAGAAAGGGGTTTCGATTCATGGGGCACAGGGTACTGGGGAAAGTGGGTGCTGTACCGTTGGGACGGTCTTCACCTGAACCATGCTGGGACCAGTGTTCTGGCAAGTCGTATAACTAGGGCAGTGGAGAGATCATTAAACTAAATAGTGGGGGGAAGGGATCATGTGAAGGGAGATGTGGTAAATTAAAAAGAGAGGACAAGGCAAGAGAGCAAGGTAGCAACAAGGGTAATGATAATCAGAGTGTGGCAGGAAGGGACAGAGCGTACAAACCTAAGAGTGTGCCAGCAGATAAGGAAAAAGTTGTGAAAATTAGAAAAAGACAGAATTAAAGGCACTCTATCTGAATGCACACAGCATTCGCAACAAGGTAGATTAATTGATAGCACAAATGGAAGTAAACAGGTATGACCTTATTGCCATTACGGAGATGTGGCTGCAAAGTGACCAAGGTTGGGAACTGAATGTCCAAGGGTATTTAACATTTAGCAAGGATAGGCAAAAAGGATAGTGTAGTGCTGTTAATAAAGGATGAGCTCAGTTCATTAGTGAGAGGATCTTAGATTGGAAGATCAAGATGTATAATCAGTTTGGGCGGAGCTAGGAAACAGCAAGGGGGAGCAAATATTGGTAGAAGTTGTTTATAGGCCAACAAACAGTAGTGGCAATGTAGGGCATGGTACAAATCAGGAAATTAGAGGTGCATGTAAGAAGGGTGATGCAGTAATCGTGGGGGACTTCAATCGACATATAGATTGGGTAAACCTAATTAGCATTAATACTTTGGAGGATGAATTCCTGGAATGTATACAAGATGGTTTTCTAGAACAGTATGTTGAGGAACCAACTAGAGAACAGGTTACTTTAGATTTAGTATTTTGAAATGAGAAAGGGCTAATTAATAATCTTGTTGTAAAAGAGTCCCTAGGGAAGAGTGACCAAAATATGATAGAATATTACATTAAGTTTGAAAGTGATGTAGTTCAATCCAAAAGTAGGGTCTTAAATCTAAACAAAGGAAACTATGAAGGTATGAGGGGCAAATTGGCTGTGGTAGATTGGGAAACTACATTAAAAGGTATGACCATAGACAGGCAATGGCTAACATTTAAAGAATTAATACACGGTTTACAACAAATTTACATTCCTTTGAGGCACAAAAACTCAGCAAAAAAAGTGATCCAATCATGGTTAACAAAGGAAGTTAAAGATTGTTTGAGATCAAAGAAGAGGCTTATAAGTTGCCAAAAAAGTAGTGAGCCTGAGGATTGGGAAAATTTTAGAATTCAGCAAAGGAGGACAAAGAAACTGATAAAGAAAAAGAAAATAGAATATGAAAGTAAACTAGCAAGAAACATAAAAATGGGACATTCTATAGGTATATAAAAAGGAAAAGATTAGCAAAGATAAATGTGGGTCCACTACAGGCAGAGACAGGAGGATTTATAATGGAGAATAAAGAAATGGCAGAGAAACTAAATAAATACTTTGGGAGAATTTTATGCTCTCCCCTGTGGCAAGTTTGGAGGTGGGAAGAGCATAAAATCAGGTGGGATTGTGGCAGGGGGGCAGGGGGTGGGTGTTCCAGCCTTCTTCCCACCTCTGCCAAAATTTAGTCTGGGGTGGGAAGGCCCAATTAAGGTCCTCATCCCGCCACTGCTACAATTAGTCATGCAGCGGGTGGCCCTATTGCCGCACAGGAAGCACGGCACGAAAAACCTTAGTGCCTGAACAAGGGACCCGGCATTGTGAAGTGTGGGGGGGTGGGGGGGGGGGGGGTGCCCACTGCCTGCTGAGAGCCACCCCCCTGCCCTTGCTACTGACTTGTCTGTCCTGTCCCCCGTGACCCCCACCCTCGCTAAACCTCTCCACCTCTCTACCTTGCTTTCCTCCTTTAAGACACTTCTTAAAATCACCTCTTTGACCAAGCTTTAGGTCATCTGACCTCATATCTCCTTTTGTGTCATATTTTGTTTTAAAATGCTCCTGTAAAGTGCCTTGAGATGTTTTATTACATTAAAGGTGCCATCCAAATATAAATTGTTGTTATTGCTTCCCTCACTGTGAACATGGGAGGAAACTGGGGGTTAACAAAGGGAAGCAAAGACATGGTAGAAGCAAAGTGTTTCAAGGACACATTTGGAGACTGAGAGGGAGGAGAGGAGGATTTGTAAGGGAGTTTCAAAGAATCATAAATCATGGAATCTTTAAATGATACAGCACAGAAAGAGGCCACTCAGCCCATCATGCCTGTGCTGGCTCACTGAAAGCGCAATCCAATTAGTCCCACTCCCCTGCTCTTTCCCCATAGTCCCATAGCCCTGCAAAATTCTCCCTTTGAAGTATATATCCCACTTCCTTTTGAAAGTTACTGTTGAATCTGCTTCTACCAGCCTTTCATTCAGTACATTACAAATCATAACAACTCACTGCGTAAAAAATAATTCTCCTCATCTCGCCTCTAATCCTTTTACCAATTATATCACTATCACTTAGGAGGTATAGTGACTGCCTCCGCTTACTGTCCAGATCTCTTTAGGTAGAAACCTTGAAGGGTGGAAGGAACAGCCAACATCGCTGGAGTCAGGGGAAGCAGGGGCCAAGAAGCTGACTGGTGTCTGTGGAATAAGGGTTGCACTGCATGAGGCAATCACACAAGTCAGGTGGAATGAGACCATGGAGAGATTTGAACTCGGCAGAGTTTTTGCTGTCTACTCAATTGTGGCACAGGAAGACAGTGGCCTGGTGTGATGGGTTTGTGGGGCTTTGTGTGGGAGCAAACACCAGTCATAGTGTTCTGGACAAGTTGCAACTTGTGGAAAATGGAGGCTGGAAGACTGCCAGGGTAAGTAATTAAGAAGTTGAGCTTTGAGGCGATAAAGACATGAACAAGGGTCTCAGCAGCAGTGGGGAGAGGCAGTGTGAATGTTATTTAGTATTAATTAGCACAAGAATATGAGCAGTTTTGTTCAAAGAACTTGCTGAACACTGGTCCTAATTATTACATATCAGCCAGTAGAGAGAGAGTCCTTCATCCCATTGGTTTGGGGTGGATTTAAACCTACGTACCAGAGGTGAAAGGAAAGCATATATTCTCAGTCTCGAGCGGTCTCAAGAGAGTCATTGGCCTGGATTTTATAGGGTCTCTGACGCTGGGAACGATGGCGGGGGGGGGGGGGGCATGATGATCGCAAGGGATGAGGCCCGCCACCGACCCCGTGCTGGCAGGCCCCGTCCTGATCTCAACGGAGGCGGAGAGGCCTTGCGGTGGCCCCCCTACCCCGCGGCTTGGCGACGGGACCGCAATTTCCATGTTTAAATAAATTAACATACCTGACTTCATGAAGGTCACGTTGCCTCCTGATTTTCCACACTGATCCTCATTTGGGCGACTAGCAATGCCGTGCCTTCGAATCCCCGTTCGGGGAAATGCGGCACGACACCTGTGGGAAGGGGGAAGGGGGTGATTTTCTCTGTGTGGGAGGAGGGGAGTTCAGTTAAAACGCTTCGGATTGGTTGGGGGAGTGGGAGGAGGGGAAGGGGTAAAGGACAAAGGTTCTGAACTTTGTGGGGGGGTGGGTGAGGTAAAATTTTCACGGTAGGTATTCCAGGGGGAAAAGGGCAGGAATGATGCTATTGGAGGGGTGGGGGAGGGCATATAAAGCTTATTTTATTCATTTTTAAAAATTTGAAAGTCACTGTTCCTTTAAAAATTCAATGCTCATTGAGAGCATTGAGGGCCTGAGTGGAGTGCACCTTTCAAAATGGCAACGGACACTGTTGCCAGGGACGGCTCACCCGCTCCCTCCACGTCATTGGGGGTGTGGGGGGGTTGCAGGGGCGGCCGCCCTGGCCACGCTAATGAGCCGTTGTGTTTGGAATCGCAGTGGCTCTGCGACGTGGGCCCCATGCATGCGGGCTGCAAATTTTTCCGCCCGCTGCCTATTTTGGTGGAGGGCATTTAAAATGCAGCCCAATTTTGTCAGTGCAGAGAAGAGGTAGTACTATAAAGTGCACCGATGCCTTCTCACCTTTATTCAAACCATCAGGATTGAATAATATTGTGAGAGAGGAGGGCCTGCAAAAACACGACATGAGATTTGTAAGTGTTCACCTGCTGATATTTGCCTTTGGAAAGTCTGTTTGGACAATTTTGTTTTGGAAGAATTGCACTCCACTCAGGCCCTGAAATTGGTTCCATCACAAAGTTGGGGCTGAAGAATTCAACTAGATGCCAAACATTAAAAACGACTGAAAAAGTCTGATGATTTAATTGGTAATGTTCTACTAAGCCATATGGACTGGAAGGGCCCATGCTTGTTCCCTGATCAGTGTTGTGTTGTTGCACAGAAAATGCAGCACAGAAACAAGCCATTCAGCCTAACTGGTCTGTACTGAGGTTTATGCTGCACATGAACCTCCTCCCATTCTACTTTACCTAACACTATCAGCATATTCTTACATTCTTTTCTCCTTCATGCATTTATCTAATTTCCCCTGAAATGTATCTTTGCTATTTGACTCAACTACACCACATGGTAATGAGTTCCACATTCTAAAGGAATTTCTGTGAAAAGTTAGCTAATCTTAGCTGAACACTGCATTTGGAGATCTTCCTCAGCATCTCCCAGACTAAGAGGAAGGGAATTCCAGCTACTGATTATTAATGATACCATGGTAAAGTGTGCAAACATTGGCTGGGATCTTGTTCTCCTCCTGACGCGGGTTCCGTGGATGGAGGGGGGGGGGCGGAGGTTTGGAGCAGCAGTGGCCCACCATGGAACTCGACGCCGGCATTGCCCAATCATCCCGGTGGTGGGGAAGCTTTGTGGCAGGTCCTCCGCCACTCTGCGACAGGACCCGGTGTCACATATTTAAATTACCTGTTTGCATGAAATAAAATGAAAACCGGAGCAATCTTACCTGCAGTTTCAGATCTTCAGTGCGATGAGAGGCACTCACTCGCCTTCACTTTCCTGTCCAGGGAAAGCTGGTGCCACCGAGGCAGGGAAGGGGTGAACTCTGCATTGGTAGTGTAATTGTAGGGGAGGAGGGGCGGGGGGGCAACTCTGCAGTTTCTTCGCTGGGCTGGCAGCCCTTTAGAAATGGTGCCAAAGCCTGCGCAGAAACAGTTGACACCGTTCATGGTGTTGCCGAGGTCGCCCCCCGTCACGTGATTGGGGGGGTGGGGGGGGGGTGGATGGTGAGGTGGAGGGTGGCCGCCCTGCATATGATAATAAGTCACTGGGCTCAAGATCATGGTGCCATTTTTTATGCCTGCTGTCATTCACGGCAGTGGGACCACAGGATTCAGCCCATTGTATTGAGGATAAGATCATGCTCTGCTGTGACCCCTTCGATATGTAGTTACGAGCCGAATTAATGAATGCAGGCCGATGATGGGGAGCCTTGATAGGTATTTCAGGAAATCATCGGAATGCCGCTGTGATCTTCTGCCCATTAAATAGAATGCACGCTACTCAAAAACTTTGGTTCTTGCATAAGATCAGAAGATCATAAGAAATAGGAGCAGGAGTAGGTCAAATGGCCCCTTGAGCCTGCTCCGTCTTTCAAGAAGACCATGGCTGATCTGATTGTGCCCTTAACTCAGTTTTCCTGCCTGTTCCCCATAACCTTTGACTCTCCAATAGTTCAAGAATCTGTCTAACTCAGCCTTGAACATATTCAATGACGCAGCCTCCACTGCTCTCTGGAGAAGGGAATTCCAAAGATAAAGGACCCTCTGAGAGAAGAAATTCCTCCTCATCTCCGTCTTAAATGGGAGACCCCTTATTTTGAAACTGTGCCCCCTAGTTCTAGATTACCCAATGAGGAGAAACATCCTCTCAGCATGTGCCCTGTCAAGCCCCCTCAGAAACTTGTATGTTTCAATACGATCACCTCTCATTCTTCTAAACTCCAATGAGTATAGGCCCAACCAGCTCAACTTTTCCTCATAAGATAACCCCTTCATCCCAGGACTCAGCCTAGTGAACCTTCTCTGAACTATATATTGGGATATTTTACCACTTCAAACTTCTGGCAGGGAGCCTTGCCTACCCAAAGCACATATTGGAGATTTAATGGTTGTTATTTATGGCCAGTTGCACACAAATCCCCAATTTGAGGGAGTGCTGCACTTTTGGAGGTGATGTCTTTCAGATGAGATGTTAAACTGAGGCCCTGTCTTCCCTCTTAGGCGGATGTAAAAGATCCCATGTCACTATTTCAAAGAAGAGGAGGGGACTTAACCCCTGTGTCTGACCAATATTTATCCCTCAACCAACGTCACTAAATAAACCAGATTATCTTTTCATTACCACATTGCTGTTTGTGGGAGCCTGCTGTGTGCAAATTGGCTGCCCCGTTTTCTACTTGACAGCAGTGACAACAATCCAGAAAGCATTTCATTGACTGTAAAACTCTATGGGACGTCCTGAAGTCATGGGAGGCACCTTTCTTTTATCTGTGCTGACGAGCCTCCTTGCTGGCTGAACGAGCTTGTAAAAAAAATGATCCCGATGAATTGTGGCCAGTTTGATAAGATGTCAAAGTGGTTGCCAGAGCTTCTTGAGCAGAATAGGTTGCCAACTTCGGGAAAGTTGGAGAGATAACCTGGGCAGGGGGCTGGGGGAATCTAAAAATATGACTTAGAAATTAGATGCTAACATGAGCACTCATGTGAAATGAGCGTCACACTGAGTGCAGGTGGAAGGCTCACTCTCAGCCTCAGAGCGTCCAGCAAACGGTTAATTTTTTTTTTTGTTACCCTGACAGTTCATTCCAGCAACAATAGCCTTCAAGAGCTGTCATCCCAGCAGTAATAATGAACCAGTGAAAGGAGGGCCAGGTTGCAGCTGCACTTTTTGCAATCACTTTAGTACATCTGTACTCTCAGACCCACAATGCTATTAATAGTTGTGTCAGCAGAGTGAGTGAATCTCATGGAGGAAACAGATTGGAACAGTTCAGTGAAGAATATGAAGAATATCCTCTGGGGTAGACTTCTTTTCTCACTGAGAGACTCTTCATTATTCAGACAATACAATACTTTCCTTTATTTGTGTAAAGACTAAATTGCACATGATTTCTAATGTTTCTGCTACTCCGACTGTCACAGGTCGCTGACCTTCGTGGATGTTGCGATAATAGATACATTGTCTGTTGTTCATATCAGTACTGTTCTGTCACAGCCCAGTACTCCCCTATTGTTATGAGTCCAAAGCAATTAAATAAAATATATGATACAGCATTGCCAGAGCATTAAATATTTAAAACCTCTTTTTAAAAAAAAAAAATCGGGTTGCCCTTTTAGTGCTAATATCTGATATTATCAGTCGTAATAATGATAACTGCAACAATTTAAAAAAGCCTACTTGTGCAAAAAATCTATATTGGGGACTGCATGCATTTCATAAAAGAGCTGGTTCGAAGACAGGATTGTATTCAATTATGGAGTTTGTGAACCAAACTGGCTCCATCCACTTCCAGGCTTAGAAACTTCTGATAACTCCTTCCATCAAAGATATATAGATATAGCTGTTAAACATGAATGTCTAAAATATTTAGGTGTAGTTCATTCTGTCTTAACTTTTAAAACTGAGCGTTTTTCTCCTCATATTAGCCATTTCTCGTAAACACAGTGGCTGCAAAATTCGAATGCGTAGTGCCTGGCCTTTTGGCACTACGGGTGCTGTTTTCCCTCCAACATGACATCCATAGCATGCTCGCCAAGTTCTGGTGCAGGGGATGCAGGACACCATTTTGGTGAGGGCGTTAGAGTGTGTTAAGTGGAAGAATACAGAGTAGGCAGATTGTGACACTGATTTGACTCTAGCGATGCTATTTTTGATTTCAACACTCCAGCTAGTGCCTTCTCTTAACCTTGCACAACTGAACATGTGTTCAGCAGCAGGAAGGGCCCTCCCACTACCAATGCTCTTTAAAGAAATCATCCACTACTTTGAGGCTAGCTGCTGATTGATTTCTACTGACTGTTATTGAGTTAGTAGAAGTGTTTGGTAGTTTGCACCATTATTTAAAGTTGGTGTGGCATGTGGTGGGCTGAACTTTATGGGCCCCCGTGAGACGGGTTTGAAGGCAGCGGAGGGCCCATAAAATTGCAACTGGAGGTGGGCGGGGCGGTGGGGAGGGCAGAGGGCCCGTCACCTCCCCGTCGTAATGTTATTTTGTCAGGGGCGGGATAGACTGAACACAGAAAGTCCACTTAAGGGTCTCTTCCTGCAACCACTGGGACTTAATCAGCAGTGGAGGGGGGGGAGGGGGAACTCCACCATGTTGGGAGGTCACCTGTAAACGAGGTGACCTGCCTGCGGGCTTGGGGGTGGGGCCCCTCCTCTGTGGGCAATCTATGGCCCACAGGGGGCCCCCGATGGGAAAATCTGCACCTCCCTGAACCACCCTCCCCCTGTACTAAACTCCCAGCCTTTCCCCTCCTCCCACTCGTTGGGACCTGCCAGTCTGGCCCCGGCCACCCTGCTTCACTTATCTTTGATCCGGCACTGGGCCTGGGACCAAGGCCTCTTGCAGTACCAGCAGTTGCCACTGCTTCCGGTGGCACTGCCAATACTGCTGAGCTGCCAGCCCTGCGATTGGCTGGCAGCTGTTGGTAGTGGGATCCCCATCTTTAAAGGAACAAGGATCCTGGCGCCGAGCTGTTAATTGGCCTGGCACCATAGAATCGCCCAGGCGGAACTCCAGCTGACTGAGGTGGGAATCCCCCTGCCTTTTCAGCCTGGCAACGGGAGCCCCACCGTGTGCACAAAATCCAACCCGGTGAAGGCCTTTGTCCTGACTTCAAGGGTTCTGGTCAAACCACTTGCTCCCAGTCATGGGTGCTGTATTTTGTATCCCTCTTGGTCTGCAGCAAGACAGGGAGAATAGGTTGAGGGAACACAGAGGAGGACAAATTGGCCAAGAGGAGGACGAGGAGGTCATATCCACCCAGGATCTTCAGGAAGCAATTCTCCGACCTCAACCTCAGTGAGGATCATGCATTAGACATCTCCATTTCACTTAAATGCTCACTTAAATCTTCCACCTGTTCCATGCAAACCTGCAGCCTCACAGCAGGGTGAGGGTAGCCCTGCCAGTGGCTGGGAAAGTGACCGTGGCCTTGAACTTTTTGACGTCAGGCTCCTTCCAAGCTGGAGCAGGGGACATCTGCAACATCTTGCAGTTCGCTGCCCACTCCCACTGTTGTATAAAGGAGGTGGCTGACACACTGTATGCAAGGAGAGGGGAGTACATTGACTTCTCTCTTTCCAGAGAGAAGCAGGCAGAGCATGGGTGCGGCTTCGCCAGGATAGCGGGCTTCCCCGTGGTGCAGGGTGCCATTGACTGCACACACATTGCTTTGCCGGTGCCACATCTCAATGCAGCGATGTACCACATCCACAATGGAATCCACTCTCTGAATGTGCAGTTAGTGTATGACTATGCTTCATGCATCACAGGTCACTGCTCGTTATCCTGGCAGCAGTCATGACGCCTTCATTCTGTGCCATTCCACAGAGCCACCAGCATTTGAACCACCACACGAAACCAGAGGGTGGCCACTAGGCAACAAATGCTGTCCACTGACCAACCTGGCTCATGGCTCCTGTGTGCAATCCATGCACATGTGGGCAGCTTGCATATAACAAGAGCCATGCTGCCACATGGAATGTCAGTGAACTGACCATTGAGGTGCTTAAGCAATGTGTCCACTGCCTGCACAGCCTGGGAGGAGCCCTCCAGTACTCGACCGAGCACGTCTCAGGATTTGTCGGGGTCTGCTGCATTTTGCATAACCCCAACATCATGAGGACACAGCCTTTGTCGCCAGCTATACGGAGGAGGAGGAAGAGGAGGAGGAAGCGAGCAGGCAATCAGTACATCCTCTTTCTGACCGAGTTGTCCATGATCGGCTTATCAGACTGCAGTACCAGTGAACACAATCCCAATTCCAGATTCTACAACAGTCTCACACCTTACCTTCCCTCAGTTCCTAACCATCACTGTGTCCTCTTGGCCACAATGCTGATATAAAAGCCACCAGAAAACGAACATTCCAAACCAACCTTTTCAAACCAACCATTCAATATTCCATACAAAACTGAATTGTTCACCCTTGTGCATTCCATTAGTGCTTGCTTTTGCATGTCTTAGTATTCCTACACAGTGCGACCCCAGTAGCTGCAGCATGGCTGGTGGAAGGTTGCTGACTTTCACTGGGGATTGCAGATGTCCTTGCAGGACGACCTCAAACAACTCTGGCTCTAGAAGGCCCAACTTTGGACTACACCACCTTGGCATGGGCTGCAGCACCCTGGGCTAGTTAGCTGACAGGCAACAGCAGGTTCCTGTTCCACAGAGCTATTGCCACTGCCCCACGGTGGCACCTCAGCAATCCTAGTAATCTGCTGGAAGACTGGTTGCTCAAATGTTGTGAGACTCTGCAAGCTCCTTGAGCATTGGTATCTGTAGACACGGTGACAGCAGTCTGAGCCTGCATGGCAACAAGCTGAGCTTGCAGGATTTCAGTCTGAGCTTCCACTGCAATACTCAGACATTGGGTGGCTTCTGCTTGTGCTGCAATGGAAGCTGAGACATCAGCCATCAAATGTTGCATCATGGTTGGCTCCATAGTGGAGTTGGTCATCACTTTTATGCCAGAAACGATGGACTCCAAGCTCTGTGCGAGTACACGTGCAAGGTTTTTTAGAATTAGAACATTACAGCGCAGTATAGGCCCTTCGGCCCTCGATATTGCGCCGACCTGTGAAACCATCTGACCTACACTATTCCATTTTCATCCATATGTCTATCCAATGACCACTTAAATGCCCTTAAAGTTGGCGAGTCTACTACTGTTGCAGGCAGGGCGTTCCACGCCCCTACTACTCTCTGAGTAAAGAAACTACCTCTGACATCTGTCCTATATCTATCACCCCTCAAATTAAAGCTATGTCCCCTCGTGTTTGCCATCACCATCCGAGGAAAAAGACTCTCACTATCCACCCTATCCAACCCTCTGATTATCTTATATGTCTCTATTAAGTCACCTCTCCTCCTCCTTCTCTCCGACGAAAACAACCTCAAGTCCCTCAGCCTTTCCTCGTAAGACCTTCCCTCCATACCAGGCAACATCCTAGTAAATCTCCTCTGCACCCTTTCCATAGCTTCCACATCCTTCCTATAATGCGGTGACCAGAACTGCACGCAATACTCCAGGTGCGGTCTCACCAGAGTTTTGTACAGCTGCAGCATGACCTCGTGGCTCCGAAACTCGATCCCCCTACTAATAAAAGCTAACACACCATATGCCTTTGGAACTGGACTCCTCCATACTCCTTGACGGTGACTGCAGGCTCTATGGCAGGTTGCCAATGCACCAAGCACTTCTCTATGCATAGCCATCAGGCTTTTCCTCTAAACCACCCCATCAAAGGCCTCATCTGAGTGCTCTGCAGCAGAATCCATATGCAACCTCACTGAAGGCACTGGATACTGCAAAAGCTATGGGCCCTGACAATATTCCAGCAATAGTACTGAAGACCTGTGCTCCAGAACTTGCAACGCCCCTAGCCAAGCTGTTCCAGTACAGCTACAACACTGGCATCTACCCTGTAATGTGGAAAATTGCCCAGGTATGTCCTGTACACAAAAAGCAGGACAAGTCCAACCCGGCCAATTACCGCCCCATCAGCCTACTCTCAATCATCAGTAAAGTGATGGAAGGTGTCATCAACAGAGCCATCAAGTGGCACTTGCTTAGAATAACCTGCTCAGTGACGCTTAATTTGGGTTCCGCCAGGGCCACTCAGCTCCTGACCTCATTACAGCCTTGGTTCAAACATGGACAAAAGAGCTGAACTCAAGAGGTGAGGTGAGAGTGACTGTCCTTGACATCAAGGCAGCATTTGACCGAGTATGGCATCAAGGAGCCCTAATAAAACTGTCAATGGGAATCAGGGGGAAAACCCTCCGCTGGCTGGAGTCATACCTAGCGCAAAGGAAGATGGTTGTGGTTCTTGGAGGTCAATCATCTGAGCTCCAGGACATCACTGCAGGAGTTCCTCAGGGTAGTGTCCTAGGCCCAACCATCTTCAGCTGCTTCATCAATGACCTTCCTTCAATCACAAGGTCAGAAGTGGGGATGTTCACTGATGATTGCACAATGTTCAGCACCATTCGTGACTCCTCAGATACTGAAGCAGTCCGTGTAGCAATGCAGCAAGACCTGGACAATATCCAGGCTTGGGCTGATAAGTGGCGAGTAACATTCGCGCCGCAGAAGTGCCAGGCAATGACCATCTCCAACAAGAGAGAATCTAACCATCTCCCCTTGACATTCAACAGCATTACCATCGCTGAATCCCCCACAATCGACATCCTAGGGGCTACCATTGACCAGAAACTGAACTGGAGTAGTCATATAAATACCGTGGCTACAAGAGCAGGCCAGAGGCTAGGAATCCTGAGGCGAGTAACTCACCTCCTGACTCCCCAAAGCCTGTCCACCATCTACAACGCACAAGTCAGGAGTGTGATGGAATATTCTCCACTTGCCTGGATGGGTGCAGCTCTAACAACACTCAAGAAGCTCGACACCATCCAGGACAAAGCAGCCCGCTTGATTGGCACCCCATCTACAAACATTCACTCCCTCCACCACCGACGCACAGTGGCAGCAGTGTGTACCATCTGCAAGATGCACTGCAGCAACGCAACGAGGCTCCTTAGACAGCACTTTCCAAACCCGCGACTTCTACCAACTAGCAGGACAAGGGCAGCAAATACATGGGAACACCACCACCTGCAAGTTCCCCTCCAAGTCACACACCATCCTGACTCGGAACTATATCGCCGTTCCTTCACTGTCGCTGGGTCAAAATCCTGGGACTCCCTTCCTAACAGCACTGTGGGTATACCTACCCCAAATGGACTGCAGCGGTTCAAGAAGGCAGCTCACCACCACCTTCTCAAGGGCAATTAGGGATGGGCAATAAATGCTGGCCTGGTCAGCGTCACCACATCCCATGAATGAATTTTAAAAAACTCTCCGATGACGGGCACCTGCGCAAAACGTTCTCTTTGCCCTGGCTGAAAATCACCTGCCCAGTGACTCACCACACACAGATTCAACCTCTAAGCTACTATCTGAAGTATGTGCAGTGCCAGTATCCGAGCAGGTGGCTGTGAGTGTGAGATCGAGTGACGGTGTTTTATTATCATTACTCTTTTCCCTCTGGTACTTCATGCTCTTGTACCACTGCCTGGCCAGGTGGCAGTTCTTGGATAGCTGCTAGGAGAAAAGCACAAGGCTAGGGTTTGCTGAGGGGAGGAGGGGAAAGTAAGCGATGAATGTATAGGTCTTCTGTAGCTTGTAAATCAGAAGAGATTGTGGGATGAGTGGTAAGTGGGATATGTGAATGAGGATTAAGTATGAGGATACTGTCATCTTTGATGCTTTTAGCCCTGCTACTGGCCATGGCTTAAGTCTCCAATGATGGAGAGCACCATCACCTCCATGCAGCCATGCCTGTCCCCCATTGGTTAACTCCTGCTGCCCCCGTTTATGGGCCACCTTGTCTGCAAGGGAGAGAGAAGTGTGTCAGTGAGTGTGGTACAATCTGTTTGGGTGATGTGCCTGTCATGGTTGAACAGCTGGCAGTGTGGGCAAGCTGTGAGATGTGGGTGTGAGGCTTGCAGCAGTGCTAAGTGTATCAGGGTGAAGTGAAGCTATGAATGTTAATTATGATTCATGACTGATAAAGATAGTTGGTAGGTGAGTGAAGGGGTGTGGTGCATTGAGCAATGTGTAAGGCTAATGGAGCAGTTGGTGGGATGGCATTTGAAGCTGAACTCACTAACCTTGACCATTCATGTGAGGCTATTGAACTTCTTGCGGCACTGCATCCAGGTCCTCAGCTCGACACCTGGATTTGACCCCCATGGCTATTTGCTTCCACTGCCTTTGCGGTGTCTGTCTAGAGGGCCTCCTGGTCCCCTGTAGATGGAGGACCGCTCTCCTCCTGTCCACCTCCTCCACCAAGATATCGAGCACAGTGTCAGGGAACCTTGGAACAGGCTGTCTGCCTTGTTGTACCATAATTCAATCTTCTTTCTCACACTCTGTTCTGCAATCAGTTCCAGCACCAGCTCCAGCCAAAATGCAGCTTCCCTTTAAAAGATTCAAGCTGGCTTCACATCATGCAGGCTAACTTTAAGTAGTACTCGTGATTCAACACAAAATGACATAACTAGTGGAAAAATGATATGACAGAAGACATTCGTCTTTTCATTAATTTTTTTGCCAATTACATTTAGTATTTAAGAAGTTAAGTATATTATTAGTTAGAACAAAAATTGCATGCTTTTGTTGTGTATGCTCAAACTGCTGAACTAACAGCTACCCTGCTGGTACTACATCACTTTGTAACTGTTACCCCAGCAATGCAATCAATACACATTTTGACCTTCCCTAAAATCCCCAGTAGCTCCATCTCAAAATGTTCTTCAATGACCACAAGACCTTTCCTAGTTAATATTTGTGTTCTCTTGAAAGCCTCTCTATTCTCTTTTCTTACTTTTCAATGGCTGCCCAGTGACTTCCTAATTTGACTCAATATGCACACACATACAATGTTCCCGCATCCATACTATCAAAAGTAATTAATTAAACAAACAGAACCAATATCCTTCCGTTTACATCTGTGGTATTTACAAAAGCCTACAATATCCTGAATGCATTCATTAATGTTATATCCACTGACCCCCAAATGTTTGTGAGCTATGATTTTGTCCTTGTGATTGACCTCAGCTGGAGTATTGCGTCCAGTTCTGGGCGCCACACTTTAGGAAAGACGTGAGGGCATTGGAGAGAGTAAAGAAAAGATTCACGAGAATGCAGTTCCTCACCCCTGGAACCAGTTATGAAGATAGACTGGAGGAGTTAGGACTGTTTTCCTTGGAGAAGAGAAGGCTGAGAGGTGATTTGATAGAGGTATTCAAAATCTTGAGGGGTCTGTAGAGATTAGATAGAGAGAAACTGTTCCCACTCATGAAAGGATCGAGAACGAGAGGGCACAGATTTAAAGTATTTGTTAAGAGAAGCAAAAGTGACATGAGGAAATACTTTTTCACTCAGCGAGTGGTTAAGGTCTGGAATGCACTGCCTGAGAGTGTGGTGGAGGCAGGTTCAATTGAAGCATTCAAAAGGGAATTAGACCATTATATGAAAAGGAAGAATGTGCAGGGTTATGGGGAGAAGGCAGGGGAATGGAACTGAGGGAATTGCTCTTTCAGAGAGCCAGTGCAGACACGATGGGCCGAATGGCCTCCTTCTGCACTGTAATCATTCTGTGATTCTCATTCTGTGATTCTGTGATGATAGAGGGCCACTTGCATTGTAATGGAGAATTGAGGATAGGCTTAAGGTCTGTAATTCTCAATTCCCTGGACCAGGAGCGTCCATTATAAGTATTATTATCATTGACATTCAATGTCTTTTTCAGGAAGTCTTTAAATATCTAACTTATTTTCTGATTCTTCACAGCCTTTCATGGCCTTTTATGCAGTTCCATTGCCACTGTTGTCAAACTGAAAGGGGCGGCCTGGTTGATGCACCGTTAACGTGACTCACATGGGAACCTGATCCACACCAGGCCATCTTTAGTTAAGTTTAAAGGTATGTGAATGCACCCTGTTAGTTTGAGAATGATATTTACAATATCAGTTGTAACCAAGCTGTATCTAATTTGTATTAAAACCAAGAAATGCTGGAAATGCTCAGCAGGTCTGACAGCATCTATGGAGAGAGAAGCAGAGTTAACGTTTCAGGTCAGTGACCCTTCATCAGAATATCTAATTTGTATTACCTGGCTCCAATTGGAATTCTGCATCATAGGGGAAGAGTCCCATGTCTGTATGTTTACCTTAGGGAGCTCCGCAGTCTAGCGGTTCAATTTTCAATGCTTTGAGAGTGTGTGGAGCGAATGGCCAGCAACATCCCAAAACATAAATCAAGACAAGGTATGATTGCCACTGCATTGAAGTTGTACTTCACACAATGCAAGTTTTCACAATGCTTCTCTCAGGAGTCAGATTTGGACCCAATTTTGGAATGAAAACCACTTCACAACACTGCTAAGGTTATAGGAACAGGAGTCCGTTCAGCTTCTCAAATCTTTTCTGTCAGTCAATTACAACATGGATGATCTGTATCTTGTCTCCATCTACCCACCTTGATTCTGTACCCCTGCCTAACAAAAATCTATCAATCTCAGTTTTGAGAGTTCCAGATTTCCACTATTCTTTGTGTGAGGAAGTGCTTCCTGACATCACACCTGAATGGCCAAGCTCTAATTTTAAGGTTATGCCCCCTTGTTCTGCACTCTCTCATGCAAGGAAATAGTTTCTATCTACCCTATCAACTTTGCTATAAACACACACTTGGGGTGGAAAGTTCAGCCGATTAGAGTGTCAAAGACTTTGAATTAATGAATGTGGATAATGCCATAATGATTTGGATGAGGGTACAGTCAGCAACATTTCTAAGCTTCTGAATGATACAAAAATAACAAACAGCAGAAATAACAAGAAGTCCGGATTCAGAAGGATTTGGAATTTTTAGCTAACATGGGAAATAAATGATGAATGCAACTGAATGTGGATCAGTGTAAAATTATTATGGGATGCAGAAAGACAGAGGGGGCAAAGTACAAATTTGGTGGGGAGGAACTGTGATTGGGAAGGAAACCAGAGTAAGTTACCAACTCTGGTTGGAACTCATCGTGGAGCTTTCGTCACGTGACCTCCTGCCACCAGGCTCCCAACATTGGCCGCCCGACATGTCTGTCCTTGTGGAGCATCACTTTCGCGCACCAACTAGGAAATCAGCAGATTCTTCATTACTCGATTAGATGCTATTTGACTTTCGGTCAAACATCTTATTTTCCCATCGCTAATATTTTAATAATTAATAAATATGTTCACAGAATTTGTTCCCATGATTTCTCTCCCTTGTTCCTTGCAGCAATATTCTGGAGATAAATCTTCAATGCCTGGAGACTCCAGGCCATTCCGGGGGTGGGGGGGGGGGTGGTTGGCAACCCTACTCAAATGGCCAATCTTTTACCGCCCATTTTGTGCCCCTGCCGAGATGCTGAATTTTATCCCCCTCTCCCTCACCCCACCCATAGTGCCATGGCAACCATCCAAAAAAAATTAAATTCCGAATCAGTGCAAGGGATAGCTGACTTGAGTTACTGGCAGCGCAAAGTATCTGAAGGTGTTGAGAACCGTGATCTAGATTAGATACAAGGGGTGGGTACTTTCTTATTAGCTGCTAGGCTGGACTGCAGCCTTTGAGTTTGGTCACTGATGTGTTATAACAAACCAGGCACCAACGCTCTACATCCACTAGTCTGCCAGGAAAACAGCTTTTAATGTCTGTGGGAAAAGTACAAGTTTCTCCACGAAGTGAGGTTGGGTTTCATCCAAAATGTTCTAGCCTTCGCTTTGTGATTCTTACTAAAGCCAGGGCACCACCTCAGAGGCACAACCATCATCAAAACACTCTTCTATTTCAATCTTCCTATTCACATTTTAGCAAGTGGTCCATTCAAGTAATTCTAACACTCTTTCTCCAGTAAATCCTCATTTCCTTTTACTTCATTAACTCGGCGTATCAACAGGAAGTGAAGTCATTCTCTTCAATCTTAAATTTATAGAATGAGAAATAAGAATGGGGCAGCACAGTGGCGCAGTGGTTAGCATCGCAGCCTCACGGCTCCAGGGACCGGGGTTCGATTCTGGGTACTGCCTGTGCGGAGTTTGCAAGTTCTCCCTGTGTCTGCGTGGGTTTTCTCTGGGTGCTCCAGTTTCCTCCCACGTCCAAAGACTTGCAGGTGATAGGTAAATTGGCTGTTATAAATTGCCCTTAGTGTAGGTAGGTGAGAAGGAGTATGGGATTACTGTAGGGTTAGTATAAATGGGTGGTTGTTGGTCGGCACAGACTCGGTGGGCCAAAGGGCCTGTTTCAGTGCTGTATCTCTAAATAAAAATAAATAAATAAAAACCCAAGACATTTTTTTAATTGACTTAAGTATTGTTAAGGGCAGCCAATGTCAGTCACCCTTCCTAATATCTCCTTTAGCTCAGCACCATTTTGTCCTTTGCCTTGGGAAGCATTTTAGGATGTTTATCTATATTCAAGACACTGTATAAATGCACATAATGCTGGGCTAACATTCAGCTCTGTGTAGATGGAAGCCTATCTCTACAGGGTGTAAACATTCTTTTGTGTCATAGATGGCTTTGTCCTTGGACTTGACTTTAATAGTATGACCTATGACCTCCACTCTGTTGAAATGATGAGCATATCAGAAACTTCACCAAAACAGCTAATTTACTACCTGTTATCTTTGTATTCTTTTCTAAGTTTCATTCCAGCTCTTTTTTTTTTTAAATCTTTCTTCTGGTGTTTGTGTTTTTTTTACACTTACATCTGGTACTTTTTATTGTTTCTAATGTTGTTCCTCATATTTCTGCTTTTAAGTATATCTGTGCTGTTTCTATTAAAGTCAGCTTTCAATTTCCTTTAAATTGCAGTTGCACTATTTGTCTTTAACTCCACTCTGCATGTGTGAGGTTTTTAACTGATGGTCCAGAGATCATTTTGCAACTTTTCCCAGTATTTGTGGACTTAGTGGCACTGTTTCTGTATATGTTTCCTTTAAGTCCAGTTCCCAATATTTCTGTTTCTTTTACTCTCCCTCCTGGGATAGAATTTTATGCTCTCCCTCACGGCGGGTTTGGAGGTGAGGAGAGCAATAAATCGGGTTGGATGGTGGCGGGGTGGAGGTGGTGGTGTGGGGGTTCCTGCCACCATTCAACCTCTGCTGAAATTTAGTCCGGGGCGGGAAGGCCTGTGAACAGCCGCCAACTGAGGCCCTTAACTGGGCAATTAGCCCCAAATTAAGGGCCAATTCCTGCCACAGCCACAATTACCTGTGTGGCGGGCAGCCCTGTTGTTGCACGGAAAGCACAGTGGGGTGGGGGGGGTTGGTCCTCACTAAAAAGCACTTAGTGCCTGAACGAGGGACCCGGCCTCTCCTGTCCCATCAGGAAGGGGGGATCCTGCTGAGGGCCACCCCCCTTCCCCCACTGCACTTGCTACCTCCCCCCCACTTCCCCGTGACCCCCATCCTGCGAGAGTTCTCCCACCCTGACCTACCTGAGGCCTGGTTCCAGCAACGTTTCTTGGCCTCCAGGACAGTCACCTCCAGCAGCAGCGACTGCCTGCGCAGTGTTGCTGCGGCTGCCGGCCTCTCATTGGCCAGCGGCTCTGCAAAGGTGAGACTTCTGGCGATGGGGTCCTAGATCCTTTGGAAGACCCACCGCTGTCCACTTAAGTGCCTGATTAGCACTATGTTCAGTTCGTCTTCCAGTGAAGAGACCCCTGCCGCCAGGATAAAGTTTCCCCCCATTTTTCTTTAATTCATTCATGGGAAGTGGGCGTCACTGGCTAGGCCAGCATTTATTGCCCATCCCTAATTGCCCTTGAGAAGGTGGTGGTGAGCTGCCTTCTTGAACCGCTGAAGTCCATGTGAGGTAGGTACATCCACAGTGCTGTTAGGAAGGGAGTTCCAGGATTTTGACCCAGTGACAGTCAAGGAACGGCGATATAGTTCCAAGTCAGGATGGTGTGTGACTCGGACAGGAACTTGCAGGTGGTGATGTTCCCATGCATCTGCTGCTCTTGTCCTTCGTGGTGGTAGAGGTCGCGGGTTTGGAAGGTACTGTCTAAGGAGCATTGGTATGTTGCTGCAGTGCATCTTGCAGATGGTACACACTGCTGCCACTGTGCGTCAGTGGTAGAGGGAGTGAATGTTTGTGGATGGTGTGCCAACCAAGCAGGCTGCTTTGTCCTGAATGGTGTTGAGCTTCTTGAGTGTTGTTGGAGCTGCACCCATCCAGGCAAGTGGAGAGTATTCCATCACACTCCTGACTCGTGCCTTGTAGATGGTGGACAGGCTTTGGGGAGTCAGGAGGTTTGTTACTCCCCACAGGATTCCTAGCCTCTGACCTGCTCTTGTAGCCACGGTATTTATATGGCTACTCCAGTTAAGTTTCTGGTCAATGGTAGCCCCTAGGATGTTGATAGTGGGGGATTCAACCATGGTAATGCCATTGAATGTCAAGGGGAGATGGTTAGATTCTCTCTTTTTGGAGATGGTCATTGCCTGGCACTTGTGTGGCACAAATGTTACTTGCCACTTATCAGCCCAAGCCTGGATATTGTCCAGGTCTTGCTGCATTTCTACACGGACTGCTTCAGTATTTGAGGAGTCGCGAATGGTGCTGAACATTGTGCAATCATCAGCGAACATCCCCATTTCTGACCTTATCATTGAAGGAAGGTCATTGATGAAGCAGCTGAAGATGGTTGGGCCTAGGACACTACCCTAAGGAACTCCTGCAGTGATGTCCTGGAGCTCAGATGATTGACCTCCAACAACCACAACCATCGTCCTTTGCACTAGGTATGACTCTAACCAGCAGAGAGTTTTCCCCCTGATTCCCATTGACTCCAGTTTTTCTTGGGCTCCTTGATGCCATACTCGGTCAAATGCTGCCTTGATGTCAAGGGCAGTCACTCTTACCTCACCTCTTGAGTTCAGCTCTTTTGTCCATGTTTGAACCAAGGCTGTAATGAGGTCAGGTGCTGAGTGGCCCTGGTGGAACCCAAACTGAACATGACTGAGCAGGTTATTGCTAAGCAAGTGCTGCTTGATGGCACTGTTGATGACACCTTCCATCACTTTGCTGATGATTGAGAGTAGACTGATGGGACGGTAATTGGCCGGGTTGGACTTGTCCAGCTTTTTGTGTACAGGCACTAATGTTTCTTTGAAATTACTATCCTTCTGCACTTTTTAGTCTTACTCCTGGTATTTTCTTTTAAAACTCTGCCCACTGTAAAATCTCCAAAGACTTCTATCTCCAATTCTTAATATATTAAAAGGGCTAAATTATGAGGACAGATTTCATCCACTAGGCTTGTATTCACTTGCGTATAGAAGAATAAGGGGTGATCTAATTGAGGTGTTTAGGATGTTTAAAGGAGCTTCTCGGATAGAGAGAAACTATTTCCTCTAGTTGGGTGAGTCCAGAACATGAGGGTTTATAATTAGAGCTAGGCCATTCATGGTTGATGTCAAGAAGCACTTATTCTTACAAGGGGTAATGAAAATCTGGAACTCACTCCTCAAAAAAAGCTGTTAAAGCTGGGATCAATTGAGAATTTCAAAACTGTGATTGATTGATTTTTATTAAGCAAGGGTATAAAAGGATATGGAGCCAGGGTGGGTATATGGAGCTAAGATACATATCAACTGTGATCTAATTGAATGGCAGGACAGACTCAAGGAGCTGAATGTTCTCCTCCTGTTGCTATAATTCTTCCTATGTTTTTTTTTTACCTTTCCTCAATATATTTCTGTTCAATGTTCCCTTCATTGTAACAGTGTTGACTCCCTCTTTCCTAATCAGATGTTATTCCATGAATATCTTCTGTGCTCTGCAGCCATCTGGACACAATTCTCTTAAAAATGTCTTCTGCGGTTTTTTTTTGCACTTTCCTAGCACTTAAATCTTATTACCCACTCATAACCACAAATTATTTCCCCCTTATTACCAGAAATCTGGACAGGGTCCAACTCTTTCTTCCCTAATCTTTCATACTCACCTATAATAAGTGTTTGTTCCCAACCTACTACCTCTTTAACAAATACATGTCAAACTTCACACCTGCACCAACAACATCAGAGATACCAACATGTGCACAGATGTAAAATTCGATTTACACTTTTATTTCATCATTTATATATAAAGTACCACAATAGCTGAAGAAATCCTTGTACAGTCCACATGGGACAGAAATCAATCCCACCTGCTCCTATTGTGCTGCAGATCCACCTGAAACATTGTAGACTTTGGGGGCCAGGTCATTGATAAAGATGCTTGAAGTTGCAGCTCTTGTTGATTTCCCCAAATCTTTCCCTCAATAATCTGGTTAATAGATTTAGTGAAAGTCATTGATTGCAACAGATAAAGCTTACATAGTTTCCAACAATCAACTGAACAAAATGAGATTATTCCAATTTACCACAACCGGAACTCATCAAGTACAAGAGTCGATCTCAATGTCCTTGAGCAGAGAAAAAGGTCAACTTGTATTATTATCCAGTGACCTCTGCATGTGAACATTTGACAAAGACACAATTGGGCTTGCTTGTAATACTGCCCACAACTGTATGCCCTGCCAACATTCGCTGTCTAAGCACACCAGAAGGTGGCTAATACTTTCCCAAGACTAGCTGGAAACTTCAAGAAAGGAGGGAGTAGAATGATGAGAGGGTGGGCGGGGAGACGGGAGTAGAGAAAAGATAGAACAGAATAAAACTGGTTCAGAACATATCATGGCAACATAATAAGTGCATTACCATATTATAGATACTGCTGTTCATTAAAATGTTATTAACTGTGGACCATTTTTGCTCAGTCTGAGAAGCAATGAGTTCTTCTGCAATATCCCTATCACATTGGGCATGAATTATGTCAGGGAAATCAAACAGAGCTATCCCTAGTTACTGTAGCTTACAAAAATATTTGCGGTCATGTTTTTTTTAAAAATGACTATTTAAGCGAGATGACTTGGATCACAAAAAGTTGAGGTAAGCTTGGTCAAAGAGGAAGGTTTCATAAAAAACTATATGAATGTGCAGCAGTCGCAATTTGACTACAAGAATCTATTGCCACCTTATGACCCAGAGAGACAGTAATGACATTTTCCACCTTAGTACCAGACTCTAACCTGAACACTATCTACAGCTGCTTGAGATCAGAACATGCTTGCTAAAAAAGAATTGGCAAGAACCTTTTAAAGCTTCATAAAAAGCATGATTGAGACGTGGATATGTTGGGGATGTGAACAGTCATACCATACTTACACAGCAGGCTTTAAAGAGAACTTTTATGCAAAGCTCATGAAAGCCCAATAGCCCATAGGTCAAAGGGCAGAGGTTTGATGGATTATGGGATTGTAACTGTCCCTGTCTGCTGACAGCTTTTATTGGTTGGGAGAATGAGCCTGTAAACCTTTATATAATTATTGTATTAAAGGCACTGTGTGTCTGCATTGCTGGCACTCACCCAGGGATCAATGTGAAGATAATTTCAAAAATGAATAGTAAGTATTGATCGTTCCTTAGGAGTGCCTTATCAGCAGGTGGAGTCAACTACTGTAGATTATAACTTCAATGTCATTCACGATGATATGATACGTATTACAGAGTGGCAATTTAAACCGAGCCTTGATTTAATTCATAATGGATTTTCATAGGACGATGGGCAATAAATCACAATCTGTGTAATATTCAGAAATGTACACAGTTTGCTAAGAGTTGCTGGCAGTTCCGGAGAGATCTAAAGATGACCATGGAGGGCAAATATCAACAGTGAGTGCCTCCTGAATGATTGGCCCATTCTTGTTTCTGACATTAGGTCACCCTAGGGTTCTGTTGGTGACCTTTGGTTGATTTTCTGCACAGAAGAGAGTTTAACTTTCTATCCAGTTGCTGGTTACCTGACATTCTCAACTTATCCAATTCCCTCGTTTTTTTCCTCCCCTCTCTCTTCAGTGTATCAGTAACTCTAGGTATTTCAATGCGTACATTCCTGCCTCTCTTTTGTTGGTACATCATAGTCAAGGCTCTCGGGTGAACTCTGAAAGTGTTAAAGTAACAATATCCATTTCTGTTTCTGTTGATGTAAATCATCAAGGAACAGAATGTGATCAGCTGGAGTGGATAAGCATCTCCAGAAGCATAAGAAAATCTCTCTCTTTTTCTCTGTCTTTCTTTGTTATAGCAGTGATCAACCCATGATTAACCCTGTGAGTGTTGCAAGCTGTTTACAGCTTTTGAACACAAGCACTTTTTCTCAAACATATAGAAGTGTTTTTAAGCATATCTCTGATGCAGTCTTCAGATGAATCAAGTTGCATTTATACACTGCCTTTAATAGAGTAAAACATCCCAAAGGACTTTGCAGGAGCGTTATCAAACAAAATTTGGCACAGAGCCACACAAGGTGATATTAGAACAGATGGCCAAAAGCTTGGTCAAAGAGGAAGGTTTTAAGGAGTGTTTTAAAGGAGGGGCGAGAGGCAGAGAGGTTTAGGGAGGGAATTCCAGAGCTTGGGGCCTAGGCAGCTGATGGCTTAGCCACCAAGGTTTAGCAATGGAAATTGAGGATGCTCCAGAGGCCAGAATTGGAGGAATGCAGAGTTCTCAGAGGGTTGGACAGCTTGTGGAGGTTACAGAGATAGGGAAAGGGGCGAGATTGTAGAGAGATTTGAAAACAAAGGAGAAGAATTTGAGAATCAAGGCATTGCCAGATTGGAAGCCGATGTCAGTCAGTGAGCACGGGGATGTTTCCATCTTTCATTTTCTAGCTTCACGCTACTGGTAGGAGTCTCACCCACTGAAAGCATACATCAGAAGTACGGGCCCACATTGCTTGTGATTCCACTGCTATTTTTAAATAGACAAAAAACTGCGGCACATTTCCCCTCTACACTGTCAGCCAGGCAAAGTCAGGAAACCCCCCAATCAACCCAATTTATTGAATAGCTAAGACATAAGCGAAATAAAAACATTCCCTTTGGAGGGTTATCGCAACATTTTTACAAGGTAAATAGTGCTGAAACTCAGCTGCCTTATGAAGTTGTACAAAACAAACAATATGCACATCACTGAAGGGAAATGATAAAATAAGATGATGCACACTAACATTTTATTCAGCAATATATACTTCATCATGCCAAGTCACGATAAAAATATTTTGAAAAAGATTATTCTTTTTTCGATCTGTTTGTCCCCTACAGCCTACAATGTAAAACAATTATCAGTGCTCAATAGGGTTCCTACACTCCCAGTAAGATATTCT
Organism: Heterodontus francisci; assembly: GCF_036365525.1. NCBI lineage: Eukaryota > Metazoa > Chordata > Chondrichthyes > Heterodontiformes > Heterodontidae > Heterodontus > Heterodontus francisci. The sequence goes on along the minus strand of NC_090375.1, from coordinate 189,198,721 downwards.
GAAATATAGTTAAAACCTAGATATAATCTGTTGATTGTTCACAGCGTACAGAAGTCCAACTAGTCCCTGTACTTGAGTGACATGTGTTCCCTAAAGTACAGTGAGGACGCAGTGCTCATTTTTTCTTTTCATTGAATTGATTGTTGTAATGGATGGTAGTGTTGCAGAGTGGAGCTACTTTCCCCCCATGTGATAGCACTAATCACTGGTTAATCAAATAGAGGTTGGTTGCAGTCAAAATCTCCTTGCATTGCCCTGACAGTCTACTTCAGTCCCAGCGTCAGAAGCACACCCCCATTACACCAATATGACATTTCCATTTTTCCACAATCTCAGTCCCGTGTCCTCTCAGGGCCAGAACTGCTGATTAAGGGCAAAATTAAAGACAGGTTCATGCTATGGATTCATATCAATTGGAAAGTAAATTGAACTGCCAAAATTCATTTCACTTTTGACCCTTAACAGACATCAGAGGAAGGAAACCATCATATGCTTTCTCGGTTTAGATTTCAGCATGGCTTTTGAATGGCAAAATGAATAGAGGCTCTCCGCAGTTTCATCAATCGGATCTGTCTTGAACAAGACAATTACGTTCACTGATGCCGCTAAGAGGATCCAAACCTAGTTCTCGTCTCAGCAGGGCTTCAAATGAATCCCCAAACAAAGTGGTTCTCAATAATTCTGTGTCAGACAGAACTTAACCTGCGCGAGCTTTTTTATTCACACAATTGCACCGCCATCATACTGGCAGGAGCTTGTTTGCTTTTGCTTTTACAGCAGTGAACGGAATTACAAAGGGACAAGAAAAGGACAGGAAAAGACCAGCTGGTCAATTGAGCCTGTCCTATTTCAGGCATGCAGTGAACCTATGGATGCATCATTCGCTTGCTCAGACGCTCATATGCTAACACGCTCACTCGTTCGCTAACATGCTCACTCACTCACCTCAGTCACTCCTGGCAAAGGTAAACAAAAAACAGAGAAAGAAATCTCAGACGAATTTAAGGGAAACCTCTGAGAAGTTCCTCTCTGACTCCCAAAGGCAGTCAAACATCCTCCTGGAGCCCACAGTTACTAAGTGGCACAGCTCCCAATGAACCTTTGAATGCAAATCCGTACTTGTTGCACATGAGGGCTTCTAATTCTAGAGGTTAAAAACTATTGCAAAAAGAGCCTCCTAATTCTAACCTAGCTCGATGCTTTTGTAATTTGCACTTCTGACCCTCTGACCTTCCCTAACCTATATAACTCAAATAATTTATCCATCTGGATCGAGGCTAATTTCAATTAACTCTCTTTGAAGTCCATGCTTTTCCAAAACATAAAACTCCAACACTCTACTTGTGGGACTAAGCTATTAGCATTGGTGCACTGGTAGCACTATTACCTCTGAGTTAAAAGGTTGTGTGCTTAAGTCCCACTCAAACTTCACCACTAAGTCTGCTCTGATACTCTCAGTGCAGTACTGAGGGATAGCTCGACTGTTGGAGATGCCCTCTTTTCGATCAGATGTTTAAACCTAGGCCCTGCTCTGCCTTTTTGTGTGGATATGAAAAATTGTTTCACCATTGGTGTCTTGGCCCCAAGCTCTGAAATTCTCTCCTCTTTTAAGATGCCCCCTAAGATCTACCTCTTTGATCAAGCTTTTAGTCATTGTTCCTGATTTTTCCTTTTGTGGCTCAGTATCAAAAAATGTCAAAAATGTTTGCATTCACTTTGCTTTTGTTTAATGTTTTACGATGTTAAATGTGCTATCTAAATGCAAGTCGTTGTTATGGCACTATTTTGAAGAGGAGCATGGGAGTTCTTCCTGGTGTCCTGGTCAATGTTTAATGCTTATCCCTCAACCAAGATCTAAAAATAGATCATCTGGTCATCATCACAGTGCTGTTTGTGGATCTTGCTATGCAAAAATTGTGCCTACATAGAGTGATTACACTTCAAACATACTTTATTGGCTGTAAGAGCTTTGTGACATCCTGAGTCATGAAAGGTGCTATATAATTTATTTCATAAGTCTCTCTGTTACCTTCCTTAAATTAGGTATCCATCTAGTGGCCCTCTTCTGGACTTTTCACTGTATTCTTGATATGCCCTGACCAAGGCCTTGTACAAAGAATGATAACATTTCTTATTTTATATTTTGGTTGTTCAAGCAATACATCACAATAGGACATAGGATTGATCATGGACCGTCATTGACTATAGGCCCTGGTCTTACTTCACAGAAATATAGGCCGGAATTTTACATTGGGCCGGATTTTACGCTCCCCAGGCCCTTAATTGGCCTTGGTTGGGACTTCCACCTCTCTGAGGCAGGAAGTCTGCCTCCAAGAGCAGCTGGCCAATCAGTGGGCTGGCAACTCTCTGTCCCAGCAGCGCCACCAGGATCGGTAGCCACTGCTGGGACTGCATCCAGCCACACCAGCAAGAGGGATGACGGTCCTGGAATCAAGGTAAGTTTTTGGCACCTAGACAGTTGGCTGGGCTGTGGCGAAGAAAGGGGGTTGGTTGGGGGTGAGACTCTATTTCATTGAGGATGGTTGGGGCTTTTGGGGGGGAGCCTCCGTGGGGCACAGGGTGCCCAATCAGGAGGGCCCTCCCCCAAGACACCACGGTTGCTGCCTGATATCCACTGGGAACATGTTTTACCTGGCGGCCTTCTAGGGGCCTGAGCCGCCCGCCCGCCACTGATAAAATACTAACAGCATCATGAGGAGGCCCTTTAGTGGTAGTTAATTGGCCACTCTTGCCACTGCCGACCCTCATAAAATTGCAACGGGCGGGAAGGCATCAGGAACGGCACCTCTGCCTCCCACTCAATTTTACGACTCCTCCCTCACCAGCCCGCTCTTGTGGGTGGGGGGGGGGGCCATAAAATTCCTGCCCGAGAAACTTTTACAGCACAGAAGGAGGTCATTTGGCCTATTGTGTCCATGCCAGCCGGAAAAGAGTTATCCAGCCTAATCCAACTTCTTTTCAGCAACCTTGACTGATTTAACTCTTCGTTTTATTCTACCTCTTTTGTCATTGTAAATTTTTAGTAAATGGAGCCTCCCTAGTTTGAGGACATGAGAACTTGCTTTAGATTTAACTATAAGGGGAATCTTTCCAAGACCCCATGGTTGCTGCCCAATATCCACTGGGAGCATGTGAGGCCTTGTCTGTGATGTTGAGGCCTTGAAAAATTCTCCCTATAGAGCAATAAAATCACACAACTTTGCAATGTGTGGTTTGCGAGAACAGATTTCATTAGCGGATCATTAATCACAGAGGAAAACACAGGTATTCTGTTTTTCATTCATGGGACAGCGGAGTCTCATGTGTGACTCATGGGTCAGAATCTGCTGGGTGTGAAAATTAAACATGCTTTCATCAACATGCTTCATCCTTTGTGGATGGGCTTTCATCAAAGATTTTTTTTTTTGAGTTTATAGATATTTTAATTGTTTGTCTATGCAATGACCAAAACTGGAAATTCTTGAGAGTCCATCTCCTTGTTTGGTGCAGAGATTAAGGTGAGGAATTCTACTGTGACTCCTGAAGCCACTGCTGCTCTGGTAGTCAGCAGTTCCTCTGCCAAGTGTAGGTAATGTACTGGAAGCAGTTTTACATAGGTCAAAGGTTAGGAGAACAGGCTCGAGGGCCTATGGCCTACTCCTGTTTCTGTTTCTTATGTTCTTACTGTTGAAGGCTAAATAAGTCTGAAAACGTTTGTGTATGAGAATTTTTTCCACAGTAATAATTTATTACACTAGTTGTCATTAAACCCCGTGTGGAGGTGGTGGTGGGTATAGAGTTTGTGCAATAGTGGAACACGGGTGATAGCAAATGATTGATATCCGTGGAAATAAAGGAGGTGCAAAATGTGATTTGCACTATCGTCCAAAGTCAAGATCTAATGCAGGAAGTCAAGATCAAGTGCAGTGTTCAGGTGAAGTGAGGATAGAAGCTGGGGATAGCTGGAGGAGGAAACAGAAATGGTCGAAAAGTTTTCTCCAGAAAAGAAAAGACTGAGGGATAACCTGAGAGAGGTCTTGAAAATTATGAAGCGGTTTGATAGGGTAGAAGTAGGGAAGATGCTTCCACTTGTGGAAAGAAAACCAAAACTTGGGACTATAAATATTATATAGTCGCTAATAAATCCGATAGAGAACTCAGGCGAAATTCTTTACCCAGAGAATGGTTAGAATGTGAAATTTGCGACCACGTGGAGTGGTTGAGGTGAATAGCATAGATGCATTTAAGGGAATGCTAGATGGGTGCATGGGGAAGAAAGGAACAGAAGGATATGTCGATAGCATGCAATGATGAAGAGTGGGAAGGTAGCTTAGTGGTAATAGAACATAGAACATAGAACATTACAGCGCAGTACAGGCCCTTCGGCCCTCGATGTTGCGCCGACCTGTGAAACCATCTGACCTAAACTATTCCATTTTCATCCATATGTCTATCCAATGACCACTTAAATGCCCTTAAAGTTGGCGAGTCTACTACTGTCGCAGGCAGGGCGTTCCACGCCCCTACTACTCTCTGAGTAAAGAAACTACCTCTGACATCTGTCCTATATCTATCACCCCTCAACTTAAAGCTATGTCCCCTCATGTTTGCCATCACCATCCGAGGAAAAAGACTCTCACTATCCACCCTATCTAACCCTCTGATTATCTTATATGTCTCTATTAAGTCACCTCTCCTCCTCCTTCTCTCTAACGAAAACAACCTCAAGTCCCTCAGCCTTTCCTCATAAGACAAGACCTTCCCTCCATACCAGGCAACATCCTCGTAAATCTCCTCTGCACCCTTTCCAAAGCTTCCACATCCTTCCTATAATGCGGTGACCAGAACTGCACGCAATACTCCAGGTGCGGCTGCACCAGAGTTTTGTACAGTTGCAGCATGACCTCGTGGCTCCGAAACTCGATCCCCCTACTAATAAAAGCTAACACACCATATGTCTTCTTAACAGCCCTATTAACCTGGGTGGCAACTTTCAGGGATTTATGTACCTGGACACCAAGATTTCTCTGCTCATCTACACTACCAAGAATCTTCCCATTAGCCCAGTACTCTGCATTCCTGTTACTCCTTCCGAAGTGAATCACCTCACACTTTTCCGCATTAAACTCCATTTGCCATCTCTCAGCCCAGCTCTGCAGCCGATCTATGTCCCTCTGTACCCTGCAACATCCTTCGGCACTATCCACAACTCCACCGACCTTCGTGTCATCCGCAAATTTACTAACCCACCCTTCTACACCCTCATCCAGGTCATTTATAAAAATGACAAACAGCAGTGGCCCCAAAACAGATCCTTGCGGTACACCACTAGTAACTAAACTCCAGGATGAACATTTGCCATCAACCACCACCCTCTGTCTTCTTTCAGCTAGCCAATTTCTGATCCAAAGCACGAAATCACCTTCAATCCCATACTTCCGTATTTTCTGCAATAGCCTACCGTGGGGAACCTTATCAAACGCCTTACTGAAATCCATATACACCACATCCACGGCTTTACCCTCATCCACCTGTTTGGTCACCTTCTCAAAAAACTCAATAAGGTTTGTGAGGCACGACCTACCCTTCACAAAACCGTGCTGACTATCGCTAATGAACTTATTCTTTTCAAGATGATTATAAATCCTATCTCTTATAACCTTTTCCAACATTTTGCCCACAACCGAAGTAAGGCTCACAGGTCTATAATTACCAGGGCTGTCTCTACTCCCCTTCTTGAACAAGGGGACAACATTTGCTATCCTCCAGTCTTCCGGCACTATTCCTGTCGACAATGACGACATAAAGATCAAGGACAAAGGCTCTGCAATCTCCTCCCTGGCTTCCCAGAGAATCCTAGGATAAATCCCATCTGGCCCAGGGGACTTATCTATTTTCACACTTTCCAAAATTGATAACACCTCCTCCTTGTGAACCTCAATCCCATCTAGCCTAGTAGTCTGAATCTCAGTATTCTCCTCGACAACATTTTCTTTCTCTACTGTAAATACTGACGAAAAATATTCATTTAACGCTTCCCCTATCTCCTCTGATTCCACACACAAATTCCCACTACTATCCTTGATTTGCCCTAATCTAACTCTCGTCATTCTTTTATTCCTGATATACCTATAGAAAGCCTTAGGGTTTTCCTTGATCCTATCCGCCAATGACTTCTCGTGTCCTCTCCTCGCTCTTCTAAGCTCTCCCTTTAGATCCTTCCTGGCTAGCTTGTAACTCTCAAGCGCCCTAACTGAGCCTTCATGTCTCATCCTAACATAAGCCTTCTTCTTCCTCTTGACAAGCGTTTCAACTTCTTTAGTAAACCATGGCTCCCTCGCTCGACAACTTCCTCCCTGCCTGACAGGTACATACTTATCAAGGACACGCAGTAGCTGCTCCTTGAATAAGCTCCACATTTCGATTGTGCCCATCCCCTGCAGTTTCCTTCCCCATCCTACGCATCCTAAATCTTGCCTAATCGCATCATAATTTCCTTTCCCCCAGCTATAATTCTTGCCCTGCGGTATATACCTGTCCCTGCCCATCGCTAAGGTAAACCTAACCGAATTGTGATCACTATCACCAAAGTGCTCACCTACATCTAAATCTAACATCTGGCCGGGTTCATTACCCAGTACCAAATCCAATGTGGCATCGCCCCTGGTTGGCCTGTCTACATACTGTGTCAGAAAACCCTCCTGCACACACTGGACAAAAACTGACCCATCTAAAGTACTCGAACTGTAGTATTTCCAGTCAATATTTGGAAAGTTAAAGTCCCCCATAACAACTACCCTGTTACTCTCGCTCCTGTCAAGAATCATCTTCGCTATCCTTTCCTCTACATCTCTGGAACTATTCAGAGGTCTATAGAAAACTCCCAACAGGGTGACCTCTCCTCTCCTGTTTCTAACCTCGGCCCATACTACCTTAGTAGACGAGTCCTCAAACGTCCGTTCTGCCGCCGTAATACCCTCCTTGATGAACAATGCCACACCCCCCCCTCTTTTACCATCTTCTCTGTTCTTACTGAAACATCTAAATCCCAGAACCTGCAACATCCATTCCTGTCCCTGCTCTACCCATGTCTCCGAAATGGCCACAACATCGAGATCCCAGGTACCAACCCATGCTGCAAGCTCACCCACCTTATTCCGGATGCTCCTGGCGTTGAAGTAGATACACTTTAAACCAAGTTCTTGCTTGCCAGTGCCCTCTTGCGTCCTTGTAACCTTATCCCTGACCTCACTACTCTCAACATCCTGTACACTGGAACTACAATTTAGGTTCCCATCCCCCTGCTGAATTAGTTTAAACCCCCCCGAAGAGCACTAGCAAATCTCCCCCCCCCCCCAGGATATTGGTACCCCTCTGGTTCAGGTGAAGACCATCCTGTTTGTAGAGGTCCCACCTACCCCAGAAAGAGCCCCAATTATCCAGGAAACCAAAACCCTCCCTCCTACACCATCCCTGCAGCCGCGTGTTCAACTCCTCTCTCTCCCTATTCCGCGCTTCGCTAGCACGTGGCACGGGCTACAACCCAGAGATAACAACTCTGTTTGTTCTCGCTCTAAGCTTCCACCCTAGCTCCCTGAATTTCTGCCTTAAATCCCCATCTCTCTTCCTACCTATGTCGTTGGTGCCTATGTGGACCACGACTTGGGGCTGCTCCCCCTCCCCCTTAAGGATCCCAAAAACACTATCTGAGACATCATGAACCCTGGCACCTGGGAGGCAACACACCAACCGTGAGTCTCTCTCGTTCCCACAGAACCTCCTATCTGTTCCCCTAACTATGGATTCCCCAATGACTAATGCTTTGCTCCTCTTCCCCCTTCCCTTCTGAGCAACAGGGACAGACTCTGCGCCAGAGACCTGTACCCCTTTGCTTACCCCTGGTAAGTTGTCCCCCCCAACAGTATCCAAAACGGTATACCTGTTGTTGAGGGAAACGGTCACAGGGGATCCCTGCACTGCCTGCTGGTTCCCTCTCCTTCCCCTGACGGTAACCCATCTACCTACTTCTTTTACCTGAGGTGTGACTACCTCCCTATAACTCCTCTCAATAACCTCCTCCGCCTCCCGAATGATCCGAAGTTCATCCAGCTCCAGCTTACAATGACTTGTAATCCAGAGGCCTGGGCTAATGCTCTGACACCATGACTGGAATTTAATGCCCCCTCCCCTCCCCTGGGAGCAGTCTTTGAGTTGGGGGGGGCGGCGTAAAATCGGCTGGGAGGCAGGGGTTGCTGTGTCCGTCGCTAACCCACCATGCTGCTATTTTACCAGCGGCGGAAGAGGTGGCAGACGGCCTGCCCCCAACCCTTAGCCCAATTGAGGCCCCTAAGTGTTCAATTAATGGCCACTTAAGGGCCTCGTTCCACCGCTGCTGGTATTTTACCAGCGGTAGGTGGTCACTTCAGCACCTGAGGAGGCCCCCTTACAAACAACACCCCTGCCCTACACTCCAAACCCTCCCCCCGTCATGCCGCATCTAGCCAATTGTCCCCTGCAAGCCCCGACCCTCACTTATCTTTTCAGAGTCTGGTTTCCATAATCCTCTTCTGGCTGGGTGCAATCCCAGCAGTAGCCACTGCTCGCGGCCTTGCTGGGACTGAAGAGCTGCCAGCCCCCTGATTGACCGGCAGCTCTTGGAGGCGGGACTTTCTGCCTCAGAAGGGTAGAAGTCATGACTGCAGCCAATTAAGGGCCTGAGCCATGAAAAGTAGCGGCATGACTTTCTGGCCTGGTGAGCCGGGCTGGCCCCCGAGGCCACCGCTTCATTGATAAATTCCAGCTTCTGAGGGGAATTTTATGCTCATTCCCATAGTAGGTTTGGAGGCAGGAGAACATAAAATTGGGTGGGATGGTGGTGGTGGGGGGGGGGGGGGGGGGGGGTAGGGTGGGTGGGCGGGGTTCCAGCCACCATCCCGCCTCTTCTGAAATTTAGTCCGGGGGCATCCTGTAAACGGCCTTCCCGACTCTGCCACCAGTTGAGGCCCTTAACTGGATAGTTATCCCCCAATTAAAGGCTCTTCCCACCGCAGCCGCAATTACCTGTGTGGCAGGCAGCTCTGTCGCCACACGGGAAACATGGCATGAAAAACTGTGAGGGCTGCTTCCCAGTTCTGGGTTGGGTGTGTGGTGGGGGGGGGTCCCTCATTGAAATACACAGTGCCCGAACGAGGGACCCAGCATCGGAAAAGAGGGGCCCACTGAGGGCCAACCCCTGCCCATGCTGCCAACCCCCTCCCCCATGGCCCCCATTCCATGAGACCCCTTCTACCCTGACCTACCTGAGGCCTGGGTCCAGCAATGATCCTCGGCCTCCAGGATGGTCATCTTCACCAGCAGCCACCACCTCCGCGGTGGCGCTGCAGTTTCGGGCCTCTGATTGGCCGGCAGCTCTCCAAGGGCGGGACTTCTGGCGACGGGATCCTAAATCCTATGGGAGGCCTGCCACTGTCCACAAGTGCCTGATTGGCATTAAATTCGTCAGGCCTTCCGGAAAAGAGGCAACGTGGGGATCTCAGTGTCTGTTTCCCCCGATGTCGAGACCCCCACCGCCAGCATCAGATTAAATCCCACCACGGCAGCTGGAGAAATTTAAATTCAATTAATAAATCTGGAATAAATTGATAGTCTCATTAATAATGATTATCAAACTGCTGGATTGTCATAAAAATCCATCTGGTTCACTAACACCTTTCAAGGGAGAAAATCTGCTCTCCTTACTCAGTCTGGCTTACATGTGATTCCAGACCCACACCAAAGTGGTTACGACTCAACTGTCTCGCAAGCCACTCAGTTGTTGATGGCTCACTACCACCTGATCAAGTGCAATTAGGGATGGGCAATAAATGTTGGCCTTGATGCTCACATCCCAAGAATGAATTTAAAAAAAAAAATGAGTGGAGGCTTGTGTGGAACAAAAACACCAACATAGACCAGTTGGGCTGAAAGGCCTGTTATGTTGGTGAGTTCTACATTCTTTAATTTCTATCCTTCTGTTGCTTTCCATTTTTTTCTTTTCTATATATCTAATGTGATGCTGAACCAATTATGCAATCGGAAAAAAGGTTTCTCGGGTACATGTTTTACTGTACACTGTTGACAGTCAATGACATCACAATGCACAATGTCGAATATACACTAGGATTTCCTGCTGTGTGCTCCTCCCTTCATAATCACTTTTGTAATTGTCTCTTGTTGGGAAATTAAAGATTAATTTGGTGCATCCGTACCTTGCAGCAGAGGGACAGTAGTTTCCATGCTAGACCCTGTAATCTGTCTTCACAGATGGTCTGCCTATTAACGAGAATTTTGAAGACTCTGGCTTTATAGATTCTGCTATGGGAAGCTGGTGTCTCCAAGATGGGCCTTTTTGTCCAAAATTGATTTCATCATTCAAACATTTCCTCTCGGGAAGTCATGCCACCTATCTGTAGACAGATCACATAAACTGACAGGTAGGTAGTCTGTCATTTCTATATCCCTCCTTTCTGTCCATTAACTGTAAATGGCAGCATGTATCAATCAGCTGGTTAAAAAAAGTTGTGTAGGCCCTATCAATACCAGCTCAGAGGGGGATCATTCAAACAAATGTAATTTGCTCAGCGTTGGTCAGTTTGACCTCTGACCCCAGTCCCTTGACAACACAATCCTTAGTGACCCTTGAATTTGTATTAAGTCGAGATCTGGTTATTGGTTTCTTTTGTGCCCAGGCAGCCTGCTCTGTGCTATTTAAACTCAGGCAGGCCTGGGGCAAAGGAGCGGGTAGAATATTCACTATTATGCTATACTCTGCCCAGTGATGAGATGAGTAGTTATATCACTGATTTTGTTTTATGTATCCTGTGACAGTTAGATTGTGACTAGGACAGAAAGACGAGGGCAGTGGCGGGTTGTTTGGGGGAGGGGGGATTGGTGGGAGTGGTGATGGCGAGGGGGTGGGTGGGAGGAGAAAGGCATAAGAAAGTTCCCTAAACCAACAAGGAGGCCTTGTTAGTATTTTAATGACATTAACTCCTTCAGTGCAGGAAAGTTGTGGGAAATGTTACTGGATATTTATGGGGGTACAGAGCACCAAATTAAAAATATGCTGGATGATTTCTTGTTGGCATTAGTGTGTGTTAGAAAGCCTTTCAGGAGTAAGCACTGAAAATAGTGACGGGTTCATTTACTGAAGGATCGAATTGAAAAGCAGAGAAATTATGTTAAACTTGTATTGAGGCTTGGTTAGACCACACTTAAAGGGTATTGCACACTGGAGAAGGTGCAAAAAAGATTCACAAGGATGAAACCAGAACTGAATAATTATAAGGAAATGCTGAGTAGGCTGAGGCTCTTTCCTTTAGAAAAAGAGGTGGGGGGGTGTGGGGTGGGGGGGGGGGGGGGGTGGTGGGGGGGTGGGGGGTGTTGCTGGTGACATGATAGAGGCCTTTAAAATTATGAAAGGGTTTGATAGGGTAGACGTAGAGAAGATATTTCCACTTGTGGGAAGACCAAAACTAGGATTTATAAATATAAGATAGCCAGGGAAAATAGTCAGTGACGGTAAGGAAGTCGGGACAAATTTCTTTACCCAGAGTGGTTAGAATGTGGAATTCACATGGAGTAGCTGAGGCAAATAACATAGGCACATTTAAGGGGAAACTAGATAAGTATGAGGGAGAAAGGAATAGATGGATATGCTGATAAAGTTAGAGGAAGTACAGTGGGAGGAGACTCGTGTGGAGCATAAAACTAGCATCCGACCAGTTGGGCTGAATGGCCTGTTTCTGTGCTGTAAATTCTATGTAATTCTGTGCAATGTAATTTACCAACATCACATGCAAGAATACTTCTGGTTCCAAACATAATCATGTTAACTTACAGTTTCGAGTATATTAACACTTAATTCACCCTACCACAGTAGTGCTCGTGCAAAGTGGTTTCAATTTCCTAAAGTTGTTGTGTTAATCCATAGCGTAAATCTGGAGTCAGTGCACTATCAGATTCTGAGGTGAAGCCTGGCAACACTGGTGCAATTTTATTGTAAATGCATACTAAAAAAAAAAATCTAAAGTCAGTTCGAGATATTCAAAACTACTGACTCAATGAGCAAGAATGAGGTAATTATATATTCCATTTTATTCTAAAAGCTGCTGATTCATAATAAATGGGAACAAAATGGAGACGAAGGGGGCGATTATAACTTGTCGAGTACGCCATTAACAGAGCAACAACGCTTCAAAATGGGGTCCCTGGTCTCACTGCCCTGGTAACCCTGACAACGCAGCCGATGCTATTCTGAAAGTGGCCTGCCTACAGCTGGGTGGCCAACGTTTCTGCCTGTTTCAGGGGGTAGGCCCCTTTTAATGTGCACAGTGGGGTCCGGTGACCTCGATTTCCATTTTAAAATGGAAATGTCAGGAGCCTGCGCCCATCAGTTCCATGTGTAATGGAGCCAAATATGCCCGGCAATGGGAAACTTGAACTTCATGAGGGTGCTCCTCCAGGCTCCATAGCAACAACATGGGGCACTGTTACACCGAAGCACGGCCCACCTCTGACCTCCCGATATTGACCGGCCTTTATCCAGCAAGTTACGTCGGTGATGCCTGTTTGCTGAGTGCTAGCTCTCTGACCTGATGCAAATGAGGCCTGAAAATGGTAGCTGCCTCTTCGCCATGAGTAGAGGCACACAGTCAGCAACTTCTGCCAGTCTGGCACTTAAATGTCAAAATCAAATCCTCCCCCATCCACCCCCACCAATACCCAAGACCAAAATTAAAAGTCAACCACATTTCTCCCAGAGGTGAAGTTACTTATTACAGTCAAACTAGGGCAAAAATTGTTCCTGGGCCAGCAGCCTTAAAATGGGAGCTCTGGAATCTGCAGCCCTGTATACCCTGCCCGATTTCCTTTCCCAATGAGTGTAATACATGGCTGATTTGCTAGCGTCCATTTTGTGTGGCCACCCAAGACTGTTGCCGAAAGGACATTGAGGCTAAAGAAACTTCATATGAAGTTATGAAGTTCAAAGAGTCTCTGTTTGACACAAAATCTACATGACCAGACACAGAGGGATGAATACCCACATTTAAGAAAGTTCCAAAAATTTCCAAAATTCCATAAATGTCAGAGAATGGTCGGAAACTGAATCACTGACCTCAGCTAGGTGGCACTGAAATAAATGGAACACAATAAGCGAAAATACAGTGGAGCAGGAGCTCAGGGACACCAGAAAAATAACATTTGTGTGGATTAAAGCAACAATTGCAAAGTAACTCCATAAACTTTGTGAGGGAGACCTAATGACTGGAATTTTACACCCACATAGAGTGGGAAGGTGGCGGGGGGCGTAAAATGGAGCTGGAGGCTCAGGAGGTCCTTCACGACCCGTTCTCGCCTCCGCTGCCACTTTACGCAGGGAAGCGGCGCGAAAAATGGCCCAAGCCAATCAAGGCCCTTAAGTGGCCACTTAACGGCCTCCATCCGCCACCATGGGGATTTTACCTGTGGCCGGTCAGGCAGTCCAGGCCCAAGAGAAACTGCCTGTCAAAAGCAGGTGGCTCTCTGACGGCCTGGGGGTGGGGGGCCCTCATGATCAGGCACCCTTTGCCTGATGCAGGGCCTCCCCCACTGCCCTAACCACCCCCAACACGCCCCCCCTGTCCCCCCAATCAACCACTCTTGCCTCACTGGGGCCCAATCGATCACCCCCAGCGAGGCACCAAAAACCTACCTTCATTCTCTGGGCTCCCGACATCTTCTTCTCGATGGCTGGGTTGCAGTCCCAGCAATGGCCACTGCTCCCAGTAGCTCTGCTGGGAATAAGAGCGGCCGGCAGCTCCATGAGGCAAGACTTCCTGCCTCAAGCGGGTGAAAGTCCCACCTCAGACCAATTAAAGGCCGGGGAACTGCAAAACGCACATCGGATCCCCAAGCCAGGCGGAGGTTGGTTCGCCCCCAACTTTTTAGTCGGTGGATGGCTCCCGTCCGCTGAGGGAAAAATCCCGGCCCATGTCTCAGCATTCAGACAAGTGTGATTTATAGTTATAATGTTCAATGCCATTCCATTGTACAGTTTAAGTAGCTTGTCCTGAAAACTGTACTTCATTCAGTTATCAGATTGTGAAGCTGTTCATAAGAAGAAGCTCTGTATTTACATAGCTCAGCTGGGCTTGAGCGGCTTAAATGATTCTCACGCTGACTGACACCTGCAGCAGGTAATTCACCTTCAATCGCATCGCATTGAATCCATTTCTGAGGCTGATGCCATTGCACAGCAGCAAATTGCATTTATATAGCACCTTTGATATATTAAAACTCTCCCCATGACTCCCCACAGGAGCATTATAAAACAGAATTTGACACCAAACCATATAAGAAGGTATTAGAACCGGTAAGGTAGGTTTTAAGGAGCATCTTAAAGGAGGAGAGAGAGAGGCGGAGATGTTTAGGAAGACAATTCCAGGGCTTTGGGCCTAGGCAGCTGGAGGCGCTGCCACCAATAGTGAAGCAATGAAAATCAGGGATGCACAAGAGCTGGGTGAGTAAACCCACAAGCACATGAACCCTTCAGTAAAGAAACCCCATTTTCAGCCATTAAAAGCATTCAAATTGAATCCATACCATTAGCAACAGGAAGAACATTTGCTTGTAGCCAAATCCTCCACACGGCCTTCTCCAGGTACATGATACAAGGCGAAAGAGCCTACAACAACAGTGCAGAAGGGCGCATGCACTTACTTTAAATAACACCTTCAGAAAAAAGTGAGAAAGAAAATAACTTCAATTGTATTTCCTTTTGTTTGAAAACACAGATCAAGGCCTTATCTGTATGTGATTCCCAACACCAGTGCATTATGGCACGTAAATGTTCAAATTTTCAAGCATTATTAAAGTTAATTTGATCTGGGCCACATCACCAGCAACTGGCCAAGTTGATACATTGGTATTAAAGCAATGCTGGAATTTGCAAGCTGCTGTCCACATGACCCAAATCTTACAATGTCCTGACTTTCATTAACTACTTGGCAGTAAACAGCATGAAAATCATTATTATCTAGAAAATTATTCGGAGTGTTCATAAATACATGCACATGTCTCTATATGATGTTGTACACTTTGAGCGTGCACAGTACAACATCAGAATTGACAACTTACATTTGTAATGCTGGAACAAGATTTTATCCGTTTTTAAAAATGTTACTTTTGAGAACAAAATCAGGGCCTATTAATGGAATCTGTTTGCGAGGTTGACGAGGTTAGACATTGAGCAACCTTCCCACTATACTGGTTTCCTTATATTCTGCAGATAGTATTTTTCAGATTGATGCCCTTAGAGATTGCTGTTGGGGCAATTCATCTAATGAAGATTGCTGGGTGGATATTCAAACATTCCTCCCTATACACAGGAGCTAACACCAACTACATGTTAGATCGAGAAGAAAAAAAGTCCTTTATGAATGGAAAAGCAAGTAGAGAAATGAAAAAAAAAGCCACATCAGGAGAGACTGGGGGACCAAAAGCTTCGTGAAAAAGATAGGTTTTGTGAAGGTTTTTAAAGCAGGACAGAAAGGTAAAGTGTTTAGAGAGGGAGTTTCAAAGAGAGGGGCAAAGGTGGCTGAAAGCTCTGCCACCAATAGTGGGGTGAAGTAATGCACACTGCAAAAATTCCAGAATCAGAAGACCAAAAGGTTTTGAAGGAGATTGCAGAGTTAGAGTGGGGCGAACATGTATGTAAGTTTCTATATATTTATCTATCAATCTATATATCTCTGTATTTGTATACAGATGAATAAATAGGTAGATGCATTATGTCAAAGCTTTTCGTTTTGCACTCATCGGGACAATCTGCAAGAATACCAATGTTAGGGAAAACAACAAATTAGAAGAGAGTACTGATTGGTTAGCAAGTGAGCGCTGAGAAAAAAATAATTCTAGCTAGAATCCAGTGGCAGATGAAAAGGGAAGAGGGAGGGTTTCAGAAGGAAAAAGAGGAAAGAGACATTCAGAAGGAAAAGGAGGAAAGAGCGTTTCAGTTACAAAAGAAAAGAGAGGAAAGAGAATTTCAGTTGAAAAGAGAGGAAGTATAATTGCCAAGGGATGAGATACAAATACTGCTAACCCAAAATGAAAATGCTGCCAGTCACTCAAATCTTATCACCAATTCAGAGCAAAACGTTGATGTGCTGAGACACTCGACTAGTGCCAAAATTTAATGAGGAGGAGGTTGAGCCATATTTTATTTCATTTGAGAAAATAGCTACCAGGACAAAAAGGCTGAAATAATTTTGGAATATCCTCTTACAAGGCAAGTTTGTGGCTTGGGCTCATGAAGCTTTTTCCCTGTTATCAGAAGAAAGTTCTTCTCATTATGAACAAACTAAAACTCCCATTTTAAAAGCATATGAGCTGGTACCAGAATCATATAGACAAAAATTCCAACACACCCATACAAGACCCATACAGACTTACATTGAATTTGAAAGAATCTATCATATGGTTTTGATCCCTGGATATGATCTCTCAAGCTAGAACCCTCATATGAAAATTTGAGAGAAGTGATGTTGCTGGAAGAGTTTACAAATAGCAACCCAAGTAGTATAAGAACCCACATAGAAGAACAATGAGTTACAAGATTAAGGAAAGCTGCAAAAATGGCCGACGATTATGAATTAATACAAAAATTCCTAACTCAGAATAAATTGGGGTCTGCATTTGGGAAGCAGAGGAAGCAGAAATGGGCTTGAGAGAAAATGAGAGTAGGGAAGGAAAACCAGACCAGTCTCCAACTTTTAAAAGAAGCAGCCCAGGGGATAAACCAGTAGGGGTCTGCCCAACATGTTTCCAGTGTGGCAAATCTGGGCATGTCCAAGCAATTGCTGGTATGCCAAAAAAAACAGCAGGAGGCGCTGCAGTCAAGCCCGTGTCTGTGGCTTTGAAATTGATAAGCCTGTGTTCTTATATCACACAAGAGCAGAGCACATACCAGAACTTTTTACACAAAGGAAAAATGACTCCTTATTTGTCCCAGGCACCAGAGAAGGAGATAACCATCGCCAGGGATATCAGTTGTTTTCAAACCCTACTGGCAGCCAAACTGACAGAAATGCAATTGGAAAGCAGAACAAATACTATTATTATTAGTAAAAGGGCTTACTGGGAAATGCTTGAAGGTTTCCTTAGTTAAAATTTATCTACAGAGTAAGTTGGTCACCGGGGTAGTGACAGTCATAATCATTCCGAGCTTACCCATGCAGGAGGTTGATCTATTGCTGGGCAATGACTTGGCAGGAAGTATTGTACCCAGAGGGTCCAGAACAGTCCACAGAGACTGGAGAAACTGAGGGGAGCAAATAAACTCTCAACATGCTGCATAGGGCTGGTGAAGTCCCAAAAATCCCACAGGGGGTGATAGAGCCAGAAGAATTTTAAAGGGCCCAGATAGAGCCAAGAAGATTTAAAGAAGCTAAGATAAAAGTTGGACAAGTTGAAGGAAAAGCACCAGAGATATGGTTAGCTGAAACCTTTTTACAGATTTAAATAGGGACGAGGAAATTTCCCAAACAGGAAAGCCAAGAGTGAGGGAGATGCCTCTCCTAGTTGAAATGCCACAGGCGAGTGCAGTGGAAGCTGGACAACCACCTGCAAGCAGTAGTGTACCAGAGGACAGGGAGCAGATTAGGTAAACACCTATCACTGAAGTTAAAGGGAAAGGGAAGGTAACATACCCTAAAGTGAACTACACTTGCGCAAATCACAAGAAAACTAAAAGTGAAGCCAATCTACCCACTGAAGAATCAAGCAATCAATTTCCAAATCCAAAACTAATCAAACTCAACAATTTAGAGTCAGAACTCAGCAAAAATAAGGGGCAGGAAGAAATTCCAGATGTCTCGCAGGGGCTAAAAAACAATGTATCACCCACTGCCACCCTAGAAATAAGAACGAATAATGTGACAGAACCTGAATGGTTAATGCCATGTATTGTGGAAGCAGTAGTTAAGGGGTTAAAGATTGTACAGACAGGGAACTTTGCAACAAGCAGTAACAGACATTTGCATACTACAAGCTTCATTGACAATCACATGTTCCTGGAGATTAACGTTCCTAAAGTAGTACAAACTGGTGCGAGAGAAACTACAAACCCATTTGACAACATGTAACCAAAAGAAATGCAATTTTTTGATGGTATCTTATCCAAAGGAAGGATGATGAAAAACCTAAACTTGAACCTGAAATGGCTGCTCCCAGCAATGTTAGCTGCAGCAGTTGTAAGATGGACGAGTGAATGAAATGAATGTGTACAGTTGTGTGACCCTAAACCTTCTTACTGTTTTTTCTTTTCTTTCTAACTTTCCCTCCCACACCTCCCACACCTCCCACATCCCACAAAAAACATAAAAATGAAATCCAAGGAATTTCATTTTTACCCTTTTTGGGGGATGTGTCATGCACAGTGGAAGTGTGATGATACAAATTATGAACTAACTCTGAAGAGTTATGAAAAACTAACTTTGTCTTTTAAAAAATGAACATTTGTTTTAAAAAATGAACAATGGCCCAAAATGATAACCGAAGGGGATTGGCCTTTGTGTATTCAAACTGTCTGACAAGGACAAAGGACAAATCTTCAAAGCTAAGAGGTGTCATTTATATCCCATCCTAAAGCATTCCAGAATTGAATGTCTTCTTCTGAAACAAAGAAGGTGTGAAGTATGAAGTGGTCACGTCCTGAGCCATTGTGCGATCACCATGGAGAAGAGATCAGAACGTGTCCTGCCAGGAGCGGAGAAGTAGCGCAGCTTTGCCTTAAAAAAGACAGCAAAGAGAGAGAGAGACTCCAGAGACAGAAAGAGAGGGAAGCAACATCCAGCAGCTTGTTTTCCAGCAAGTCAGAAGGCATGTGCCCTGCTGTAGAATCCTACATTCACACTGGACAGCAGTGAACTAGAAGTGATCCACCATCTTCAACTGAACTTTCAATCAAGTGAGAAATCTGCAGTCATCTCAGGCCTGCACCCATCAAGAACTTGATTTCCAAGAGAATTCAACAGATTTATTGTGACCTCCGCCCCCACTAAAAATCACTTTCCTTTTTTCCCCTCTCTATCTGTCTCTTGTGTGTGTTTGTCTGTGTGTGTGTACCTGTGTGTGTGTGTTTGTGTGTGTGTGTCTGTGTGTGTGAGTGAATGCGTGCAGAGGTGATTGCGACAATTTTGTGATAAGGCATATTGATCAATAAAGAGTCGATTTTTCTGTTTTTAAATCTGCAAGAAAACCTGTTGCTGTCTGTTTATTTGAAAAATAAAATACCAAGGGGTTAAACCCTAACAACAAAACACACCTGCTGCAGTCAGGTGTGAAGTTGAACAGTGGGAACCCCCCACATCGCACCACGTGGCTGTAACAGCTGAATTTTCAGGTCCCGCTGGGGGTGGGAATGGAGGTGAGCAGGGGATAAAAGTACCAGTGCCAGCCATTTTCACCAGGACAGGGTGGAGGGTGGCCCCGAAATCATGCCCGCTCCATGATTAAAGCCAATTAAGCTGGTTGAAAAGCTAATTAAGATCATGTTAACAGGCAATTTTATTTTTGCAGGGGTGCAGGGGTTGCAAGTGTTGTCTGGGGCAGACCAGGTGAATGGAGACATGTACACTGTGTGGAGCCAGTCATGGTCATCCCAAGGTATTAGCTGGACCCTGTAAAACAGTGAATGGTGCAGAGAGGACTCACCCATTGGGAGACAGGTCACACTGGGTCAGCACAAGTTGTGGGAAGAATGGGCACTAAGCAACCGGGCAGTGCAGCAGGTCATCAGCCACCTGGCATCATGGAAGCATAAAAACAGGAGGCAAGACTGACAAGCACAGTTGGGGCAGGGGGAGCATCTGCGCACAAGGAAGGCAGCAGCTGGCAATGTGGGCACAATGCTCAGAATTTGAGTCCAGTGGCAATGAGGAGCAATGCCCTCTGCAGAATGGCCAGAGTGCCAGGCATCAGGAGGGCAGGAGAGAGAGACGAGGGGCAGGAAAGACACGGAGGCCATACCCTCAGTAGAGGATCTACCACTGAAGAACTAGTTACCTGAAGATGACCGAGAACCAGTGTCGAAGGAGATTGCGACTCTCCAGGCAGATGGTCACTGACATCTGTGCCCTCATCACCGAAGAACTCACACCTCACAGCACTGGTTGCCATGCCCTACCAGTAGCCATCAAAGTCACTATGGCTTTGAACTTCTTCACCTCTGGCTCCTTCCAAGGATCATCTGGGAACCTTGGTGGTATCTTGCAAATGGCTGAACATCACTGCATCTCGCAGGTCACTGATGCCCCACTTTTCAGAGCTGGACAGTACATTCAGTTCATGACAGTTGGGGTCTCGCAGGCACAGAGGGCCAGCACTGCATTTCTCCTAGGTGCAGAGTTTCATTGATTGCACCCATGTGGCCATCAATGCATCCAGTGAGTGGCCAGTGAGATCCATCAACAGGAAGGGCTTCCATTCCCTCAAAGTCCAACTGGTCTGTGATCACAACAAAAGCTTCCTCCATGTGTGTGTTCGCTTTCCTGACAGCTGATGACTCCTTCATCCTCCGCCAGTCCAGGCTGTGGCAGATCTTCACTCCAACCCCCAGAGTCGGTGGATGGATTCTAGAGGTTAAGAGATGGCTACTCACCCCTTTGCGGGACTGCCAGACAGCGGCACAGAGGCGAGACACAGAGGCGATACAACCAATGCCACCTGCCTACTAGGACCACCATTGCTCAGGCCATCGGGCTTCTGAAGATGTGGTTACGCTGCCTGGACCAGTTGGGTGATACCCTGCAATAAACTTCTGAAAGGGCCTCATTCATTATGGTGGTCTGCTGTGCCCTCCATAACATGGCCCTCCAGAGAGGTGTGGACCTTAAGGACGGTGAGGCTCTGGGAGGATGAAACTCATTGGAGGAAGAGGAGGACATGGAAGAGAAAGGGGAAAAGGAGGTGGAGGGGGAGGATGCACAACATTGAGGTGTCCAGCTGCACAGGGAGGTGGCCAGGCACGGCATGGGGCTCGAAGGTCTCATCAGGGTGCCATGAATGTCAGGGATCATCTTATTCAAGAACATTTCAGATTAGCTCCTCTGACCCAAGATGAAGGGCCTGGCCTGGAACTCACTCTGAGCTGCCTGTGCTAACACTTCCATTGAAGATGCAGCCTGGAACATGTAAACTTTTACCCCAATGGAGGATGCACATCTACCCAGAGGTTTTGCCATCGCTGTTGAGGAACTCTTGATCTCCTTCACCACCCCATATCTCTTTTCTTGTTCTGCCATCAATGAAAAGAGTCTCACATGTGTCGCTTCAAGTGTTATTATTTACATGGCGCTCAGAAAGGAAAACAGTGCATAGTTATAGCAAGAAGACACCCCAGTGTCCCACTCAGTGCTCCATGTGACACGGTGGCCTCTGTGCTCGGCCACTTCTACGTGGAGCTCCTCTTGTGACTTCAGAGGAGGTGGAGGCAGCCTGCTCAGTTGTCTCTACTTGTGACTGAAATGCATGTGCAAGAATCCTTGTCATGGAGGTGCCCATGTGGGCATCTCCAGAGGCTGATGCACCTGCATCATTGCTGGGGCAGCCTCCATCACTGGGCTTTGCTGCACAGAGGATCCCACTGTCAGAGGGGCCAAGGAGGCCAACAATGATGATGGCGCCCCGTAAGGGGCGGCACCCTCATCCTCCTCAGTGACATCCTCAGCCCATGGCTGGTGCTCCAGATGGTTGGAGGGGAGCACCAGCTGGGGTGTAACTGGCATCCCCTCCAGACATCTCTGCACCACCAGGTATACTGACCTGTCCAGGTTACATAGTGTGGCATGCATCTTGTGTACATCATTGCACAGTTCCTGCATGCACGCCAAATGCTGCTGCATATGGCTCTCCATGAGGTTGGCCATTCTTTCAATGGAGGAGCTCAGGCTTTCAAAGCCATGAGCCATGGTAATGCACATGAGCTGGGTGGACTCCTCCATTCTCAGCCCGTGATTCTGCACTTCCTCGGGGAACACCACCATGTGGGAGCACATCTGTTGCTACTGGTCTAGGTAGACCCTCCTTTCCAATGACTCCTGAGGCCCTGCACCTGTGCCCAGCTGAGCAGGAATGTGTCCATCCTTCCTCTTCTGTGGTGAACTGCCCACACACAGCTGCCTCTGCCTATGGCACCTCCTGCTGCTCACTAGTGCCATGCCCATCAAGCAGTGACACCCTATCTAACCATGCATGAGGACCCACCAAGATGAGTTTATTTGCGTTGGTGGAGGGGCGCTTGTAAGGTGTGATGGTGCTTCTTCTGAGCTTTGTTGGTCCCCTTGGCCCAGTGATGGTGAGGGAGAAGGTCTCCTTTGGTTGATGTCTGCACTTGTGAGTGACACAAGAAGACAGCTAGCCCTAGAGAGCAGAAGCGTCAGCAGTGCTGAGACTTCCCAATGCAACTCAGTGGTCTAGGGCTCCCCTCTCAGCCTTTTCCTGGTTCGGCCGTAACAGGGTTTAACTTTTAAAACCCAGTGTTTTTAGCTTCCCCTCAGTGAGTCCTTGCTCACTGCTCTCTAATTGTAATTGCAAAGAAAGCAACCAGACAGGTTTGTTCAGAATTAAACAAGAAAGGTGTAAGTTTATTAACCTTAAAAATCTAACAGTTAAAACTATTAAAAATACGTAACATGACCATGCTAGCATGCATACGCGATAAATACGCATGGAAAATAGAGACAGAGGAGGAGAAAGAATTAAAGGGGAAAGGTTTGAAGTAACAGATCGAGTTCAGTTACTAGTTTTGGGTTGGATGTAAAGTCTTAGATTGAAGTTAATCTTGCGGTTCTCGTTGGGGCCCAGTGCACACTTTCAAACTTGTTTCGCTGGTCTTCTGGCTTGAAGCTTAGGTTAAAGTCATAGAGTCAGAGTTAAACAGCACAGAAACAGGTCCTTTGGCCCATCATGTCTGTGCTGGCCAAGCACCTATCTATTCAAATTCCATTTTCCAGCACTTGGCCTGTAGCCTTGTATGCTATGGTGTTTAAAGTGCTCATCTAAATACTTCTTAAATGTTGTGAGGGTTCCTGCCTCTACCACCCCTTCAGGCAGTGTGTTCCAGATTCCAACCACCCTCTGGGTGAAATTGTTTTCCCTCAAATCCCCTCTAAACCCCCTGTCCCTTACCTAAAATCTATGTCCCCTGGTTATTGACCCCTCCGCCAAGGGAAAATGGTTCTTCCTATCTATCCTATCAATGCCCCTCATAATTTTATATACCTAAATCAGGTCCCCCTTCAGCCTTCTCTGCTTTAAGGAAAACAACCCCAGCCTATCCAGTCTGTCTTCATAGCTGAAATGCTCCAGCCCAGGCAACATCCTGGTGAATCTCCTCTGCACCCTCTCCAGTGCAATCACATCCTTTCTATAGTGTGGTGACCAGAACTATACACAGTACTCCAGCTGTGGCCTAGCTAGCATTTTATACAGCTCCATCATAACCTCTCTGCTCTTATATTCTATGCCTTGGCTAATATAGGCAAGTATCCCATATGCCTTCCTAACCACCTTATCTATCTGTGCTGCTGCCTTCAGTGATCAATGGACAAGTACACCAAGGTCCCTCTGACCCTCTGTACTTACAAGGGACCTACCATCCATTGTATATTCCCTTGCCTTGTTACTTCCGTGGAACTTTGCTTGAGAGATAGAGAGAGGGGGTGCTTTCTTCTTGAAGTTCAATTGCAGTCTGTTCCTTTCTGTTCTGTGAGCACAATTCAATTAACTCCAGGTTGGCCAGCAGGTTAGTCATGTGACTAGCCTTTTGCTTGAGACAACCTCACCTGCAAAGTTTGTGGATTCCTCACAGCTGTCTGAGCGGTGGACATTGCGACACATCAGGGAGGGGGAGACTGGACACTGTGTTTCAGGAGAAAGTCACACCCCTTAGATTAATTACATCAAATTTGTACCGTGGTGAGGGACAGGCGGGTGTGACTGCATGTGAGGCAGGTATGGGGATCCAGAATTTAGCTTTGGAGGAGCCTCAATCAGTGCCCTTATCCAATAGGCATGAGGTTCTTCCTCCCAGTGTGGACGAGGGCACAGACTGCAGGGAGGATGAGCAAACTGACCACAGCACCGTGGTTCAGAGTGCCATTCAAGCGGAGGGAGAAAAGAGAAATGTAGAAGTAATAGTGGATAGCATAGTTAGGGGAATAGATACTGTTCTCAGCAGCAAAGGTAGAGCGTCCCGAAGGCTATGTTGCCTACCTGGTGCCAAGGTTAAGGACATCTCTTCTGGGCCTGTGAAGAACGTGGAGTGGGAGGGGAAGGATCCAGTTGTCATGTTCCATTTAGGTACCAACGACATAGGTAGGACTAGGAAAGAGGTTCTGCTGCGGGACTATGAGCAGCTTGGGGCTAAATTAAAAAGCAGAACCACAAAGGTAATAATCTCCAGATTACTACCCCAGCCACGTGCAAATTGGCATAGGGTAAATAAGATTGGAGAGGTAAATGTGTGGCTCAAAGATTGGTGTGGGAGAAATGGGTTCTGATTCTTGGGACACTGGCACCAGTACTGGGGAAAGAGAGAATTGTTCCATTGGGATGGGCTTCACTTGAACCATGCAGGGACCAGTGTCCTGGTGCATTGTAATAACTAGGGTTGTAGATAAGGCTTTAAACTAATTAGGGGGGGGGGGGGGGGTTGCGGGGGAGGGTTCAATTGAAGGGAAGTTTAAAAAGTCGTAAAGTAATGAGAGAGCAGAGGTGCAGGGTAGTGAAGGGGCAGACATTAATCAGAGTGTGACAGGAAGGGACAGAAAATACAACATAAGATTACAGCAGAAATTAGAGTAGGTAAAAATGGTAAAAAGTCAAAGCTTAAGGCTAAAGCTTTATCTGAATGTACGTAGCATTTGTAACAGGATAGATGAGCTGACAGCACAAACAGAAATAGATGAATATGATTTGATAGCTATCACAGAGACGTGGTTGCAGGATGACCAGGACTGGAAACTCAATGTTCAAGGATATTCGACATTCCAGAAGAATAGGCAGAAAGGAAAAGGAGGTGGGGTAGCTTTGTTATTAAAGGAAGGGATCAGTGCAGTTGTGAGTAATGATATAGGTGTGATAGATCCTGATGTAGAATCAGTTTGGGTGGAAATAAGGAATAGTATGGGAAAGAAATCACTGGTGGGAGTGGTCTATAGGCCACCAAGGAGTTGTCTCTCTGTAGGACAATGTTTTAATCAGGAAATAATGGAGGCGTGTAAGAAGGGCACTGCAATTATCATGGGTGCTTTTAATCTGCATATAGACTGGACAAATCAAATTGGCAAGGGTAACATGGAAGATGAATTTGTAGAGTGCATCAGGGATTGTTTCTTAAAACAATACGTTGCAGAACCTACCCGGGAACAGGCTATTTTAGATTTGGTAATGTGTAATGAGGTCGGATTAATAAGAGATCTGGTAGTTAAGGATCCTCTATGGGGTAGCGATCATAAATGGTAGAATTTCAAATTCATTTGAGGGTGAGCAACATGGGTCTCAAACCAGTGTCTTCAACTTAAACAAGGGCAATTACAGAGGTATGAAGAAAGAGTTGTCTAAAGCGGGCTGGGAATTTGTTAGAGTTCTTTGAGGATATATCAAGCAGAGTGAATAAAGGGGATGTAGTGTATTTGGATTTTCAGAAGGCGTTCGATAAGGTGCCACATAAAAAATTATTGCACAAAATAAGAGCTCAGGGTATTGGGGGTAACGTGTTGGCATGGATTGAGGATTGGCTAACACACAAAGGGCAGAGAGTCGGGATTAATGGGTCTTTTTCAAGTTGGAAAGCCGTAACTAGTGGGGTGCCACAAGAATTGGTCTGGGGCCTCAACTATTTGCTATCTATATTAATGGCTTGGAGGGAGGGACAGAGTGTAATGTATCCAAATTTGCTGACGATACAAAAATATGTGAGCAGGCATGTTGTGATGAGGACACAAAGAATCTGCAAAGGGATATAGATAGGTCAAGTGAGTGGGCAAAAACTTGGCAGATGGAGTTCAATGTGGGAAAGTGTGAGGTAATCCACTTTGGTAGGAAGAATAAAAAGGCAGATTATTATTTAGATGGAGAAAGACTACAAAATACTGCAGCACAGAGGGATCTGGGTCTTCTTGTACATGAAACACAAAAAGTTAGCATGCAGGTGCAGCAAGTAATTAGGAAGACAAATGGAATTTAGGCCTTTATTGCTAGGGGGTTAGAGTTTAAAAATAGGGAAGTCTTGTTACAACTGTACAGGGTGTTGGGTGAGGCCACACCTGGAGTACTGTGTACAGTTTTGGTCCCCGTATTTAAGAAAGGATATACTAGCATTGGGGGCAGTTCAGAAAAGGTTCACTAGGCTGATTCCTGGGATGAAGGTGTTGTCTTATCAAGAACGACTTAACAGGTTAGGCCTTTATTCAATGGAGTTTAGAAGAATGAGACGTGATCTTAATGAAACATATTAGATTCTGAGAGGGCTTGACAGGGCAGATGTTGAGAATATGTTTCCATTGGTGGGGGAATCTCAAACTAGGGGACATAGTTACAGAATAAGGGGGCACACATTTAAAACTGAGATGCGAAGGAATTTCATCTCTCAGAGGATGGTGAATCTCTGGAATTCTCTACCTCAGGGAGTTGTGGAGGTTAGGTCACTAAATGTATTTAAGGAGGAGCTAGATAGATTTTTGAAATCTCAGGGAGTTGAGGGTTATGCAGAGCAGGCCCAAAAGAGAAGTTTAGGCCTGGGACAGATCAGCCATGATCTTATTGGATGGCAGGGCAGGCTTGAGGGGCTGAATGGCCTACTCCTGCTCCTATTTCTTATGTCCTTACCAGACACTCCCAGTGGGGGGGAGTGAAATGCTGGCTCTTACACATTCAATGACTCTCAATGTCTCTTGATCATCACTTTTCACAAAACCCATCTGGCTAACTGAATCCGGGAGTACTCCCATTGTCTCTCCATGCCACTGTCTTTGAGAATGCAAATGTGCAGTCTTGTTTTCAGGCACTGTTCTTTTAAAACAAGTTATGTTAAATGTCCAGTAAGCATTCAAATAATGTTCCATATGATGAAATTAATATTTTCCATTTGGCAGGTGTGGTTTCCATCACACCAGGCATGAGTGGCCTGCAGCCAGGGCAGGGGGGGGCAAGGATAGCACAGGTGTCAACTTGCTGAAGGGTGAGGTCACACATGAGTTCTACTGCACAGGCCTCACATGACGACTTCAGTGGGATGCTGTACAGGAAAAAGCTGATGGATTTGCACACAGAAATGCATGTTGCATTGGTAGGCCTGAAAGAAAGCCTGTGGTCACTTTCAAAGAGCTTGGAGGAGTCCAGCACCAACTTGACACAGGGCTTTGCGCAGAGTTTGGAGCCCATCCTTTCCAGTGTGGAAGTGGTGACCAACTCCATGACAACACTTTCGGATCCAATCATGATGCAGTGTCCAATGGCTGATGTCTGAGCTTCCATTGCAGCACAAACAGAAGTCACCCAGCTGGAGAGTTACAGTGGAAGCTCAGACTGACGTCATGCAAGCTCAGCTTTTTGCCATCCCCCATTGAAAGCCAGAAACCTTCCACTAGCCATGCTGCAGTCCCTCGGGTAGCACTGTGTCAGAACACTAGGACAGGCAAAGGCACCCGCAAGACAGGCACTAGTGGAATCCACAAGGGTGATTAGTTGATTTTTGTAAGGAATATTGGGTAGTTTGTTTGATCAAGTTGGTTTGGAATGTTTGTTTATTGGTGGCTTTTATTTCAGCATTGTGGCCAAGAGGATGTTGTGATGGTCAGGAACAGAGGGAAGGCAAGGTGTGGGACTGAATATGGAATTGGAATTGCTTCCGTTTGTACTGCAGTCAGATGAGCTGATCAGGGCCATTCTGGACAGAAAGCGGATGTGCTTGTTGCCTCCTCCGTCCCTCCTCCTTCTCCTCACCTGCTCACTGTATCCCTGGTGGCAAGGGCTGTGCCCTCATAATGGTGAGGTTGTGCGGCATGCACTGGACCACAACAAATCATGACACATGCTCTGCCGAGTACAGAAGGGCTCCTCCAGAGCGAGCCAGGCAGTGGAAGCGTTGCTTAAGCACCCCAATGGTCTGCTCACTGATATTTCCTGTGGCAGCATGGCTCTCCTTTTCCACATGCTGCCCTCACGTGTTTGGATTGCACACTGAACTCATGAGCCAAGTGGCCATCATTGCCCTGTGGCCACCCTCTTGTTTGACATGGGGCTCAAATACTAATGGCACAGTGGACTGGCACTGAATAAGGGCATCATGATGCTGCCAGGATATCTGTCTGTAATGAGAAATGCATTTTTCGATGTGAAAAACACCTAAAGACGAGATGAGCTGACTGGCTTACTTGTGTCTTATAATTCTATGGCCGTGTGAGCACGTTGATGACTGAAACTGCTTTCAAGTGTTTTACCATCACACTATATCTTCACTGTATAATTTTAATGTTCTCCCTGTTGGAGGTGGAACCAATGAAGTTGAGCTTGCGGTATCCCATGCCTAACATTGACTGTGCCAACATTATGGGGCAGGCTAGTCGCAGGTGTCCTTGTAGCAGGTGAAACTACACATCAGTTGACCCTCAGCCAAAGCTGAAGCTGGTGAAGACAGTTTCACCCCCGGGGAATGTCTGGGCCTGACGGAATGATTGGTGGCATCATAGTGGGTTCTGCCAAGCTGCTTATGGTGCCTTTTTAAGAAAATGTTGTGCCTTATTGTGTCTTGTACTTAAAGCATGACTTTCTTGCTCTCCAAGAACACTTCCAGAGATATGGTACCAGTGATTTGATAGAGGGCTTTACACTTGACATAGCTTCCATTCGATGCAGTAGTGCACCCTGAGCTGGAAACTCTTGGAATGTTTCTTTATACTATCTTTAAAATTATTTTTTAATAAAATCATTTCTTTAATAATTGCAATTATTATTAATTATTAAGTATTATCATACTTAAAAAGGAGAACTTTGCAGGGCTATGGGGAAAGAGCAGGGGAGTGGGACGAATTGTTTTAATTGTTTAGCTCTTTCATGGAGCCAGCACAGGCATGATGGGCCAAATGGCCTCCTTCTGTGCAGTATGATTCGATAACCGTTATTCTCCTGCTTCTCATGTTACACAAAAACCCTTCATGGCTTGATCCAGAGAATGCTTCAAACATTAGCTGAAAAACCTTTTAAAAATCCAAAATACAACCCCAATCTGAACTTACCTGGGGCACGTTTTCAGCAGACGCAGTGCGGGAATGATAACCATGAAATATATCCTGTATCCCAGCTCACGCGAATCCCGTCAGGAATAAATGTTACTGCCCAGCCGAAAATATTACAATCAGCAGAGCTGTGTTATTGCTTTCAGGAAGGTAGTGTCATTTAAAAACTCTTGTTGGTTTTTTCATACATGTGATGTGTCAAAGAAGCTCAGCAGGGTTCACCTCCACAATGACACAATGCATTGTCTTCTGCCCACAACATTTTGTACCTGGCTTGTCAGCTTCACTGTGTCTTTTTGTTATAGTATGTTGGAAGATGCAGTATTTTTATATTTCGTTCATAAGGCCTGCTGACCAACAGCTGAAAAGGTGTGTGTGGGGCCTTCTCAATTTAGGAGGTAAAGGAGGGGGAGAGGCATTCTGACAAAGTTTGCGAATCCCTGCTTTAAAGGATAAGCCCGGGAAGGTAAGCCACAAAAGGGGGCAGTGCAGCTTTAAACATGCATCTCTTTGAAAACAGAACACGGCTAGGCAGCCTTAACATGGGATCAGGTGGTCTCTACTGTGATCAGTAATTTGTTTGTGGAATAATCCATTCTTTACTATAAATCTAGCATTTATTTTCTGCTTTTTTTTTATTCAGTAACTCTCGTTATTTGTCCTTCAGCTTTTGGTTGTTTAACAGTACAAGCCATGTAACACAGGCAAATGAATGACAATACAAGCACTACCTCATCTGTGCTGCAATACACGTTTTCACTCTCACCCATACTCCCGCATCATTGTCAGACTTCACTTGTAGATAAAAACTTTCTTTCTGTGTTATATTCCCAGATAGCTAGCAAAATCTCTTTTAAGTGGGTTTTATGGTACTCAAGCTTTGCTTTCCGTTTTGGAGAATAAAATGTGTATATATTGATGCTAATTGAAGGCTGGGATGAA
This sequence comes from Heterodontus francisci, assembly GCF_036365525.1. Classification (NCBI taxonomy): domain Eukaryota; kingdom Metazoa; phylum Chordata; class Chondrichthyes; order Heterodontiformes; family Heterodontidae; genus Heterodontus; species Heterodontus francisci. The sequence continues at coordinate 189,168,464 of NC_090375.1, read as the reverse complement.
TAGTGATTATTGACTGTGGGATATTAAAGTGACAGAAAGTGTATTAAAAGGGCATTATTTCACGTTGGACGCCACTGTCTAAAGAACCGGAAAATCAATAGTTTATTTTCGAACACTGTAAACAGCAGTCGTTATAGGGTAAGTTGGATAAGGCCTGGTCACCAGAACAGTGGGAGCCCTCCGACTAAGGGCATGTTGACCATCTGTGCTCGGTTCTACCAATCTGCATTCTGCTAAGTGAGGCTCTATAGCGGAAGTACAACCATGCAAAATGTACTCTCATCATATGAAATGAGGATTTTTTTTACTCAACGAGTTATATCTGGAATGCACTGTCTGAAGGGTGGTGGAAAAAGATTCAATAGTAACTTTCTAAAGGGAATTGGATGTATATTTGAAAATAAATAATTTTCTCGGCTACGGGGAAAGAGCAAGGGGGAGTGGAGCTAATTTCAAAGAGGTACGAGTTTGGTCACAGGTATATGGAGTTAGGTCACAGATCAGCCATGAACTCATTGAATGGCAGAAGAGGTTCAAAGGGCGAAATGGCCTCCTCTTGTTCCTATGTTCCCTCATTCCTATGTTCCACGATGGATCAAGTAGCCTCCTTCCATGCTGTATCACTCTATGGTTTTAGAAAACGATAACCCTGAAAGTGTTTTGCAGGCCACTTGTGCCTGAATACAATGTGTTTGTATGAAAGGTTTTGTTTGCTATTTTAACAGACATACTAATTCATGAAGCAGGTATCACTAAAAGCAGCAGAGGCAGGAACAGAGATACAGGAGGAGGTCATTCAGCCCTTCGAGCCTGTTCTGCCATTCGATTAGATCATGGTTGATCTGTATCTTAACTCCATCTACCTGCCTTGGTTCTACAACCCTTGCCAAACAAAAGTCTATTGCTCTCAGTATTGACATTTTCAATTGGTGCCTAGCCTCAAAAGTTTGTTTTGGGGAGAGAGGTCCAGATTTCCACTGACATTGATGAAAATAAATTTCAGATTGATGCACTAAGTATTGGTGACATCTGCAATTCCGGTTCAGATCAATTCTTCATCACTATCCATGCTGAATATTATTGCTCAATGACAAAAAAACAAAATTGTTTTGTGAAGTGTGACTACTCTTCAGCTAGTGCCTGAGCCCACATGTTCAATTAATCTAGTTGCCCTTCTGTTTGTCTATCTGTCACCTATCGCTCTTTCCTTAGAGAGAGATCAAACGCAATTGCTTGAAGAACCTTCCGACCTAAGAAAATGGTGTTCACTGTTGGCTGCTAATTGCCATTAGTAAGTCATACTCTGCAATGTGTGACGTCAGTGGACAAGTGGCTCTTTTTCCTCACAATTGTTCCTCTCTCGTCCATGACAGCCTTGACTCATTGCCACGGTAGTATTCCATGGGCACTAGTTTCCCTCCAGTACCTCATCGTTATGTCATATGCATGTGTCAGCTTTTACAATGAGTGTCATTAGGAATATTTGTCCATATGGGGTTATCACAGCCAAACTTTGTCCCATGCCCCCGAGAAGGTTGACGTTCTTTAGGGGTTTCCTGGTATAATTCTAGTGGGTTGATTGTGGATCATCAGATGCGGAGATAATCTACCCACCTTCCCTTGGCCCATATATAACTATTACAAGTTGTTTATGGCTCCCTTGCTAATGGAGGGACCAGATGAGACACAAGCCTATAAGATGTCCATTAGTTGATGTTCTGAAAGCAGTATTATTGAACTGATTCTCTATAATTACCCTGGATTTCGCAAGTGGTGTTGTTTTATTTATTTGTAATGCGTCACCGCCAGTGTTAAGGTAATGTGGATTGGAACATTCAGGGGATTGTCTCTATCTGACAGATCACACGATCAGCTCAATTCCACCCTTGTACAAATACTCAGAGGCAATAACATGCTGAGTCCCAAGGTGGGCAAGTAGATTAGACTTCCCCCACGCATGACTTTCTTTTATATTTTATTTGTTTGGCATCCGTTTGCGAGACAGTGAAATGTGACGGAGACTTGGCTTCCAAGGCCTAGACACTCTTTTGGTATTCCTTACATTGTTAGTGAGGAAAATTGAATCTGTTTTTCGAAACAAACATGGGCAGGAGGCCTGCTAATATATGCACACAGTTAAATGAATTGGATAAGAAATGCAGTGTATGAATTGATAAGGTAGATGCATGACAATCTATATCAGAGTAAGACAAGCAAACCTGTAACCTAGCAGGCACTTCATTAGAGTCACTGCTCATCTTTCATTAAATAACAGAAAGTTGCCCTTTGACGAGTTTGGCATTGCAGCCTTCCCTCCCCCAAGTTTAAAAATTTCACATGCTAGCACAGAATATTGTCGGAACACACAGCCTCGGCATGGCGAATATGTCTAAATTCACCACGCTCCTTTAGAAATGTTTGTGAGCTGACTGCAATATATACTGGACATCAGCAATGGTGTGTTTGGCTTTGCTCATTGCAGCCCAAAACTCCAATAACCCCAGAGCCAAGAGATTTCCTTTGAAGCATTTGTGCAATCAAACAAAAAAAACCGAAAAGAAATACATTGTTTAAGGAATTCGGAATTGGTGATAAATGTTGGCCAAAGTGCATTACCAGCTTCAGATATGCATCTGAATGAATTTCCATCACATTTAATGGAGAAGAGATTATGGACAGAGCCTGCAGCATTGTATGTCCTTTAATTGCCATTTACATACCAGAAGAATCATTAATTTCTAATTCACCTATTATTCACACAGCCTACCGTGTTTTATCAATGTCTGAATGGGGCAGGGAAATAGATTCACTGTTAAGCCAGATTTCTCTTGCCTGGCTCAATGTTTCTTTCATGCCTTTTGACCCCGCTGCCAATAGCATCAACGCAGGCCAAGGCAGCTCGGAGCTTCCTATTTAGATATGATTTATGATGCCACATTAACCCTTCACTGACCTAGAAATACCTTTTATTAAAACGGTTTGACACAGCAAAAAATCAAACGTCCTTTTTTATTGAAAATGCTATTGTCCGCATCATGGGTTTCACAAATGTGACATGGTAGTTACACCGCCCATTCCTTTCAAATATCGAACACATTATTGAAAAAAACTAATAGACAAAATGCTTCATCATTTATGTCTGAGTGCTCAGCAAATAGGTTTAGGGAACCCATCCCTCTTGAATGCTCTGGACCAGGCAACAGACAACTGTAAGATTTGACAGCGGATCTTTGAGGTGGAGATTTGAACCTCTTGATCGATGCATGTCAAAATGTATGGTTTTAAATAAGATACCTGAGTAGGGTTTGTTGGATTGGCGAGAAAAAGCAAGTTACCTCTCCTCCGATCAAGATTCCCTTTTAAAGGTCTAACAGTTACAAAGAAGTACCATAAAGATTTAAATCCTTCAATTTGTTTCAGCCTTTCTGTTTTTTTTTGTTTAAAGGGGAAGTATTTGGCAAGTATTTTTTCCAGCAAATATTTGCCAAATAATGTGCAAAATTGTGCTGAACGTGACAATGATTTGCAAAAAAAATTGTATTGCTCACGTGTAATGTCATTGTAATGAAAATGATACATGGCTTTTCGAGCTCCTCCTCATTGACCAAAGCAGTGCCTGTTTAAACACTGATACCGGATGGCATTGAGCGAAGGGGCTCACGAGAGTTATTGATAAGGCACGTTCTGAAAAGAGGAGGCTCGATATGGCCTCATTGAAGTTGTAAGCTTATGTAGGGGATTGGCAAAGTTGGCATGGGAGAGAGGTCAAATAGCAGGCAGACAAGGGAAAAATACATGGATATTAGATAGATAGAAAGAAAGAAAGGAAGGAAGGAAACAGAATGTCTTCATCCAAAGGATAATGTGGAATAAATTAGCAGGTGAGTCCATTAATACAGGTAATGTAAATGGGTTCAAAGGCAATTGGATGTTCTTCCAGAGAGAGAAGAGATTGAGGGAGACAGTGAGAAGGTGGATAGGTGGGATTTCAATGCCTCATAAAGGGTCAGGCATTTGGGCTTGATGGCCTTTCATTATGTTCTTATTCTCCAGGCTGCTCATCACTAGTAGGTCACTGGGAACTGGAGTATACTCACCACTGTTACATTACAGAATAGATAGACTTTCCCCTTCAATCTTGTCATTCAAGAATTACTGGATCAGTTTACTGACAGGATGATAGTGCATGCTCTGTGTGATCTGTCCTCTGCATGTAGTGTTAAGGTCATGGGGTTGGACATGGTCTTACTCAATGTCATGCCATTTATTTTTTGATGTTAGTAACTCTCATGGTGTACATAGGAAGCCAGTGCACTCCATGCATCAGGACAAGCATACAAGATGATTAATGATTGCGATAGAAGTGCTTCAAGTGTATCAATCAATGTTCAACAGCTGATTATAGGGCAACTTTGCAGTTGGTGCATATTGCCATGTAAAAGATTCCATAAGCTAACAGAGCAAATGAAGTTTATAATGGTTGGGTATAAAATGGTTAGTGTTAGAAATCAGGATATCCTTCCTATTCTTGTTGATTGATAGATACAGGGTTAGAAATGATTACTGGTGGTATGAGCAAACAAACACTTAACACATTTGTATAATATTCTTCTCCCTATTTATTTGAGCCCAATTTTAACTCTGTCTAAGCAAATGGGTTTTGAGTGAGTTAAAATTGGACCCAATATTAAATTAGTTAAAGCTTTATTAAATTAGTGCACAGGGAAACATCAAACAAATGTTTAATGTATTTGTCCTGTAATAATACCCAGAAGTAATTTCTAGGGAGTATTCTTGTGACAAAAAGCAGCCTAGTCCTTTTTCAATAGCATTTTTAAATTAAATTTACATGATATGCAAGTAGAAAATATAAAAGATATATTTTTGAAACAAGTTCTGTTACGTCCCTGCCAAAGCATTGAAATGGCCAAAGTCATAAAAGACATCCTTTGTGACTATGGGTATAGTGAATTAACCCTCCTTGTTCTCTCGGCAGCTTTTGACATTGTCTGCCACACCATCCTCCTCCATTGTCCAGCTCAGTGGGACTATCCTCACTTAACTAACTACTTGGTTCCACTTCCAGTCCTACTCAGGCCCCCTCCCCCAACTCTTTTTCCGGTACATTGATGACTGTATCTGTGCCGTTTCCTGCTCCCGCCCCGAACTGGAAAACTTTATCAACTTTGCTTCCAATTTCCACCCTTCTCTCACCTTTACATGGTCCATCTCTGACACTTCCCTTCCCTTCCTCGACTTCTCTGTCTCCATCTCTGGGGATAGGTTGTCTACTAATATCCATTATAGGCTCACCGACTCCCACCGCTACCTCGACTACACTTCTTCACACCCTACCTCCTGTGAGGACTCCATTCCATTTTCCCAGTTTCTCCGTCTTCGACGCATCTGCTCTGATGATGCTACCTTCCATGACGGTGCTTCTGGTATGACCTCCTTTTTCCTCAACCGAGAATTCCCCCCCACTGTTGTTGACAGGGCCCTCAACCGCGTCCGGCCCATTTCCCGTACCTCTGCCCTCAACCCTTCCCCTCCCTCCCAGAACCGTGGCAAGGTTCCCCTTGTCCTCACTTTCCACCCCATCAGCCTCCATATCCAAAGGATCATCCTCCGCCATTTCCGCCACCTCCAGCGAGATGCCACTACCAAACGCATTTTCCCCTCCCTTCCCCTGTCAGCATTCCGAAGGGATCGTTCCCTCCGCGACACCCTGGTCCACTCCTCCATTACCCCCACCACCTCGTCCCCGTCCCATGGCACCTTCCCCTGCAATCGCAGGAGGTGTAATACCTGCCCATTTACCTCCTCTCTCCTCACTATCCCTGGCCCCAAACACTCCTTTCAGGTGAAGCAGCGATTTAATTGTACTTCTTTCAATGTAGTATACTGTATTCGCTGCTCACAATGTGGTCTCCTCTACATTGAAGAGACCAAGCACAGACTGGGTGACCGCTTTGCGGAACACCTCCACTCAGTCTGCAAGCAGGACCGTGAGCTTCCGGTTGCTTGCCATTTCAACACTCCCCCCTGCTCTCATGCTCACATCTCTGTCCTGGGATTGCTGCAGTGTTCCAGTGAATGTCAATGCAAGCTCGAGGAACAGCATCTCATCTACCGATTCGGCACACTACAGCCTACCGGACTGAACATTGAGTTCAATAATTTCAGAGCATGACAGCCCCCCATTTTACTTTCATTTTTAGTTGTTTTTTCTTTTTTCTTTTTTACATTTTTTACAACCTTTTTTTGCATTTATTTCATTTCATCTTAGTTTGTTCAGTTTGCTTACCCACTGTTTTTTTCATGTTTGCACTTGCTGCTGTTCGATATTCAGTCCGTTCACACCTTTTCTGTACTAATGCTTTGTCTTTCAACACACCATTAACATATTGTTTGCCTTTGCTCCATGACCTTTTGGTCAGCTCTGTGGCCTTGTCCAATCCACACCTTCTCCTTTGTTATCTCTTGCCCCACCCCCACCTCGCTTGATTATAACCTGTGACATTTTTAATATTTGTCAGTTCCGAAGAAGGGTCACTGACCCGAAACGTTAACTCTGCTTCTCTTTCCACAGATGCTGCCAGACCTGCTGAGTGGTTCCAGCATTTCTTGTTTTTATTACTTGGTTCCACTCTTGCCTATTTGACCATAGTCAAAACATCTTCAGCTTCCTTTACTGCTACTGCACCGTTAGCTCCAGAGTCCCGTGAGGACTATTCTTGGCCTCTTCTTCATCCTTATCTACATGCTATTCCTTGGAGGGAGCACCTGTAGACATGGCATCAGCTTCCTCTCCACCACCTCTCCCAACCTCTCCATTGTCTCTGTGGAGTCAGATTGCACATCTGTATTCCAGTCTTCGATGATCTGCAGTTTCCTCCAGCATCCTACTTGACCCCAAACTGAGCTTCTGAACCCAGATTCTCTCCATTTCAAAGATTGGCTAATCAGACCTCAATAACATTGCCCCCCCACCCCCCCACTCTTTGTCCCCATCTCAGCCGATCCTCTGCTGAAACCCTCATCCATACCTTGGATTACTCCAGTGCTCTCCTGGTCAAACACCCATTTTTCATCCTCCAGTCTCCGTAAACTTCAGCTTCTCCATGTCTTTTCCGCTGCTTTTAACAGACAGGCAGATATGAGATCCGAACCTGTCACCATCAGGTTTGAAGACTAGTGCTATAACAATGAAAGGATGCTTACATGTCTTTTTGTTGGAGTCTTGTCTTCAACTTTGAATTACAAAGTGTGAAGGCAATGGAATAGACCACTGTAGCAGGTACAGCTTTTGCCCATTTAATAAAACAGATCAGAAGTGGTATCTACATGTACTATCTACTCCTCTAAATCATGTAATTATTTTATCCCAGTCATTTTTAGCTGTAAAAGTTACTGGAACTATATTGTAGTGGTTGGTTCTCTAACAGTCTGGCTTCTTGAGCTGTCTGGGTACAACAGAGTTCAATGACTGGTTAATTTTGAATTAATGAAATTGACCAGAAATTGACAAGTGGTTTCTTTGAAAAGTGATTGTGCAGCTTTAAGTATACAGTGTAGTGGTATCATTTCCTTTGTATGCTCAACGCACACTTAGCCTAATTGTAGGTTTCTGTGACATTCTACACGTGATACAGACAACACAATAAAGGATGAAATGATTTGGAAAATACAGAATGATTTTACCCAGGGTCCAAAAGCCTGAAGAGTCTGAAAATATTTTTCACATCTTTTTGTTCACAATTTCCCCCTTCCCCACATTTGGTTATGCTCAGGGCATATCCCTTTTCCTGTGGGGAAGTATCTGGGTACCGTTCTGTACCTCCCCAACAGCAAAGATAGGATTAGGAATTTGCCATAGGAAGAGTTGCAGGCAGAGGCTTAGGTTTGGGTTGAATGGTCTTTTGCTTCGGGCTAAATATTCTTCTACTCAATAGTTTGTAAAAGGAAGATTTGAATACCCATTTCTTTCTCCATACATTTCAAGTGTTGTTATTCTGGGGTTGCTCTCCCCTGTCCTCCACCTCCCACCACCCCCACTGGTCAGCCCAGCTGGTCACGTGACTAGCCTGCTTGGCAATCGGGTTTTTCTGAATTGTACAAATAGTTTGAACTGAGAGTGTCTGTTTGTTCCTGGATTGAAAAGAACTCTCCTGGCTGGCTTGTCACAGCCTCTCCTGTCTGCTTCCATCTCTTTCTCACGGAACTCCAAATCCACTGAAGACACATGAACCCCAAGAGAGAAAAATCTCCTACAACAAAGAAGGTTTAGGAAGAATACTGGGCCCCAATGTAAAGCAAGATCTACCTACAATCAAGGACTCTACAGTGAGCTCGAAGAACCGTAACATAAACCCTCTTCAGAGATTGCCTCAAACTTTTCCACTTTATTTCTTCTGCTCTGTTCTGTCTCTATCTGCATGTGTGTATCGCGTATGCATGCTCGCGTGGGCGTGTCGTGTATCCGGAGGTGTTCATCAAATTAGAGTTTAAGTTTAATAAATTTCAACCTTTCTTCTTTAAACCTAAGAAAACCTGTTTGTGCTGGTTTCTTTGCCTTATAATTGGAAAGCAGTGATCCACCAAGGGGAAGCTAAAAACACAGTGTGTTTAAAAATAAAGCCCTGTTATAGTAAGACCAGGTGAAGGCTGACAGGGAACCCTGGACCCCATTCTCGCCTGGTCATAACAGCATGAATGCAAATCAGATCCACTTAAATGCATGCCCTGTGTATGTTGTTCAAGCTAGAGCAATCAACATCTTGCATTTATATAACACCTTCAATGGAGTAAAACATCCAAAGTGCTTAACAGGAGAGTTATCAAACAAAATTTAACACCGAGCCACAGAAGAAGATATTAAGACATGTGACCAGTAGCCTGGTCAAAGAGGTAGTTTGTAAAGAGCGTTTTAAAGGAGGAGAGAGAGGTAGAGAGGTGAAGAAGCTCAGGGAGAGAATCCAGGAGTTTAGGGTCCAGGCACGGCTGCCAATGGTGGAGCCATTAAAATTAGAGATTAGCAAGTGACCAGAATTGGAGGAGTGCAGAGATCTCGAAGCTTTATAGGGCTGGAGGACATTACAGAGATGAGGAGGGGGGTAGAGGGGGAAGGGAGGGGTGGAGGGGGGGGGGGGTGCGGGGTGGTGAGGCCATGGAGTTATTTGAAAACAAAGATGAGAATTTTAAAATTGAGGCATTGCCAGACCAGGAGCCAATGTAGGGTCAGCGAGCACAGGGGTGAAGGGTGAATCGGACTTGGTACTTATTAGGACACAGACAGCAGAGTTTTGGATGAGCTCAAAGAAAATGGACTTTTAGTTTAGTTTAGTTTAGAGATACAGCACTGAAACAGGCCCTTCGGCCCACCGAGTCTGTGCCGACCATCAACCACCCATTTATACTAATCCTACACCAATCCCATATTCCTACCACATCCCCACCTGTCCCTATATTTCCCTACCACCTACCTATATCAGGGGCAATTTATAATGGCCAATTTACCTATCAACCTGCAAGTCTTTGGCATGTGGGAGGAAACCGGAGCACCCGGAGGAAACCCACGCAGACACAGGGAGAACTTGCAAACTCCACACAGGCAGTACCCAGAATTGAACCCGGGTCGCTGGAGATGTGAGGCTGCGGTGCTAACCACTGCGCCACTGTGCTGCCCCATTTGCTGACCAACTTATGATTATCAAAATTACTGTAAGCTAGCTTTAATGACCAGAGGTTCAAATCTAAATGGGGAGCCATTCTATTTGCCTCTTGCAAACTCATAGTACAACATGTTTGTACAAGAATCCAATGAGCCACTGGGCAATCTCAGGATCAGATTGATATTATAGGCCATCCGGTAACTAGAAAATTGATTTTGAATTTAAATGATATTTTGTTCTTTTCAAATTCCTATCATGTTCACTTCTTTCAGTCAAGATAGTGGACCCATCAGGTCTGAAGACGTCTTGATGGGCGTTCTGTGAGGCTACTGCCTCAGCAATATGGACTGGTTCAGACAGTTTTTCCTCCCCACTGAAATGGAGAACTTCACAGCGCTCCATCTAGTGGAGTAATCAAGGACTAGCAGAAATGTTCTTATTGTTCAAAGCCATTATCGCAATATGGAATCACAGGCCTGGAAATGGGGTTGCATAACACTCATTTTTCAGATGCTACCCGGACTCTAAGGCCCCAAATTGCAGGCAGGAAGCTTGCGCACACTTCCGAATTCCACTTCCTGCTACTCACCTTTCAGCCTGATCCCTGGCTCCCTGATCCCCATTGGACATATATCACAAGCCTCCTGAAATACTTTACACCCTCACTCCTCCTTATCTCTGCAACTCTCTCCAGTCCTACATCATTGCCAGGATCCTTGCCTCTTCCAAACTCTGAATTACTTTATGTTCTCACTATTTGCAGAGCCTTCAGTTGCCTTGTTTCCTTTCTCGAGTTCTGTCTCTACTTCTCTCCCTACTCTCCCTTCAAAAGCTTCCTTGAAAGCTACCTGCTTAACAACATCCTCAGCCACCTTCCTTAACCTCCCACCAACTCTTTATCAGATGAGAAGCCCAACTGAGAAGCAGTTTGAGATAATTTGCTACATTAAAAGTGCTATACCTTTATTGGTATTGTTGCAGAAAACAGAAAGTCTGTAACCTCTCGCTCTCGGTCCCCTCTCTCCTTCCTTTACTCTCTCCCTCCCCCTGTCCCTCCCTCTTTCTCTTTTTCTCTGTCAGCACATTTCTTCTCACTCTGGTATGAATCAATAATATTGTGCTCCTCTGGATTTTTCTCCCTTGTTTTCCCTAAAACTGAAAAAAACATCAGCCTGTTGCCAACCCTCCAGGAATGTCCTGGACTCTCCAGCAATGAAAGACTAATCTCCTGGACACTGCAGCAAGAGATCAGTGAGAAAACAGGGGGCAGTAAAAGTGCTTTACAATTTTTTTTATTTTTTTCAATGCTTTTGTTTATAAGTTATAAAAGTACTGGGAATAAGAAAAATGGTTGTTTGACTGGGTGGGGTAGATAGGGAGCAAGAGGTCATGTGATGAAAGCTGCAGGATGCATCAAACCAGAGATGGCAACACTAATCTGTAAGCTCTTCCACCTCATTTTGTGCTCAGTATATTGAAATCCAGGCTTGTTACACACTGTCTGACTCTAGTTTATTCTTTTGCAGGACCATAAAACTGTGGGACTCCTTAACTCCCTCAATCTTTCGTTCCCCCTCTACCCCTCAGGCTTTAAGACCAGTTTGGTGTCACAAATTCCTGATTTACCTCATTGCTTTTTATTCTTTGTAACCCTGGTGGTGTCCTGAATTATTGGCTTCGGGCATTCAAACAAACATTTTGATAAAAACAAAGCGTAATGGGAAAGTGAGGAGAATTCAGTGTTTGTTATTCAGAAAATAGATAGGTGAAAAAACATTTCCAATTGATCAGCTACAATTTCTATAAAACATTTACATGCAACATTTATATTTACACTGAAGAGAAGTTTCATATTCTCTGTTGTGCAGAGATTAGAGAAGGCAAAGCAAATATCACAGGTTGGAAACTCTCCGTTTTTCATTTTCAAATGAGAAGTTATGTTGTAATTGAACTGCATTCATAAATTGCTCTCAAAATACATGCGTTTACCACAGTAACGACTTATAAATGGAAGCCAACCATAATTCAGTCTTGTTTTTAGTTATTATTATTGATCAAAGGGATAAATAGAAATACAATGGTCTACTTCATCTCTTTGGTTAGTAGATATATAGAAAAGTATAACACTCCAGTGAGTGCTTATGAAGTTCAGTATTTCATACTGAGTGTATGGTAGTGGGAGCTGAGCCAGTTCTGGAAAGAAGAGAATACTGCATTGAACACATACTTTTTTGGAAGATTACATGGAATTTACAGCGTAGAAACAGGCCATTTGGCCCAAGTGATCCATGTTTGTGTTCCACACAAGTCTCCTCCCACTCCTCTCCATCTAACCCCTCCATTAAAATGCTCTTCTAGTTCTTTCTCCCTCATGTACTTATCTAGCTTCCCCTTAAATACGTCTAGGTTATTCGCTTCAAGTACTCCCTGTGGTAGCGAGTTCCACATTCTCACCACTCTTGCTGTAAAGAAGTTTCTCTTGATTTCTTTATTGGATTTATTAGTGACCATCTTTATATTTAAGGCTGCTAGTTTTGGTCTCCCCTACAAGTGGAAAAATCTTCTGTACATCTGCCCTATCAAACCCTTTCATAATCTTAAAGGTCTCTATCAGGTCATCCCCTCAGCCTTCTCTTTTCTAGAAGAAATAGCTCCACCCCATTCGACCTCGATGCAGGGAGTTTAAAAGCATGTCATCGCACCCTAAATTACATATTGATCAGCTTTGATAGCTTGACACCATCAGTATTAGCTTTGAAAATTCATGGAAGAAGAAGAATGTACTGTTTGAGGATGATTATGTCTGGGGCATCACAAATGGATTCCATCACTTAATCCTCACTGAGGCAGATTGCTGAGTTCACTGTCATGGCCACTGGAGCCTCTTTCCTGTTGGTTGTCTGTGGCAAATTGAAACAGTTTATTCATTCATACCTGTTGAGTCTAGTAGAGCAACACACTATTTATTTTGCATAGTTCGAGTTCACTTTGCAGTATCGCCCCTTTGAAGAATTTGCAAAAGACATTTCTGTTCTGTTTAACAAGTTTTTGATTATATATTTGATGCAATAAAAACTGCCCAAGATTTCTTGCAATGGTTTAGTTGGCGCACTCACTGCCTGACGCAAAACTGAGCCATACAGATCAGAAAGGTTCTAGGTTTTGATCAGCCATGATCTAACTGAATGGCAGCACAGGCTTGAAGGGCTGAATGGCCCACTCCTTTTCCTATGATCTCCAGACTGTGCTGAATTAACTAATCTAGGGTGACATTTAAACATTACAATTGGCATCAGAATTCCTGGGCCAAGGAAAGGAACAATCAGCCAGGGTTTCTATTCCTAATAACTATCCAATGACTGCTGTTGATATTGAGTGATGCTACATCAAGATACTAATGATCAAGATACCACTGGGCAGCATCAAGTGGATTCTGATACCGGTGAACAAAAAATAAACAAGTGTGCATTGATAGGGTGCCTTATGTTCTCGGTATGCCCCAAATGCTTCACAGCTACTATGTTATTTTTGACATGCAGTTATGGTTGTTATTTAGCCAATAATAACTCTGAAATGTACATGGCAAACAGTAAGGAAATGAATAATCATTTAAGCTGTAGCTGTAGTGATGCCGCAAATGCAACAGACTTAGAAAACAACATGGCACATTACTTAGTCACAGCAACTTAATCATAATTTGAGCTCAAATAGTCGGGTTGTGCTCAGTGAGTATATTTATGTTGCAAACAGCCACAGTATTTTACAGAGATTCCATTATGGTCTGGAGCTTGCAGTGTTGCATTACAGTGCAACAATCAAGATCTTTTTTTTGAGGTAAGGTGATAATGCAGCTGTGGACAGAAAGTTCCTGTAATAAATACTTGATTTGATAGCTCTGTTGTAACAATCACTACCAGATTTTATTGCTGAACTTAATTTATTTGGCACCGCACCTCCTGTGCTCAAGGACTTCACCACTGCAAATGTTTTTCGATGGGCTCCATCCTACAAAGCTCAAAGTGTGTCGTTCACAGGCAAGTTAGAGACCAAATTCAGCTGGATCTTAAAGGGGCAGTGTTGTTCTGGAAAAAAGGGCTTGGCAAACCTCTTTACTGTTCTCGAATGCGCTATGATGCAAACTGTGTTGACAAACATCAGCTTGTTACGTGGCATTACCATGATGCTATACTGCCTTTGGTAGCACACAAGTTAATGCATTCATATGAAGTTCCATTGAGTGCTGTTTTAACATGACTGTTTTAACCGACTTATTTTATTTTGTGTTTTCTTCTGGTCTTTTTTGAACCCCAGAGTAAAAATATGCTTCATGAAGACTGTGTACCTTTTAAATGTCACTAATTTCGCAAAGGTACTCATTACTGTATTTTCGACTGACTTAAACAGCCTGATGAAGAGGTCAAGATTAAGTCACTGCAGTCATTCACGGTGGTAAGTAGTCAAGAAATAGAACTGTTTAAAGTTAGTTTGTTGCATCAGTATTTTAATGGAAAGGATTGCCACGTTGATTGTGTTTAACTGTTAAGATGCAAGCATCATGTCATATCTTGTCACAGGTTGTACTACATAACCAAAGAAACAGTAGCAAGGCAGAGCAAGGATTGACCAAAATGTATAGATTTTGTTTGACTGCAAATCAGGATGTGAGTATCACTGGCAGGGCCAGCATTTATTACCCATCCCTAGTTGTCCTTGAGAAGGTGGTAGTGAACCTGATACTTGAACTGGTACAGTCCATGTGGTGTAGGTCCATCCACAGTGCTGTCGGGAGGGAGTTCCAGGATTTTGACCCAGTGACAATGAAGGAATGGTGATAAAAGTCCAAGTCAGGATGTTTTTTTAAAATTCATTCATGGGATGTGGGTGTCGCTGGCCAGGCCAGCATTTATTGCCCATCCCTAATTGTCCTTGAGAAGGCGGTGGTGAGCTGCCTTCTTGGACCGCTGCAGTCCATTTGGTGTAGGTATACCCACAGTGCTGTTAGGAAGGAAGTTCCAGGATTTTGACCCAGCGACAGTGAAGGAACGGCGATATAGTTCCAAGTCAGGATGATGTGTGACTTGGAGGAGAATTTGCAGGTGGTGGTGTTCCCATGCATTTGCTGCCCTTGTCCTTCTAGTTGGTAGAGGTCGCGGGTTTGGAAGGTGCTGTCTAAGGAGCCTTGGTGCATTGCTGCAGTACATCTTATAGATGGTACACACTGCTGCCACTGTGCGTCGGTGGTGGAGGGAGTGAATGTTGTGGATGGGGTGCCAATCAAGTGGGTTGCTTTGTCCTGGATGGTGTCAAGCTTCTTGAGTGTTGTTGGAGCTGCACCCGTCCAGGCAAGTGGAGAGTATTCCATCACACTCCTGACTTGTGCCTTGTAGATGGTGGACAGGCTTTGGGGAGTCAGGAGGTGAGTTACTCGCCTCAGGATTCCTAGCCTCTGACCTGCTCTTGTAGCCACGGTATTTATATGGCTACTCCAGTTCAGTTTCTGGTCAATGGTAGCCCCTAGGATGTTGATAGTGGGGGATTCAGTGATGGTAATGCCGTTGAATGTCAAGGAGAGCTGCTTAGATTCTCTCTTGTTGGAGATGGTCATTGCCTGGCACTTGTGTGGCGCAAATGTTACTTGCCACTTATCAGCCCAAGCCTGGATATTGTCCAGGTCTTGCTGCATTTCTACACGGACTGCTTCAGTATCTGAGTAGTCACGAATGGTGCAGAACATTGTGCAATCATCAGCGAACATCCCCATTTCTGACCTTATGATTGAAGGAAGGTCATTGATGAAGCAGCTGAAGATGGTTGGGCCTAGGACACTACCCTGAGGAACTCCTGTAGTGATGTCCTGGAGCTCAGATGATTGACCTCCAAGAACCACATCCATCCTCCTTTGCGCTAGGTATGACTCCAGCCAGCGGAGGGTTTCCCCCCGATTCCCATTGACTCCAGTTTTGCTAGGGCTCCTTGATGCCATACTCGGTCAAATGCTGCCTTGATGTCAAGGGCATTCGCTCTCATCTCACCTCTTGAGTTCAGCTCTTTTGTCCATGTTTGAACCAAGGCTGTAATGAGGTCAGGAGCTGAGTGGCCCTGGCGGAACCCAAACTGAGCATCACTGAGCAGGTTATTGCTAAGCAAGTGCTGCTTGATGGCACTGTTGATGCCACCTTCCATCACTTTACTGATGATTGAGAGTAGGTTGATGGGGCAGTAATTGGCCGGGTTGGAGTTGTCCTGCTTTTTGTGTACAGGACATACCTGGGCAATTTTCCACATTGCAGGGTAGATGCCAGTGTTGTAGCTGTATAGGAACAGCTTGGCTAGGGGCGCGGCAAGTTCTGGAGCACAGGTCTTCAGTCAGGATGGTGTATGATTTGGAGGCAAACTCAGAGGTGGTGGTGGTGGTGTTTTGGGGTTCCCATGAGCCTGTTGCCCTTGGTGGAGACTGTGGTTTTGAGAGGTGCTGCCAAAGAAGCGTTGGTGAGTTGCTGCAGTGCATCCTGTAAATCGAATACACTGGAGCTACTGGAGTGCTGGAGGGAGTGGATGATTTGACTAGTGGGTGAGTGTCCATCAAGTGGTTATGCAGCTCAGATTAATTTACTCTTAAGACTTCTCAGCACTCAACCATGAATAGGAATATGAAATATCTGAAAAGTTGTCAGCTTTGAGCCTGAGACAGCTGTAAATTCTAAGCACAGCAAAACTGGCCATAGAGTTGAAGGGAAATGCCACTGCTGAATTTCTTTACAATTTAGCATCTGAAAATTTGCTTATGACAAATGCAGGCATCCTGGAATAAATAGATAACCTTTTGACCTCACAGTGAATGTAAACTTCTAGTCTTAAGGGATGCAGACTCCACTTACTAGAGAGATTGTTAGCAGTGAACTTGAGGGAATCTTTAGTGCAGTTCCAAAATTTGTGTCAAGCCTAACAAATCATATAAATAGCATCAACAAAGTTCACTCCCTACATAAAACAGTAGAAGTCCAGGTTTACCTGAAACTGATTACTATCTTCTTCAGCTACATTATTTGCAAGCTAATTGTTTTCTTCCTTTATTTAGATTTTTAAAGTACTTTGCTCTCCTTGATATGTCTCCTCACCACAGGCTATTTCTTGCACAAGATAACATAAATAAAATAACAGCAAAATACTTTGGATGCTGGAAATCTGAAATAAAAACAGAAAGTGCTGGAAATACTCAGCAGGTCTAGCAGCATCTGTGGGGAGAGAAACAGAGTTAATGTTTCAGTTCAATGACCCTTCATCAAAATTGATGATGTAGAGGCAAGCTATTTTTAAGAATCAGTTTCTGTGCCTCACGTCACTCTAGAACTTTTGAGTAGAAAATGCACAAGAGGGATCTAGAGGAACTCACCCTTTGATTTTCCATTGCTCTTGGTAGAGGAGCATTTGACTGCCTTTCTGTGTTTCCCCCCTGCTTCCCCAAGCTGTGAATGCAAATTCACCTGTGGAGAGGGGAGGGGAGTGGGGTGGTTAGCTGGAAGCTTCTGGACTGCATTATAGTACCCGATAACGGTCTATTCACTTGTCTGAATGATCTGTACAGCAGTGATGTCAATAATTATTGAGACCGATTGTGATACTATAGCTATGAAGTAAAGAAAGCAAAACTTGCATTGATATAGCGCCTTTCACAACCTCGGGATGTCCTTTTAAAGTGCAGGCACTGTTGTAATGTAGAAAACGAGGCAGCCAATTTGCACACAGATTGCAATGTGATAATGAACAGATAATCTGTTTTTTAGTGATATTAGTTGAGGGATAAATATTGGTCAGGACACTGGGGGGAACTCCTCCGATTTTCTGCGAAAAAGTGTCATGGAATCTTGTACGCCCACCTGAGAGGACAGACCAGACAGGGTCTCAGTTTTACGTCTCATCCAAAAGGCAGCATCCCCAACAGTGTAGCACTCCCTCAGTACTGCACTGAGAGTGTCGGCCTAGATTTTATGCTTAAGTCTCAGGAGTGGTATGGAAAAGATGATGCATTTGGGGAAACATGAAAGTTCCACTCCAATCTGCAGAAAATGTTTTTGTTTTGCACATTATAGTGTGCGAGATGATGATAAAATGCTTAACGTAAACCAATCATGTCGCTTCTCTATAATACAGGATATTGCTGATTTAATTGTGCAACTACTGATTGCATTGAGAAAATGGCTGTAATTAAGTATTGACCAGGTTTGAAATGTGAAAGGGCTGTGAAAAATGTTATACAGAATGCTATTGCAGATGGATCCTTGGCTGTAAACATTCAAGGACCTGGTTTTGGTGCATATTCATAGTTCAAGCACAGTTTGGTGCCCTAATTAGCAAACTGCAAACATCTGTGCAGTATCCTATAATACAGCCCTTGTGCCCAAAATGCAGACTTAAAAAAAAGCATCATTTCAATATTAGCATATAGACCGCGAATGAAGATATGGTTTGAAGTGCTGTATAATTTGACACTATTTTGGATGATAAATTTGGCTATCCTGCAAGATGCAAAGAATTTCCGTTCCCCAAAGAGCTAAAAGATATGAGCAGCCTTTGGATATTTTTTGAGATGCTGCAGGCTGCACAATTTACATCCAATATTGGAAATTAAAAGGAGTAAGAGGCAGTTTGCAGATTATGATATCCATCAGCTATGAAATGCAAGCACTCCACACACCAGGTTTTTCGATCTATAGTCCATGCTTCATTATACGGCTTTAGCATAATGGCATAACAGTAATCAATGGGCACTGAAAGTGAATTAAAGGTTGATTTTAGTGCTAATTAGTGCAAAAGGAAAACTGAATATTGCTGTCACTGTGACCTTAAAACTATAAAGAAGCTGCATTCCTGGAGCTCCTGATCTGAGGACATGATTCAGAAATGAACAAAATAATTCCATGGCCTCGGTAAATCACTGCCACACTTTACCAATTGTTTAAATTTTGGGGCAAATATGTTTGTTATATTTGAACTGACAGCTGAATTTTGATACAAGCATTTCTATTTTCTAATCTGCATGCTTTCTAAGCTTATCTTTTAAGGGAGCACTCGAGATTCATCATATGATCGGTCTGGTTTCTTGGGATTTAGTATAAACTTCCTGAGAGCCACCACAGTCATTTACAATCTATCGAACAGTTTTCTTCAAGCTCCTTGACTGATGGGTTTTATTTATGCAAAAGCTATTATCATAAGTGCTCAAAATCTGGTGATGATATAAAAAAAGGCGTTTACATTTGGCTTATGTTTATTATTTCAAAGTCTGCTTGAAACGTTAGAAGCAACTATTCTGATGTGCATTTGACGTGTGTATCCCTCATTCACATAGCACCATATGGCTCCATTTCATTGATTACACAGAGCATTGCGAACCAATTTGACGGTTTCCTCTGTTCGATTCTGTTCAAAGCTAAAGATTGTATAAATCTGGGCTGGTGGAAGAGCTGACTAAGTACAAAACCAAAACTATTTCTCTCCTAACAATTGCATCCGTGTCTATCAGTGGAATAAGCTAGCTATTTTCTCTTTGGCTCAATCTATCCTTTTTTCTGATTCAATTATGGTTAGAAAAATCCAGTTCTATCTCCAGGACTTGAGTCCAAAAATTAAGGCTGGCAGTACTGAGGGAGTGCTGCACTGTTAGAGGTGTCATCGTTCGGATGGGATGTTACACTGAGACCCTCTGCCTGCTTGATTGGATGAAAAAGATCCCTTGGCAGTATTTTGAAGAGCAGGGGAGATCTCCCCAGTGTCTAGGCCAATTTCTATCCCTCAATCAACATCACAAAAGCAGATTATCTGATCATTATTACGTTGCTGTTTGTGGGAGCTTGCTGTGTGCAAATTGGCTGCTGTGTTACCTGCATTACAACAGTGACTACAGTTCAAAAGTGCTTGTAAAGCACTTTGAGATGTCTGGTGGTTGTGAAACTTGCCCTAGGGGAGTGCAATGGAGGTTCACCAGACTGATTCCTGTAATGGCGGGATTGTCTTATGAGGAGATATTGAGGAGATTGGACCTGTATTCTCTGGAGTTTCAAAGAATGAGAGGTGATCTCATTGAAACTTACAAAATTCTTACAGGGTGTGACAGGGTGGATGTAGATAGGATGTTTCCCCCGTCTGGTGAGTCTAGAACCAGGAGAGACAGTCTCAGAAGAAGGGATAGGCCATTTAAGACTGAGATGAAGAGGAATTTCTTCACTCAGAGGGTGGTGAATCTTTGGAATTCCCTATCCCAAAGGGCTGTGGAAGCTCAATCATTGAGCACATTCAAGACAACAATCGATAGATATCTGGATACTAATGACATAAAGGGATATGGGGATAGCACATGAAAGTGGCATTGAGGTAGATGATCAGGCATGATCTAAGTGAATGCAGAGCAGGCTCGATGGGCTGAATGGCCTACTCCAGCTCCTATGAAAAGCACTGTATGGGCCGGATTTTATGCTCTCCCCTGTGACAAGTTTGAAGGTGGGGAGAGCATTTAATCGGGTGGGATGGTGGCGGGTGGGGACCCCGCCACCTTCCTTCCTCCACCCCAATTAAGTCCGTAACGGGGAGGCCCATGGACGTCCTTCCCGCCCCGCCACCAATTGAAGCCCTTAACTGAGCAATTAAATGCCTCATCCCACTGCCCCCAGTATTAGCCCAGTGGCTGACGGGCCAGTCGCCACATGGGGAGCATGGCAAGTCAACCCCCCCCAAGCCCACGAAACCCCTCCCACCATGCCTCACCTGTGGTCTGGTTCCCTTGCCGATCCTATGGCTCGGGCGGGTGCATTACTGGCAGCAGTCACCGCCTCTGATTGGATGGCAGCTCTCAGCGGGCAGGACTTCTGTTGTAGGGGTCCTTAATGCCTGGGAAGTTCCGCTGCTGCCCAGTTAAGTATTGCAGCAGGTCCTCCTGGAAAGGGGCGATGTGGGTCTTTCACCAGCACTTCAGCCGATTGCCGAGACCCCCGTCGCCTACATATAATGCCACCCAATAAGTGCAAATCTTTATTTCTTTCTATCCAAATGGGAACAATAGATGGGAAGGACTTTTAGCTGTCAGTAGTTCTATTCTGAAAAATTACCTTGCTGATAAATTCACAAAGTGCAACTACATTTGTAATTGACTTATGGGCTTTTGTTGCTGGAAACTAAAAATATTATCGCAAACTAAATTCTCTTTTCTGTAAACTCTAATCTTCCTTACTACTGCATGTGCCTTAAGGGTATTGCATTGCCTGTGTGAAGGTTACCAGCAGAGTGCAACCAGGAACATAGCAACAGGAGGAGGCCATTCAGCCCCTCGACCATACTCTGACATTTGAGTAGATCATGGCTAATCTGTATCTTAACTCAAGAGAGCTCCAGATTTCCAGTACCCTTTTGTGTGAATCTGTTTTTCCTGATTTCACCCCTGAACAGTCCAGCTATAATGTTCTGAACTTCCCCCCAACCCCCTGTCCCCCGCGCCCCCCACCACCAGAGGAAATATTTTCTCTCGATCTATCTTATCAATTCCTTTAATCATCTTAAACACCTCAATTAGATCACCCCTTAATCGTCTATACTCGAGGGAATACACGCCTAGTCTGTGCAATTTAGTAACACAGAATGATATAATGGATACTTTCCACAGGCAACTCAGGTGCGAGAAGTTAGGTTGTGTTTTATTCACGGAAATGAAATATAATTGATGTATGTCCGGATATGAGATTTTAAACTGACGGGCGGTAATGTTATAATGATTCTATTTTACTTGTGTTAGCACTACATCAATTTGACTAATTTGTCTCTTCCCTCGGCAGTTTACTGGCATAACATTAGCTCTACATGACTGAAAGCTGCACAATTTTATCCTTTTGGCTTCACCTGTCTGTTTTATCCTGGGTTGACCCAAATTAGATACAAAAGGGCCAATTTTAACTTGGGGCACACGCTCAAAGCTGGTGGGATTGAGATCACCACCGGTGAGTTGGAGTCAAAATTGGGAGAGGGTTGGGGGGGTGTGTTCGTGATGTGGGAGTTTCAGGTCAGCCCCGAACACCCATTGAAACGGCCCCTGGGCAAGATGAGTAAGGATTGGGTGGGGAAGTGGGCAAGTTCATCATTGGTGGAAAGGGGACCCTGGGGCAGTGTCATTGTGGGTCCAGCTCCTGCTCCTCCTGGCTCAGAGGAACTATTGCAAATGGTTTATTTGAAAAAAACATATTGGCCTGGGCCTCTTAGGGCCTGGATTGTTACTATCCACCATCTTTCACTGCCAACCCTGTGGAGTACATTTGGCCATATGGTTAACATAACTATTCGTGGTTTGACAACACTTAAAGTCCTTTTTTTACAAAAACATTGTGACTGAATTAGCTCTAGTTACTCAATTCAGATGTTAGTTTTAACTTTTTTTTTTGTCTTGATGTTAAAATCTGACCTGGAACATATTATTTGGGGAAAGAAAATAACATTGCCAAATTAAAAATGGAAATAAATTATGGTGTCCTCTTTCATTTGTTCTGTGCAGTAAACAGACAGCCTGGTGTTGGCTTTTTAAAGATGTGCTGTTTGGGACAGAGTGCTGCTCAATGAGTTGCATGCCAATCTCTGTAACCCTCTGCCTTCTCTGTTTAAATGAGTGCTTAACAGAACAGTTCAGCAGCAAACATATGTGACTGAGGGATAAACGTTTAAGGCTTGTGCAATATAACAGTAGCTTTTAATTAGAAGAACAAATTGTTTTTACACCCAGAACAGAGGTTCCATGCAAGGTTTTTTTCGGGAAAACAAGTAATCAATTTCATTTTATAAAAATTTTGCTTTAAGTAAGGATGATTGATTGGTACTGTACCATGGGATTGACGACTTTAAGGTTTAGTCTATTCCTTCAAGTGACCTGGTGTTCCCAATTTCCCAGTAGAATTACAGGTAAAGCTCGTTATTACTAATTGATCATAATTTCAGCAGTTTGCTCCATTTGTCTTGAATTGTGGCTCAGTTGGTAGCACTCTTGCCTTTGAGTCAGAAGGTTCTGGGTTCAAGTTCTGCCCTAGGCCTAAAGCATAAAAATCAACATTGATATTCCAGTGCAGTACTGAGGGAGTGCTGCACTGTTGGAGATGCTGCCTTTCAGCTGAGATGTTTGAACTGAGGCCCTGTGTGCCTTCTCAGGTCAACATAAAAGATACCTTGGTGCAATGTTAGAGTAGAGGAGTTATCCTTGATGTCCTAGCCAATATTTATCCCTCAATCAACACCACAAAAAATAGATGATCTGGTCGTTATTACATTACTGTTGGA